>NC_136267.1:139440396-139893986 GCF_964187855.1 Myxine glutinosa | reverse complement strand
CGCATTTGTGTTAGTGTTGATAAAACCACTTTTCGCACTTGTGTTAGTGTGTGAAAAACCACTTTTCGCACTTGTGTTGGTGCAGGAAACCACTTTTGCACTTGTATTAGTGTGGAAAAAACACATTTCGCACTTGTGTTAGTGTTGAAAAACCACTTTTCGCACTTGTGTTAGTGTTGAAAAAACCACTTTTCGCACTTGTGTTGTGTTGAAAAACCACTTTTTGCACTTGTGTTAGTGTTGAAGAAACACACTTTTCGCACTTGTGTTCAGTGTTGAAAAACCACTTTTCGCACTTGTGTTAGTGTTGAAAAACCACTTTTCGCACTTGTGTTGGTGCAGGAAACCACTTTTGCACTTGTATTAGTGTGGAAAAAACACATTTCGCACTTGTGTTAGTGTTGAAAAACAACTTTTCGCACTTGTGTTAGTGTTGCAAAACCACCTTTCGCACTTGTGTTGGTGCAGGAAACCACTTTTGCACTTGTATTAGTGTGGAAAAAACACATTTCGCACTTGTGTTAGTGTTGAAAAACAACTTTTCGCACTTGTGTTAGTGTTGCAAAACCACCTTTCGCACTTGTGTTGTGCAGGAAACCACTTTTGCATTTGTATTAGTGTGGAAAAAACACTTTTCGCACTTGTGTTAGTGTTGAAAAACCACTTTTCGCACTTGTGTTAGTGTTGAAAAACCACTTTTCGCACTTGTGTTGGTGCAGGAAACCACTTTTGCATTTGTATTAGTGTGGAAAAAACACTTTTCGCACTTGTGTTAGTGTTGAAAAACCACTTTTCGCACTTGTGTTAGTGTTGAAAAACCACTTTTCGCACTTGTGTTGGTGCAGGAAACCACTTTTGCACTTGTATTAGTGTGGAAAAAACACTTTTCGCACTTGTGTTAGTGTTGAAAAACCACTTTTCGCACTTGTGTTTAGTGTTGAAAAACCACTTTTCGCACTTGTGTTAGTGTTGAAAAACCACTTTTCGCACTTGTGTTAGTGTTGAAAAACCACTTTTCGCACTTGTGTTAGTGTTGAAAAACCACTTTTCGCACTTATGTTTAGTGTTGAAAAACCACTTTTCGCACTTGTGTTAGTGTTGAAAAACCACTTTTCGCACTTGTGTTAGTGTTGAAAAACCACTTTTCTGCACTTGTGTTGGTGCAGGAAACCACTTTTGCACTTGTATTAGTGTGGAAAAAACACTTTTTGCACTTGTGATAGTGTTGAAAAACCACTTTTCGCACTTGTGTTAGTGTTGCAAAACCACTTTCGCACTTGTGTTGGTGCAGGAAACCACTTTTGCACTTGTATTAGTGTGGAAAAAACACTTTTCGCACTTGTGTTAGTGTTGAAAAACCACTTTTCGCACTTGTGTTAGTGTTGAAAAACCACTTTTCGCACTTGTGTTGGTGCAGGAAAACCACTTTTGCACTTGTATTAGTGTGGAAAAAACACTTTTCGCACTTGTGTTAGTGTTGAAAAACCACTTTTCGCACTTGTGTTAGTGTTGAAAAACCACTTTTCGCACTTGTGTTGCTGCAGGAAACCACTTTTGCACTTGTATTAGTGTGGAAAAAACACTTTTCGCACTTGTGTTAGTGTTGAAAAACCACTTTTCGCACTTGTGTTAGTGTTGAAAAACCACTTTTCGCACTTGTGTTGGTGCAGGAAACCACTTTTGCACTTGTATTAATGTGGAAAAAACGAGCTTTTCGCACTTGTGTTAGTGTTGAAAAACCACGTTTCGCACATGTGTTGGTGCAGGAAACCAGTTTTGCACTTGTATTAGTGTGGTAAAAAACACTTTTCTCACTTGTGTTAGTGTTGAAAAACCACTTTTCGCACTTGTGTTAGTGTTGAAAAACCACTTTTCGCACCTGTGTTGGTGCAGGAAACCAGTTTTGCACTTGTATTAGTGTGGAAAAAACACTTTTCGCACTTGTGTTAGTGTTGAAAAACCACTTTTCGCACTTGTGTTGGTGCAGGAAACCACTTTTGCACTTGTATTAGTGTGGAAAAAACACTTTTCGCACTTGTGTTAGCGTTGAAAAACCACTTTTCGCACTTGTGTTAGTGTTGAAAAACCCCTTTTCGCACTTGTGTTGGTGCAGGAAACCACTTTTGCACTTGTATTAGTGTGGAAAAAACACTTTTCGCACTTGTGTTAGTGTTGAAAAACCACTTTTCGCACTTGCGTTAGTGTTGAAAACCCACTTTTCGCACTTGTGTTGGTGCAGGAAAACCACTTTTGCACTTGTGTTAGTGTTGAAAAACCACTTTTCGCACTTGTGTTAGTGTTGAAAAAACCACTTTTCGCACTTGTGTTAGTGTTAAAAAACCAATTTTCGCACTTGTGTTAGTGTTGAAAAACCACTTTTTGCACTTGTGTTGGTGCAGGAAACCACTTTTGCACTTGTATTAGTGTGGAAAAAACACTTTTCGCACTTGTGTTAGTGTTGAAAAGCCACTTTTCGCACTTGTGTTAGTGTTGAAAAGCCACTTTTCGCACTTGTGTTAGTGTTGAAAAACCACTTTTCGCACTTGTGTTAGTGTTGAAAAACCACTTTTCGCACTTGTGTTAGTGCAGGAAACCACTTTTGCACTTGTATTAGTGTGGAAAAAACACTTTTCGCACTTGTGTTAGTGTTGAAAAACCACTTTTCGCACTTGTGTTAGTGTTGAAAAACCACTTTTCGCACTTGTGTTAGTGTTGAAAAACCACTTTTCGCACTTGTGTTAGTGTTGAAAAACCACTTTTCGCACTTATGTTGGTGCAGGAAACCACTTTTGCACTTGTATTAGTGTGGAAAAAAACACATTTCGCACTTGTGTTAGTGTTGAAAAACCACTTTTCGCACTTGTGTTAGTGTTGAAAAACCACTTTTCGCACTTGTGTTAGTGCAGGAAACCATTTTTGCACTTGTATTAGTGTGGAAAAAACACTTTTCGCACTTGTGTTAGTGTTGAAAAACCACTTTTCGCACTTGTGTTAGTTTTGAAAAAACCACTTTTCACACTTGTGTTGGTGCAGGAAACCACTTTTGCACTTGTATTAGTGTGGAAAAAACACTTTTCGCACTTGTGTTAGTGTTGAAAAACCACTTTTCGCACTTGTGTTAGTGTTGACAAACCACTTTTCGCACTTGTGTTAGTGTTGAAAAACCACTTTTCGCACTTGCGTTAGTGTTGAAAACCCCACTTTTCGCACTTGTGTTGGTGCAGGAAACCACTTTTGCACTTGTATTAGTGTGAAAAAACCACTTTTCGCACTTGTGTTAGTGTTGAAAAATCACTTTTCGCACTTGTGTTAGTGTTGACAAACCACTTTTCCGCACTTGTGTTGGTGCAGGAAACCACTTTTGCACTTGTATTAGTGTGGAAAAAACACTTTTTGCACTTGTGTTAGTGTTGAAAAACCACTTTTCGCACTTGTGTTAGTGTTGAAAAAACCACTTTTTGCACTTGTGTTGGTGCAGGAAACCACTTTTGCACTTGTATTAGTGTGGAAAAACACTTTTCGCACTTGTGTTAGTGTTGAAAAACCACTTTTCGCACTTGTGTTAGTGTTGAAAAACCACTTTTCGCACATGTGTTAGTGTTGAAAAACCACTTTTCGCACTTGTGTTAGTGTTGAAAAACCACTTTTCGCACTTGTGTTAGTGTTGAAAA
Source organism: Myxine glutinosa (assembly GCF_964187855.1). Taxonomy (NCBI): domain Eukaryota; kingdom Metazoa; phylum Chordata; class Myxini; order Myxiniformes; family Myxinidae; genus Myxine; species Myxine glutinosa. Next base: position 139,890,315 of record NC_136267.1, on the reverse strand, counting down.
ACCACTTTTCGCACTTGTGTTAATGTTGAAAAAACACTTTTCGCACTTGTGTTAGTGTTGAAAAAACCACGTTTCTCACTTGTGTTGGTGCAAGAAACCACTTTTGCACTTGTATTAGTGTGGAAAAAACACTTTTCGCACTTGTGTTAGTGTTGAAAAACCACTTTTCGCACTTGTGTTAGTGTTGAAAAACCACTTTTCGCACTTGTGTTGGTGCAGGAAACCACTTTTGCACTTGTATTAGTGTGGAAAAAACACTTTTCGCACTTGTGTTAGTGTTGAAAAACCACTTTTCGCACTTGTGTTAGTGTTGAAAAACCACTTTTTGCACTTGTGTTAGTGTTGAAAACCACTTTTCGCACTTGTGTTGGTGCAGGAAACCACTTTTGCACTTGTATTAGTGTTGAAAAACCACTTTTCGCACTTGTGTTGGTGCAGGAAACCACTTTTGCACTTGTATTAGTGTGGAAAAAACACTTTTCGCACTTGTGTTCGTGTTGAAAAACCACTTTTCGCACTTGTGTTGGTGCAGGAAACCACTTTTGCACTTGTATTAGTGTGGAAAAAAACACTTTTCGCACTTGTGTTAGTGTTGAAAAACCACTTTTCGCACTTGTGTTAGTGTTGAAAAACCACTTTTCGCACTTGTGTTGGTGCAGGAAACCACTTTTGCACTTGTATTAGTGTGGAAAAAACACTTTTCGCACTTGTGTTAGTGTTGAAAAAACACTTTTTGCACTTGTGTTAGTGTTGAAAAACCACTTTTCGCACTTGTGTTGGTGCAGGAAACCACTTTTGCACTTGTATTAGTGTGGAAAAACCACTTTTCGCACTTGTGTTAGTGTGGCAAAAACACTTTTCGCACTTGTGTTAGTGTTGAAAAACCACTTTTGTCACTTGTGTTAGTGTTGAAAAAACACTTTTTGCACTTGTGTTGGTGCAGGAAACCACTTTTGCACTTGTATTAGTGTGGAAAAAACACTTTTCGCACTTGTGTTAGTGTTGAAAAACCACGTTTCGCACATGTGTTGGTGCAGGAAACCACTTTTTGCACTTGTATTAGTGTGGAAAAACCACTTTTCGCACTTGTGTTGGTGCAGTAAACCACTTTTGCACTTGTATTAGTGTTGAAAAACCACTTTTCGCACTTGTGTTGGTGCAGGAAACCAGTTTTGCACTTGTATTAGTGTGGAAAAAAACACTTTTTGCACTTGTGTTAGTGTTGAAAAACCACTTTTCGCACTTGTGTTGGTGCAGGAAACCACTTTTGTACTTGTATTAGTGTGGAAAAAACACTTTTCGCACTTGTGTTAGTGTTGAAAAACCACTTTTCGCACTTGTGTTAGTGTTGAAAAACCACTTTTCGCACTTGTGTTGGTGCAGGAAACGACTTTTGCACTTGTATTAGTGTGGCAAAAACACTTTTCGCACTTGTGTTAGTGTTGAAAAACCACTTTTCGCACTTGTGTTAGTGTTGAAAAACCACTTTTCGCACTTGTGTTGGTGCAGGAAACCACCTTTGCACTTGTATTAGTGTGGAAAAAACACTTTTCGCACTTGTGTTAGTGTTGAAAAACCACTTTTCGCACTTGTGTTAGTGTTGAAAAACCACTTTTCGCACTTGTGTTGGTGCAGGAAACCACTTTTGCACTTGTATTAGTGTGGAAAAAACACTTTTCGCACTTGTGTTAGTGTTGAAAAACCACTTTTCGCACTTGTGTTAGTGTTGAAAAAACCACTTTTTCGCACTTGTGTTGGTGCAGGAAACCACTTTTGCACTTGTATTAGTGTGGAAAAAACACTTTTTGCACTTGTGATAGTGTTGAAAAACCACTTTTCGCACTTGTGTTAGTGTGGAAAAAACACTTTTCGCACTTGTGTTAGTGTTGAAAAACCACTTTTCGCACTTGTGTTAGTGTTGAAAAACCACTTTTCGCACTTGTGTTAGTGTTGAAAAACCACTTTTCGCACTTGTGTTAGTGTTGAAAAACCACTTTTCGCACTTGTGTTGGTGCAGGAAAGCACTTTTGCACTTGTATTAGTGTGGAAAAAACACTTTTCGCACTTGTGTTAGTGTTGAAAAACCACTTTTCGCACTTGTGTTAGTGTTGAAAAACCACTTTTCGCACTTGTGTTAGTGTTGAAAAACCACTTTTCGCACTTGTGTTGGTGCAGGAAACCACTTTTGCACTTGTATTAGTGTGGAAAAAACACTTTTCGCACTTGTGTTAGTGTTGAAAAAACACTTTTCGCACTTGTGTTGGTGTTGTGTGGCAAAAACACTTTTCGCACTTGTGTTAGTGTTGAAAAACCACTTTCGCACTTGTGTTAGTGTTGAAAAACCACTTTCGCACTTGTGTTGGTGCAGAAAACCACTTTTGCACTTGTATTAGTGTGGCAAAACCACTTTTCGCACTTGTGTTAGTGTTGAAAAACTACTTTTCGCACTTGTGTTAGTGTTGAAAAACCACTTTTCGCACTTGTATTGGTGCAGAGAAACCACTTTTGCACTTGTATTAGTGTGGAAAAACACTTTTCGCACTTGTGTTAGTGTTGAAAAACCACTTTCCGCACTTGTGTTAGTGTTGAAAAACCACTTTTCGCACTTGTGTTGGTGCAGGAAACCACTTTTGCACTTGTATTAGTGTGGAAAAAACACTTTTCGCACTTGTGTTAGTGTTGAAAAACCACTTTTCGCACTTGTGTTAGTGTTGAAAAACCACTTTTCGCACTTGTGGTAGTGTTGAAAAACCACTTTTCGCACTTGTGTTGGTGCAGGAAACCACTTTTGCACTTGTATTAGTGTGGAAAAAACACTTTTCGCACTTGTGTTAGTGTTGAAAAACCACTTTTCGCACATGTGTTAGTGTTGAAAAACCACTTTTCGCACTTGTGTTGGTGCAGGAAACCACTTTTGCACTTGTATTAGTGTGGAAAAACCACTTTTCGCACTTGTGTTGGTGCAGGAAACCACTTTTGCACTTGTATTAGTGTGGAAAAAACACTTTTCGCACTTGTGTTAGTGTTGAAAAACCACTTTTCGCACTTGTGTTGGTGCAGGAAACCACTTTTGCACTAGTATTAGTGTGCAAAAAACACTTTTTGCACTTGTATTAGTGTTGAAAAACCACTTTTCGCACTTGTGTTAGTGTTGAAAAACCACTTTTTGCACTTGTGTTAGTGTTGAAAAACCACTTTTCGCACTTGTGTTGGTGCAGGAAACCACTTTTGCACTTGTATTAGTGTGGAAAAAAACACTTTTCGCACTTGTGTTAGTGTTGAAAAACAACTTTTCGCACTTGTGTTAGTGTTGAAAAACCACTTTTCGCACTTGTGTTAGTGTTGAAAAACCACTTTTCGCACTTGTGTTAGTGTTGAAAAACCACTTTTCGCACTTGTGTTGGTGCAGGAAACGACTTTTGCACTTGTATTAGTGTGGCAAAAACACTTTTCGCACTTGTGTTAGTGTTGAAAAACCACTTTTCGCACTTGTGTTAGTGTTGAAAACCCACTTTTCGCACTTGTGTTGGTGCAGGAAACGACTTTTGCACTTGTATTAGTGTGGCAAAAACACTTTTCGCACTTGTGTTAGTGTTGAAAAACCACTTTTCGCACTTGTTTTAGTGTTGAAAAACCACTTTTCGCACTTGTGTTGGTGCAGGAAACCACTTTTGCACTTGTATTAGTGTGGAAAAAACACTTTTCGCACTTGTGTTAGTGTTGAAAAACCACTTTTCGCACTTGTGTTAGTGTTGAAAAACCACTTTTCGCACTTGTGTTGGTGCAGGAAACCACTTTTGCACTTGTATTAGTGTGGAAAAAACACTTTTCGCACTTGTGTTAGTGTTGAAAAACCACTTTTCGCACTTGTGTTAGTGTTGAAAAACCACTTTTCGCACTTGTGTTGGTGCAGGAAACCACTTTTGCACTTGTATTAGTGTGGAAAAACACTTTTTGCACTTGTGATAGTGTTGAAAAACCACTTTTCGCACTTGTGTTAGTGTGGAAAAAACACTTTTCGCACTTGTGTTAGTGTTGAAAAACCACTTTTCGCACTTGTGTTAGTGTTGAAAAACCACTTTTCGCACTTGTGTTAGTGTTGAAAAACCACTTTTCGCACTTGTGTTAGTGTTGAAAAACCACTTTTCGCACTTGTGTTAGTGCAGGAAACCATTTTTGCACTTGTATTAGTGTGGAAAAAACACTTTTCGCACTTGTGTTAGTGTTGAAAATCCACTTTTCGCACTTGTGTTAGTGTTGAAAAACCACTTTTCACACTTGTGTTGGTGCAGGAAACCACTTTTGCACTTGTATTAGTGTGGAAAAAACACTTTTCGCACTTGTGTTAGTGTTGAAAAACCACTTTTCGCACTTGTGTTAGTGTTGACAAACCACTTTTCGCACTTGTGTTAGTGTTGAAAAACCACTTTTCGCACTTGCGTTAGTGTTGAAAACCCACTTTTCGCACTTGTGTTGGTGCATGAAACCACTTTTGCACTTGTATTAGTGTGGAAAAAACACTTTTCGCACTTGTGTTAGTGTTGAAAAACCACTTTTCGCACTTGTGTTAGTGTTGAAAAACCACTTTTCGCACTTGTGTTTGTGTTGAAAAACCACTTTTCGCACTTGTGTTAGTGTTGAAAAACCACTTTTTGCACTTGTGTTGGTGCAGGAAACCACTTTTGCACTTGTATTAGTGTGGAAAAAACACTTTTCGCACTTGTGTTAGTGTTGAAAAACCACTTTTCGCACTTGTGTTAGTGTTGAAAAACCACTTTTGCACTTGTATTAGTGTTGAAAAACCACTTTTCGCACTTGTGTTGGTGCAGGAAACCACTTTTGCACTTGTATTAGTGTGGAAAAAACACTTTTCGCACTTGTGTTCGTGTTGAAAAACCACTTTTCGCACTTGTGTTGGTGCAGGAAACCACTTTTGCACTTGTATTAGTGTGGAAAAAACACTTTTCGCACTTGTGTTAGTGTTGAAAAACCACTTTTCGCACTTGTGTTAGTGTTGAAAAACCACTTTTCGCACTTGTGTTGGTGCAGGAAACCACTTTTGCACTTGTATTAGTGTGGAAAAAACACTTTTCGCACTTGTGTTAGTGTTGAAAAAACACTTTTTGCACTTGTGTTAGTGTTGAAAAACCACTTTTCGCACTTGTGTTGGTGCAGGAAACCACTTTTGCACTTGTATTAGTGTGGAAAAACCACTTTTCGCACTTGTGTTAGTGTGGCAAAAACACTTTTCGCACTTGTGTTAGTGTTGAAAAACCACTTTTGTCACTTGTGTTAGTGTTGAAAAAACACTTTTTGCACTTGTGTTGGTGCAGGAAACCACTTTTGCACTTGTATTAGTGTGGAAAAAACACTTTTCGCACTTGTGTTAGTGTTGAAAAACCACGTTTCGCACATGTGTTGGTGCAGGAAACCACTTTTGCACTTGTATTAGTGTGGAAAAACCACTTTCCGCACTTGTGTTGGTGCAGTAAACCACTTTTGCACTTGTATTAGTGTGGAAAAAACACTTTTTGCACTTGTGTTAGTGTTGAAAAACAACTTTTCGCACTTGTGTTAGTGTTGAAAAACCACTTTTCGCACTTGTGTTGGTGCAGGAAACCACTTTTGCACTTGTATTAGTGTGGAAAAACCACTTTTCGCACTTGTGTTAGTGTTGAAAAACCACTTTTCGCACTTGTGTTGGTGCAGGAAACCACTTTTGCACTTGTATTAGTGTGGAAAAACCACTTTTCGCACTTGTGTTGGTGCAGGAAACCACTTTTGCACTTGTATGAGTGTGGAAAAACACTTTTCTCACTTGTGTTAGCGTTGAAAAACCACTTTTCGCACTTGTGTTAGTGTTGAAAAACCACTTTTCGCACCTGTGTTGGTGCAGGAAACCAGTTTTGCACTTGTATTAGTGTGGAAAAAACACTTTTCGCACTTGTGTTAGTGTTGAAAAACCACTTTTCGCACCTGTGTTGGTGCAGGAAACCAGTTTTGCACTTGTATTAGTGTGGAAAAAACACTTTTCGCACTTGTGTTAGCGTTGAAAAACCACTTTTCGCACTTGTGTTAGTGTTGAAAAACCCCTTTTCGCACTTGTGTTGGTGCAGGAAACCACTTTTGCACTTGTATTAGTGTGGAAAAAACACTTTTCGCACTTGTGTTAGTGTTGAAAAACCACTTTTCGCACTTGTGTTGGTGCAGGAAACCACTTTTGCACTTGTATTAGTGTGGAAAAAAACTTTTCGCACTTGTGTTAGTGTTGAAAAACCACGTTTCTCACTTGTGTTGGTGCAAGAAACCACTTTTGCACTTGTATTAGTGTGGAAAAAACACTTTTCGCACTTGTGTTAGTGTTGAAAAACCACTTTTCGCACTTGTGTTAGTGTTGAAAAACCACTTTTCGCACTTGTGTTGGTGCAGGAAACCACTTTTGCACTTGTATTAGTGTGGAAAAAACACTTTTCGCACTTGTGTTAGTGTTGAAAAACCACTTTTCGCACTTGTGTTAGTGTTGAAAAACCACTTTTTGCACTTGTGTTAGTGTTGAAAACCACTTTTCGCACTTGTGTTGGTGCAGGAAACCACTTTTGCACTTGTATTAGTGTTGAAAAACCACTTTTCGCACTTGTGTTGGTGCAGGAAACCACTTTTGCACTTGTATTAGTGTGGAAAAAACACTTTTCGCACTTGTGTTCGTGTTGAAAAACCACTTTTCGCACTTGTGTAGGTGCAGGAAACCACTTTTGCACTTGTATTAGTGTGGAAAAAACACTTTTCGCACTTGTGTTAGTGTTGAAAAACCACTTTTCGCACTTGTGTTAGTGTTGAAAAACCACTTTTCGCACTTGTGTTGGTGCAGGAAACCACTTTTGCACTTGTATTAGTGTGGAAAAAACACTTTTCGCACTTGTGTTAGTGTTGAAAAAACACTTTTTGCACTTGTGTTAGTGTTGAAAAACCACTTTTCGCACTTGTGTTGGTGCAGGAAACCACTTTTGCACTTGTATTAGTGTGGAAAAACCACTTTTCGCACTTGTGTTAGTGTGGCAAAAACACTTTTCGCACTTGTGTTAGTGTTGAAAAACCACTTTTGTCACTTGTGTTAGTGTTGAAAAAACACTTTTTGCACTTGTGTTGGTGCAGGAAACCACTTTTGCACTTGTATTAGTGTGGAAAAAACACTTTTCGCACTTGTGTTAGTGTTGAAAAACCACGTTTCGCACATGTGTTGGTGCAGGAAACCACTTTTGCACTTGTATTAGTGTGGAAAAACCACTTTTCGCACTTGTGTTGGTGCAGTAAACCACTTTTGCACTTGTATTAGTGTTGAAAAACCACTTTTCGCACTTGTGTTGGTGCAGGAAACCAGTTTTGCACTTGTATTAGTGTGGAAAAAACACTTTTTGCACTTGTGTTAGTGTTGAAAAACCACTTTTCGCACTTGTGTTGGTGCAGGAAACCACTTTTGTACTTGTATTAGTGTGGAAAAAACACTTTTCGCACTTGTGTTAGTGTTGAAAAACCACTTTTCGCACTTGTGTTAGTGTTGAAAAACCACTTTTCGCACTTGTGTTGGTGCAGGAAACGACTTTTGCACTTGTATTAGTGTGGCAAAAACACTTTTCGCACTTGTGTTAGTGTTGAAAAACCACTTTTCGCACTTGTGTTAGTGTTGAAAAACCACTTTTCGCACTTGTGTTGGTGCAGGAAACCACCTTTGCACTTGTATTAGTGTGGAAAAAACACTTTTCGCACTTGTGTTAGTGTTGAAAAACCACTTTTCGCACTTGTGTTAGTGTTGAAAAACCACTTTTCGCACTTGTGTTGGTGCAGGAAACCACTTTTGCACTTGTATTAGTGTGGAAAAAACACTTTTCGCACTTGTGTTAGTGTTGAAAAACCACTTTTCGCACTTGTGTTAGTGTTGAAAAACCACTTTTCGCACTTGTGTTGGTGCAGGAAACCACTTTTGCACTTGTATTAGTGTGGAAAAACACTTTTTGCACTTGTGATAGTGTTGAAAAACCACTTTTCGCACTTGTGTTAGTGTGGAAAAAACACTTTTCGCACTTGTGTTAGTGTTGAAAAACCACTTTTCGCACTTGTGTTAGTGTTGAAAAACCACTTTTCGCACTTGTGTTAGTGTTGAAAAACCACTTTTCGCACTTGTGTTAGTGTTGAAAAACCACTTTTCGCACTTGTGTTGGTGCAGGAAAGCACTTTTGCACTTGTATTAGTGTGGAAAAAACACTTTTCGCACTTGTGTTAGTGTTGAAAAACCACTTTTCGCACTTGTGTTAGTGTTGAAAAACCACTTTTCGCACTTGTGTTAGTGTTGAAAAACCACTTTTCGCACTTGTGTTGGTGCAGGAAACCACTTTTGCACTTGTATTAGTGTGGAAAAAACACTTTTCGCACTTGTGTTAGTGTTGAAAAAACACTTTTCGCACTTGTGTTGGTGTTGAAAAACCACTTTTCGCACATGTGTTAGTGTTGAAAAACCACTTTTCGCACTTGTGTTAGTGTTGAAAACCACTTTTTGCACTTGTGTTGGTGCAGGAAACCACTTTTGCACTTGTATTAGTGTGGAAAAAACACTTTTCGCACTTGTGTTAGTGTTGAAAAACCACTTTCCGCACTTGTGTTAGTGTTGAAAAACCACTTTTCGCACTTGTGTTGGTGCAGGAAACCACTTTTGCACTTGTATTAGTGTGGAAAAAACACTTTTCGCACTTGTGTTAGTGTTGAAAAACCACTTTCCGCACTTGTGTTAGTGTTGAAAAACCACTTTTCGCACTTGTGTTGGTGCAGGAAACCACTTTTGCACTTGTATTAGTGTGGAAAAAACACTTTTCGCACTTGTGTTAGTGTTGAAAAACCACTTTTCGCACTTGTGTTAGTGTTGAAAAACCACTTTTCGCACTTGTGGTAGTGTTGAAAAACCACTTTTCGCACTTGTGTTGGTGCAGGAAACCACTTTTGCACTTGTATTAGTGTGGAAAAAACACTTTTCGCACTTGTGTTAGTGTTGAAAAACCACTTTTCGCACATGTGTTAGTGTTGAAAAACCACTTTTCGCACTTGTGTTGGTGCAGGAAACCACTTTTGCACTTGTATTAGTGTGGAAAAACCACTTTTCGCACTTGTGTTGGTGCAGGAAACCACTTTTGCACTTGTATTAGTGTGGAAAAAACACTTTTCGCACTTGTGTTAGTGTTGAAAAACCACTTTTCGCACTTGTGTTGGTGCAGGAAACCACTTTTGCACTAGTATTAGTGTGCAAAAAACACTTTTTGCACTTGTATTAGTGTTGAAAAACCACTTTTCGCACTTGTGTTAGTGTTGAAAAACCACTTTTTGCACTTGTGTTAGTGTTGAAAAACCACTTTTCGCACTTGTGTTGGTGCAGGAAACCACTTTTGCACTTGTATTAGTGTGGAAAAAAACACTTTTCGCACTTGTGTTAGTGTTGAAAAACAACTTTTCGCACTTGTGTTAGTGTTGAAAAACCACTTTTCGCACTTGTGTTAGTGTTGAAAAACCACTTTTCGCACTTGTGTTAGTGTTGAAAAACCACTTTTCGCACTTGTGTTGGTGCAGGAAACGACTTTTGCACTTGTATTAGTGTGGCAAAAACACTTTTCGCACTTGTGTTAGTGTTGAAAAACCACTTTTCGCACTTGTGTTAGTGTTGAAAACCCACTTTTCGCACTTGTGTTGGTGCAGGAAACGACTTTTGCACTTGTATTAGTGTGGCAAAAACACTTTTCGCACTTGTGTTAGTGTTGAAAAACCACTTTTCGCACTTGTTTTAGTGTTGAAAAACCACTTTTCGCACTTGTGTTGGTGCAGGAAACCACTTTTGCACTTGTATTAGTGTGGAAAAAACACTTTTCGCACTTGTGTTAGTGTTGAAAAACCACTTTTCGCACTTGTGTTAGTGTTGAAAAACCACTTTTCGCACTTGTGTTGGTGCAGGAAACCACTTTTGCACTTGTATTAGTGTGGAAAAAACACTTTTCGCACTTGTGTTAGTGTTGAAAAACCACTTTTCGCACTTGTGTTAGTGTTGAAAAACCACTTTTCGCACTTGTGTTGGTGCAGGAAACCACTTTTGCACTTGTATTAGTGTGGAAAAACACTTTTTGCACTTGTGATAGTGTTGAAAAACCACTTTTCGCACTTGTGTTAGTGTGGAAAAAACACTTTTCGCACTTGTGTTAGTGTTGAAAAACCACTTTTCGCACTTGTGTTAGTGTTGAAAAACCACTTTTCGCACTTGTGTTAGTGTTGAAAAACCACTTTTCGCACTTGTGTTAGTGTTGAAAAACCACTTTTCGCACTTGTGTTAGTGCAGGAAACCATTTTTGCACTTGTATTAGTGTGGAAAAAACACTTTTCGCACTTGTGTTAGTGTTGAAAATCCACTTTTCGCACTTGTGTTAGTGTTGAAAAACCACTTTTCACACTTGTGTTGGTGCAGGAAACCACTTTTGCACTTGTATTAGTGTGGAAAAAACACTTTTCGCACTTGTGTTAGTGTTGAAAAACCACTTTTCGCACTTGTGTTAGTGTTGACAAACCACTTTTCGCACTTGTGTTAGTGTTGAAAAACCACTTTTCGCACTTGCGTTAGTGTTGAAAACCCACTTTTCGCACTTGTGTTGGTGCATGAAACCACTTTTGCACTTGTATTAGTGTGGAAAAAACACTTTTCGCACTTGTGTTAGTGTTGAAAAACCACTTTTCGCACTTGTGTTAGTGTTGAAAAACCACTTTTCGCACTTGTGTTTGTGTTGAAAAACCACTTTTCGCACTTGTGTTAGTGTTGAAAAACCACTTTTTGCACTTGTGTTGGTGCAGGAAACCACTTTTGCACTTGTATTAGTGTGGAAAAAACACTTTTCGCACTTGTGTTAGTGTTGAAAAACCACTTTTCGCACTTGTGTTAGTGTTGAAAAACCACTTTTCGCACTTGTGTTAGTGTTGAAAAACCACTTTTCGCACTTGTGTTGGTGCAGGAAACCACTTTTGCACTTGTATTAGTGTGGAAAAAACACTTTTCGCACTTGTGTTAGTGTTGAAAAACCACTTTTCGCATTTGTGTTAGTGTTGAAAAACCACTTTTCGCACTTGTGTTAGTGTTGAAAAACCACTTTTCGCACTTGTGTTGGTGCAGGAAACCACTTTTGCACTTGTATTAGTGTGGAAAAAACACATTTCGCACTTGTGTTAGTGTTGAAAAACCACTTTTCGCACTTGTGTTAGTGTTGAAAAACCACTTTTCGCACTTGTGTTAGTGTTGAAAAACCACTTTTTGCACTTGTGTTAGTGTTGAAGTAACCACTTTTCGCACTTGTGTTAGTGTTGAAAAACCACTTTTCGCACTTGTGTTAGTGTTGAAAAACCACTTTTCGCACTTGTGTTGGTGCAGGAAACCACTTTTGCACTTGTATTAGTGTGGAAAAAACACATTTCGCACTTGTGTTAGTGTTGAAAAACAACTTTTCGCACTTGTGTTAGTGTTGCAAAACCACCTTTCGCACTTGTGTTGGTGCAGGAAACCACTTTTGCACTTGTATTAGTGTGGAAAAAACACTTTTTGCACTTGTGTTAGTGTTGAAAAACCACTTTTCGCACTTGTGTTAGTGTTGAAAAACCACTTTTCGCACTTGTGTTGATGCAGGAAACCACTTTTGCACTTGTATTAGTGTGGAAAAAACACTTTTCGCACTTGTGTTAGTGTTGAAAAACCACTTTTCGCACTTGTGTTAGTGTTGACAAACCACTTTTCGCACTTGTGTTAGTGTTGAAAAACCACTTTTTGCACTTGTGTTAGTGTTGAAAAACCACTTTTCGCACTTGTGTTGGTGCAGGAAACCACTTTTGCATTTGTATTAGTGTGGAAAAAACACTTTTCGCACTTGTGTTAGTGTTGAAAAACCACTTTTCGCACTTGTGTTAGTGTTGAAAAACCACTTTTCGCACTTGTGTTGGTGCAGGAAACCACTTTTGCATTTGTATTAGTGTGGAAAAAACACTTTTCGCACTTGTGTTAGTGTTGAAAAACCACTTTTCGCACTTGTGTTGGTGCAGGAAACCACTTTTGCACTTGTATTAGTGTGGAAAAAACACTTTTCGCACTTGTGTTAGTGTTGAAAAACCACTTTTCGCACTTGTATTAGTGTTGAAAAACCACTTTTCGCACTTGTGTTAGTGTTGAAAAACCACTTTTCGCACTTGTGTTAGTGTTGAAAAACCACTTTTCGCACTTGTGTTAGTGTTGAAAAACCACTTTTCGCACTTATGTTAGTGTTGAAAAACCACTTTTCGCACTTGTGTTAGTGTTGAAAAACCACTTTTCGCACTTGTGTTAGTGTTGAAAAACCACTTTTTGCACTTGTGTTGGTGCAGGAAACCACTTTTGCACTTGTATTAGTGTGGAAAAAACACTTTTTGCACTTGTGATAGTGTTGAAAAACCACTTTTCGCACTTGTGTTAGTGTTGCAAAACCACCTTTCGCACTTGTGTTGGTGCAGGAAACCACTTTTGCACTTGTATTAGTGTGGAAAAAACACTTTTCGCACTTGTGTTAGTGTTGAAAAACCACTTTTCGCACTTGTGTTAGTGTTGAAAAACCACTTTTCGCACTTGTGTTGGTGCAGGAAACCACTTTTGCACTTGTATTAGTGTGGAAAAAACACTTTTCGCACTTGTGTTAGTGTTGAAAAACCACTTTTCGCACTTGTGTTAGTGTTGAAAAACCACTTTTCGCACTTGTGTTGGTGCAGGAAACCACTTTTGCACTTGTATTAGTGTGGAAAAAACACTTTTCGCACTTGTGTTAGTGTTGAAAAACCACTTTTCGCACTTGTGTTAGTGTTGAAAAACCACTTTTCGCACTTGTGTTGGTGCAGGAAACCACTTTTGCACTTGTATTAATGTGGAAAAAACGCTTTTCGCACTTGTGTTAGTGTTGAAAAACCACGTTTCGCACATGTGTTGGTGCAGGAAACCAGTTTTGCACTTGTATTAGTGTGGTAAAAACACTTTTCTCACTTGTGTTAGTGTTGAAAAACCACTTTTCGCACTTGTGTTAGTGTTGAAAAACCACTTTTCGCACCTGTGTTGGTGCAGGAAACCAGTTTTGCACTTGTATTAGTGTGGAAAAAACACTTTTCGCACTTGTGTTAGTGTTGAAAAACCACTTTTCGCACTTGTGTTGGTGCAGGAAACCACTTTTGCACTTGTATTAGTGTGGAAAAAACACTTTTCGCACTTGTGTTAGCGTTGAAAAACCACTTTTCGCACTTGTGTTAGTGTTGAAAAACCCCTTTTCGCACTTGTGTTGGTGCAGGAAACCACTTTTGCACTTGTATTAGTGTGGAAAAAACACTTTTCGCACTTGTGTTAGTGTTGAAAAACCACTTTTCGCACTTGCGTTAGTGTTGAAAACCCACTTTTCGCACTTGTGTTGGTGCAGGAAAACCACTTTTGCACTTGTGTTAGTGTTGAAAAACCACTTTTCGCACTTGTGTTAGTGTTGAAAAACCACTTTTCGCACTTGTGATAGTGTTAAAAAACCAATTTTCGCACTTGTGTTAGTGTTGAAAAACCACTTTTTGCACTTGTGTTGGTGCAGGAAACCACTTTTGCACTTGTATTAGTGTGGAAAAAACACTTTTCGCACTTGTGTTAGTGTTTAAAAGCCACTTTTCGCACTTGTGTTAGTGTTGAAAAGCCACTTTTCGCACTTGTGTTAGTGTTGAAAAACCACTTTTCGCACTTGTGTTAGTGTTGAAAAACCACTTTTCGCACTTGTGTTGGTGCAGGAAACCACTTTTGCACTTGTATTAGTGTGGAAAAAACACTTTTCGCACTTGTGTTAGTGTTGAAAAACCACTTTTCGCACTTGTGTTAGTGTTGAAAAACCACTTTTCGCACTTGTGTTAGTGTTGAAAAACCACTTTTCGCACTTGTGTTAGTGTTGAAAAACCACTTTTCGCACTTGTGTTGGTGCAGGAAACCACTTTTGCACTTGTATTAGTGTGGAAAAAACACATTTCGCACTTGTGTTAGTGTTGAAAAACCACTTTTCGCACTTGTGTTAGTGTTGAAAAACCACTTTTCGCACTTGTGTTAGTGCAGGAAACCATTTTTGCACTTGTATTAGTGTGGAAAAAACACTTTTCGCACTTGTGTTAGTGTTGAAAAACCACTTTTCGCACTTGTGTTAGTGTTGAAAAACCACTTTTCACACTTGTGTTGGTGCAGGAAACCACTTTTGCACTTGTATTAGTGTGGAAAAAACACTTTTCGCACTTGTGTTAGTGTTGAAAAACCACTTTTCGCACTTGTGTTAGTGTTGACAAACCACTTTTCGCACTTGTGTTAGTGTTGAAAAACCACTTTTCGCACTTGCGTTAGTGTTGAAAACCCACTTTTCGCACTTGTGTTGGTGCAGGAAACCACTTTTGCACTTGTATTAGTGTTGAAAAACCACTTTTCGCACTTGTGTTAGTGTTGAAAAATCACTTTTCGCACTTGTGTTAGTGTTGAAAAACCACTTTCCGCACTTGTGTTGGTGCAGGAAACCACTTTTGCACTTGTATTAGTGTGGAAAAAACACTTTTTGCACTTGTGTTAGTGTTGAAAAACCACTTTTCGCACTTGTGTTAGTGTTGAAAAACCACTTTTTGCACTTGTGTTGGTGCAGGAAACCACTTTTGCACTTGTATTAGTGTGGAAAAAACACTTTTCGCACTTGTGTTAGTGTTGAAAAACCACTTTTCGCACTTGTGTTAGTGTTGAAAAACCACTTTTCGCACATGTGTTAGTGTTGAAAAACCACTTTTCGCACTTGTGTTAGTGTTGAAAAACCACTTTTCGCACTTGTGTTAGTGTTGAAAAACCACTTTTCGCACTTGTGTTAATGTTGAAAAAACACTTTTCGCACTTGTGTTAGTGTTGAAAAACCACGTTTCTCACTTGTGTTGGTGCAAGAAACCACTTTTGCACTTGTATTAGTGTGGAAAAAACACTTTTCGCACTTGTGTTAGTGTTGAAAAACCACTTTTCGCACTTGTGTTAGTGTTGAAAAACCACTTTTCGCACTTGTGTTGGTGCAGGAAACCACTTTTGCACTTGTATTAGTGTGGAAAAAACACTTTTCGCACTTGTGTTAGTGTTGAAAAACCACTTTTCGCACTTGTGTTAGTGTTGAAAAACCACTTTTTGCACTTGTGTTAGTGTTGAAAACCACTTTTCGCACTTGTGTTGGTGCAGGAAACCACTTTTGCACTTGTATTAGTGTTGAAAAACCACTTTTCGCACTTGTGTTGGTGCAGGAAACCACTTTTGCACTTGTATTAGTGTGGAAAAAACACTTTTCGCACTTGTGTTCGTGTTGAAAAACCACTTTTCGCACTTGTGTTGGTGCAGGAAACCACTTTTGCACTTGTATTAGTGTGGAAAAAACACTTTTCGCACTTGTGTTAGTGTTGAAAAACCACTTTTCGCACTTGTGTTAGTGTTGAAAAACCACTTTTCGCACTTGTGTTGGTGCAGGAAACCACTTTTGCACTTGTATTAGTGTGGAAAAAACACTTTTCGCACTTGTGTTAGTGTTGAAAAAACACTTTTTGCACTTGTGTTAGTGTTGAAAAACCACTTTTCGCACTTGTGTTGGTGCAGGAAACCACTTTTGCACTTGTATTAGTGTGGAAAAACCACTTTTCGCACTTGTGTTAGTGTGGCAAAAACACTTTTCGCACTTGTGTTAGTGTTGAAAAACCACTTTTGTCACTTGTGTTAGTGTTGAAAAAACACTTTTTGCACTTGTGTTGGTGCAGGAAACCACTTTTGCACTTGTATTAGTGTGGAAAAAACACTTTTCGCACTTGTGTTAGTGTTGAAAAACCACGTTTCGCACATGTGTTGGTGCAGGAAACCACTTTTGCACTTGTATTAGTGTGGAAAAACCACTTTCCGCACTTGTGTTGGTGCAGTAAACCACTTTTGCACTTGTATTAGTGTGGAAAAAACACTTTTTGCACTTGTGTTAGTGTTGAAAAACAACTTTTCGCACTTGTGTTAGTGTTGAAAAACCACTTTTCGCACTTGTGTTGGTGCAGGAAACCACTTTTGCACTTGTATTAGTGTGGAAAAACCACTTTTCGCACTTGTGTTAGTGTTGAAAAACCACTTTTCGCACTTGTGTTGGTGCAGGAAACCACTTTTGCACTTGTATTAGTGTGGAAAAACCACTTTTCGCACTTGTGTTGGTGCAGGAAACCACTTTTGCACTTGTATGAGTGTGGAAAAACACTTTTCTCACTTGTGTTAGCGTTGAAAAACCACTTTTCGCACTTGTGTTAGTGTTGAAAAACCACTTTTCGCACCTGTGTTGGTGCAGGAAACCAGTTTTGCACTTGTATTAGTGTGGAAAAAACACTTTTCGCACTTGTGTTAGTGTTGAAAAACCACTTTTCGCACCTGTGTTGGTGCAGGAAACCAGTTTTGCACTTGTATTAGTGTGGAAAAAACACTTTTCGCACTTGTGTTAGCGTTGAAAAACCACTTTTCGCACTTGTGTTAGTGTTGAAAAACCCCTTCTCGCACTTGTGTTGGTGCAGGAAACCACTTTTGCACTTGTATTAGTGTGGAAAAAACACTTTTCGCACTTGTGTTAGTGTTGAAAAACCACTTTTCGCACTTGTGTTGGTGCAGGAAACCACTTTTGCACTTGTATTAGTGTGGAAAAAAACTTTTCGCACTTGTTTTAGTGTTGAAAAACCACTTTTCGCACTTGTGTTAGTGTTGAAAAACCACTTTTCGCACTTGTGTTGGTGCAGGAAACCACTTTTGCACTTGTATTAGTGTGGAAAAAACACTTTTCGCACTTGTGTTAGTGTTGAAAAAACACTTTTTGCACTTGTGTTAGTGTTGAAAAACCACTTTTCGCACTTGTGTTGGTGCAGGAAACCACTTTTGCACTTGTATTAGTGTGGAAAAACCACTTTTCGCACTTGTGTTAGTGTGGAAAAAACACTTTTCGCACTTGTGTTAGTGTTGAAAAACCACTTTTGGCACTTGTGTTAGTGTTGAAAAAACACTTTTTGCACTTGTGTTGGTGCAGGAAACCACTTTTGCACTTGTATTAGTGTGGAAAAAACACTTTTCGCACTTGTGTTAGTGTTGAAAAACCACGTTTCGCACATGTGTTGGTGCAGGAAACCACTTTTGCACTTGTATTAGTGTGGAAAAACCACTTTTCGCACTTGTGTTGGTGCAGTAAACCACTTTTGCACTTGTATTAGTGTGGAAAAAACACTTTTCGCACTTGTGTTAGTGTTGAAAAACCACTTTTCGCACTTGTGTTAGTGTTGAAAAACCACTTTTCGCACTTGTGTTGGTGCAGGAAACCACTTTTGCACTTGTATTAGTGTGGAAAAACCACTTTTCGCACTTGTGTTAGTGTTGAAAAACCACTTTTCGCACTTGTGTTGGTGCAGGAAACCACTTTTGCACTTGTATTAGTGTGGAAAAACCACTTTTCGCACTTGTGTTGGTGCAGGAAACCACTTTTGCACTTGTATTAGTGTGGAAAAAACACTTTTCTCACTTGTGTTAGCGTTGAAAAACCACTTTTCGCACTTGTGTTAGTGTTGAAAAACCACTTTTCGCACCTGTGTTGGTGCAGGAAACCAGTTTTGCACTTGTATTACTGTGGAAAAAACACTTTTCGCACTTGTGTTAGTGTTGAAAAACCACTTTTCGCACTGTGTTGGTGCAGGAAATCACTTTTGCACTTGTATTAGTGTGGAAAAAACACTTTTCTCACTTGTGTTAGTGTTGAAAAACCACTTTTCGCACTTGTGTTAGTGTTGAAAAACCACTTTTCGCACTTGTGTTGGTGCAGGAAACCACTTTTGCACTTGTATTAGTGTGGAAAAACCACTTTTCGCACTTGTGTTAGTGTTGAAAAACTACTTTTCGCACTTGTGTTGGTGCAGGAAACCACTTTTGCACTTGTATTAGTGTGGAAAAAACACTTTTCGCACTTGTGTTAGTGTTGAAAAACCACTTTTCGCACTTGTGTTAGTGTTGAAAAACCACTTTTCGCACTTGTGTTAGTGTTGAAAAACCACTTTTCGCACTTGTGTTGGTGCAGGAAATCACTTTTGCACTTGTATTAGTGTGGGAAAAACACTTTTCTCACTTGTGTTAGTGTTGAAAAACCACTTTTCGCACTTGTGTTAGTGTTGAAAAACCACTTTTCGCACTTGTGTTGGTGCAGGAAACCACTTTTGCACTTGTATTAGTGTGGAAAAACCACTTTTCGCACTTGTGTTAGTGTTGAAAAACTACTTTTCGCACTTGTGTTGGTGCAGGAAACCACTTTTGCACTTGTATTAGTGTGGAAAAAACACTTTTCGCACTTGTGTTAGTGTTGAAAAACCACTTTTCGCACTTGTGTTAGTGTTGAAAAACCACTTTTCGCACTTGTGTTAGTGTTGAAAACCACTTTTCGCACTTGTGTTGGTGCAGGAAACCACTTTTGCACTTGTATTAGTGTTGAAAAACCACTTTTCGCACTTGTGTTGGTGCAGGAAACCACTTTTGCACTTGTATTAGTGTGGAAAAAACACTTTTCGCACTTGTGTTCGTGTTGAAAAACCACTTTTCGCACTTGTGTTGGTGCAGGAAACCACTTTTGCACTTGTATTAGTGTGGAAAAAACACTTTTCGCACTTGTGTTAGTGTTGAAAAACCACTTTTCGCACTTGTGTTAGTGTTGAAAAACCACTTTTCGCACTTGTGTTGGTGCAGGAAACCACTTTTGCACTTGTATTAGTGTGGAAAAAACACTTTTCGCACTTGTGTTAGTGTTGAAAAAACACTTTTTGCACTTGTGTTAGTGTTGAAAAACCACTTTTCGCACTTGTGTTGGTGCAGGAAACCACTTTTGCACTTGTATTAGTGTGGAAAAACCACTTTTCGCACTTGTGTTAGTGTGGCAAAAACACTTTTCGCACTTGTGTTAGTGTTGAAAAACCACTTTTGTCACTTGTGTTAGTGTTGAAAAAACACTTTTTGCACTTGTGTTGGTGCAGGAAACCACTTTTGCACTTGTATTAGTGTGGAAAAAACACTTTTCGCACTTGTGTTAGTGTTGAAAAACCACGTTTCGCACATGTGTTGGTGCAGGAAACCACTTTTGCACTTGTATTAGTGTGGAAAAACCACTTTTCGCACTTGTGTTGGTGCAGTAAACCACTTTTGCACTTGTATTAGTGTGGAAAAAACACTTTTCGCACTTGTGTTAGTGTTGAAAAACCACTTTTCGCACTTGTGTTAGTGTTGAAAAACCACTTTTCGCACTTGTGTTGGTGCAGGAAACCACTTTTGCACTTGTATTAGTGTGGAAAAACCACTTTTCGCACTTGTGTTAGTGTTGAAAAACCACTTTTCGCACTTGTGTTGGTGCAGGAAACCACTTTTGCACTTGTATTATTGTGGAAAAACCACTTTTCGCACTTGTGTTGGTGCAGGAAACCACTTTTGCACTTGTATTAGTGTGGAAAAACACTTTTCTCACTTGTGTTAGCGTTGAAAAACCACTTTTCGCACTTGTGTTAGTGTTGAAAAACCACTTTTCGCACCTGTGTTGGTGCAGGAAACCAGTTTTGCACTTGTATTAGTGTGGAAAAAACACTTTTCGCACTTGTGTTAGTGTTGAAAAACCACTTTTCGCACCTGTGTTGGTGCAGGAAACCAGTTTTGCACTTGTATTAGTGTGGAAAAAACACTTTTCGCACTTGTGTTAGCGTTGAAAAACCACTTTTCGCACTTGTGTTAGTGTTGAAAAACCCCTTTTCGCACTTGTGTTGGTGCAGGAAACCACTTTTGCACTTGTATTAGTGTGGAAAAAACACTTTTCGCACTTGTGTTAGTGTTGAAAAACCACTTTTCGCACTTGTGTTGGTGCAGGAAACCACTTTTGCACTTGTATTAGTGTGGAAAAACCACTTTTCGCACTTGTGTTAGTGTGGCAAAAACACTTTTCGCACTTGTGTTAGTGTTGAAAAACCACTTTTGTCACTTGTGTTAGTGTTGAAAAAACACTTTTTGCACTTGTGTTGGTGCAGGAAACCACTTTTGCACTTGTATTAGTGTGAAAAAAACACTTTTCGCACTTGTGTTAGTGTTGAAAAACCACGTTTCGCACATGTGTTGGTGCAGGAAACCACTTTTGCACTTGTATTAGTGTGGAAAAACCACTTTTCGCACTTGTGTTGGTGCAGTAAACCACTTTTGCACTTGTATTAGTGTGGAAAAAACACTTTTCGCACTTGTGTTAGTGTTGAAAAACCACTTTTCGCACTTGTGTTAGTGTTGAAAAACCACTTTTCGCACTTGTGTTGGTGCAGGAAACCACTTTTGCACTTGTATTAGTGTGGAAAAACCACTTTTCGCACTTGTGTTAGTGTTGAAAAACCACTTTTCGCACTTGTGTTGGTGCAGGAAACCACTTTTGCACTTGTATTAGTGTGGAAAAACCACTTTTCGCACTTGTGTTGGTGCAGGAAACCACTTTTGCACTTGTATTAGTGTGGAAAAACACTTTTCTCACTTGTGTTAGCGTTGAAAAACCACTTTTCGCACTTGTGTTAGTGTTGAAAAACCACTTTTCGCACCTGTGTTGGTGCAGGAAACCAGTTTTGCACTTGTATTAGTGTGGAAAAAACACTTTTCGCACTTGTGTTAGTGTTGAAAAACCACTTTTCGCACCTGTGTTGGTGCAGGAAACCAGTTTTGCACTTGTATTAGTGTGGAAAAAACACTTTTCGCACTTGTGTTAGCGTTGAAAAACCACTTTTCGCACTTGTGTTAGTGTTGAAAAACCCCTTTTCGCACTTGTGTTGGTGCAGGAAACCACTTTTGCACTTGTATTAGTGTGGAAAAAACACTTTTCGCACTTGTGTTAGTGTTGAAAAACCACTTTTCGCACTTGTGTTGGTGCAGGAAACCACTTTTGCACTTGTATTAGTGTGGAAAAAAACTTTTCGCACTTGCGTTAGTGTTGAAAAACCACTTTTCGCACTTGTGTTAGTGTTGAAAAACCACTTTTCGCACTTGTGTTGGTGCAGGAAACCACTTTTGCACTTGTATTAGTGTGGAAAAAACACTTTTCGCACTTGTGTTAGTGTTGAAAAAACACTTTTTGCACTTGTGTTAGTGTTGAAAAACCACTTTTCGCACTTGTGTTGGTGCAGGAAACCACTTTTGCACTTGTATTAGTGTGGAAAAACCACTTTTCGCACTTGTGTTAGTGTGGAAAAAACACTTTTCGCACTTGTGTTAGTGTTGAAAAACCACTTTTGGCACTTGTGTTAGTGTTGAAAAAACACTTTTTGCACTTGTGTTGGTGCAGGAAACCACTTTTGCACTTGTATTAGTGTGGAAAAAACACTTTTCGCACTTGTGTTAGTGTTGAAAAACCACGTTTCGCACATGTGTTGGTGCAGGAAACCAATTTTGCACTTGTATTAGTGTGGAAAAACCACTTTTCGCACTTGTGTTGGTGCAGTAAACCACTTTTGCACTTGTATTAGTGTGGAAAAAACACTTTTCGCACTTGTGTTAGTGTTGAAAAACCACTTTTCGCACTTGTGTTAGTGTTGAAAAACCACTTTTCGCACTTGTGTTGGTGCAGGAAACCACTTTTGCACTTGTATTAGTGTGGAAAAACCACTTTTCGCACTTGTGTTAGTGTTGAAAAACCACTTTTCGCACTTGTGTTGGTGCAGGAAACCACTTTTGCACTTGTATTAGTGTGGAAAAACCACTTTTCGCACTTGTGTTGGTGCAGGAAACCACTTTTGCACTTGTATTAGTGTGGAAAAAACACTTTTCTCACTTGTGTTAGCGTTGAAAAACCACTTTTCGCACTTGTGTTAGTGTTGAAAAACCACTTTTCGCACCTGTGTTGGTGCAGGAAACCAGTTTTGCACTTGTATTAGTGTGGAAAAAACACTTTTCGCACTTGTGTTAGTGTTGAAAAACCACTTTTCGCACTTGTGTTGGTGCAGGAAATCACTTTTGCACTTGTATTAGTGTGGGAAAAACACTTTTCTCACTTGTGTTAGTGTTGAAAAACCACTTTTCGCACTTGTGTTAGTGTTGAAAAACCACTTTTCGCACTTGTGTTGGTGCAGGAAACCACTTTTGCACTTGTATTAGTGTGGAAAAACCACTTTTCGCACTTGTGTTAGTGTTGAAAAACTACTTTTCGCACTTGTGTTGGTGCAGGAAACCACTTTTGCACTTGTATTAGTGTGGAAAAAACACTTTTCGCACTTGTGTTAGTGTTGAAAAACCACTTTTCGCACTTGTGTTAGTGTTGAAAAACCACTTTTCGCACTTGTGTTAGTGTTGAAAAACCACTTTTCGCACTTGTGTTGGTGCAGGAAATCACTTTTGCACTTGTATTAGTGTGGGAAAAACACTTTTCTCACTTGTGTTAGTGTTGAAAAACCACTTTTCGCACTTGTGTTAGTGTTGAAAAACCACTTTTCGCACTTGTGTTGGTGCAGGAAACCACTTTTGCACTTGTATTAGTGTGGAAAAACCACTTTTCGCACTTGTGTTAGTGTTGAAAAACTACTTTTCGCACTTGTGTTGGTGCAGGAAACCACTTTTGCACTTGTATTAGTGTGGAAAAAACACTTTTCGCACTTGTGTTAGTGTTGAAAAACCACTTTTCGCACTTGTGTTAGTGTTGAAAAACCACTTTTCGCACTTGTGTTAATGTTGAAAACCACTTTTCGCACTTGTGTTGGTGCAGGAAACCACTTTTGCACTTGTATTAGTGTTGAAAAACAACTTTTCGCACTTGTGTTGGTGCAGGAAACCACTTTTGCACTTGTATTAGTGTGGAAAAAACACTTTTCGCACTTGTGTTCGTGTTGAAAAACCACTTTTCGCACTTGTGTTGGTGCAGGAAACCACTTTTGCACTTGTATTAGTGTGGAAAAAACACTTTTCGCACTTGTGTTAGTGTTGAAAAACCACTTTTCGCACTTGTGTTAGTGTTGAAAAACCACTTTTCGCACTTGTGTTGGTGCAGGAAACCACTTTTGCACTTGTATTAGTGTGGAAAAAACACTTTTCGCACTTGTGTTAGTGTTGAAAAAACACTTTTTGCACTTGTGTTAGTGTTGAAAAACCACTTTTCGCACTTGTGTTGGTGCAGGAAACCACTTTTGCACTTGTATTAGTGTGGAAAAACCACTTTTCGCACTTGTGTTAGTGTGGCAAAAACACTTTTCGCACTTGTGTTAGTGTTGAAAAACCACTTTTGTCACTTGTGTTAGTGTTGAAAAAACACTTTTTGCACTTGTGTTGGTGCAGGAAACCACTTTTGCACTTGTATTAGTGTGGAAAAAACACTTTTCGCACTTGTGTTAGTGTTGAAAAACCACGTTTCGCACATGTGTTGGTGCAGGAAACCACTTTTGCACTTGTATTAGTGTGGAAAAACCACTTTTCGCACTTGTGTTGGTGCAGTAAACCACTTTTGCACTTGTATTAGTGTGGAAAAAACACTTTTCGCACTTGTGTTAGTGTTGAAAAACCACTTTTCGCACTTGTGTTAGTGTTGAAAAACCACTTTTCGCACTTGTGTTGGTGCAGGAAACCACTTTTGCACTTGTATTAGTGTGGAAAAACCACTTTTCGCACTTGTGTTAGTGTTGAAAAACCACTTTTCGCACTTGTGTTGGTGCAGGAAACCACTTGTATTAGTGTGGAAAAACACTTTTCTCACTTGTGTTAGCGTTGAAAAACCACTTTTCGCACTTGTGTTAGTGTTGAAAAACCACTTTTCGCACCTGTGTTGGTGCAGGAAACCAGTTTTGCACTTGTATTAGTGTGGAAAAAACACTTTTCGCACTTGTGTTAGTGTTGAAAAACCACTTTTCGCACCTGTGTTGGTGCAGGAAACCAGTTTTGCACTTGTATTAGTGTGGAAAAAACACTTTTCGCACTTGTGTTAGCGTTGAAAAACCACTTTTCGCACTTGTGTTAGTGTTGAAAAACCCCTTTTCGCACTTGTGTTGGTGCAGGAAACCACTTTTGCACTTGTATTAGTGTGGAAAAAACACTTTTCGCACTTGTGTTAGTGTTGAAAAACCACTTTTCGCACTTGTGTTGGTGCAGGAAACCACTTTTGCACTTGTATTAGTGTGGAAAAAAACTTTTCGCACTTGTGTTAGTGTTGAAAAACCACTTTTCGCACTTGTGTTAGTGTTGAAAAACCACTTTTCGCACTTGTGTTGGTGCAGGAAACCACTTTTGCACTTGTATTAGTGTGGAAAAAACACTTTTCGCACTTGTGTTAGTGTTGAAAAAACACTTTTTGCACTTGTGTTAGTGTTGAAAAACCACTTTTCGCACTTGTGTTGGTGCAGGAAACCACTTTTGCACTTGTATTAGT
Organism: Myxine glutinosa; assembly: GCF_964187855.1. Taxonomy (NCBI): domain Eukaryota; kingdom Metazoa; phylum Chordata; class Myxini; order Myxiniformes; family Myxinidae; genus Myxine; species Myxine glutinosa. The sequence continues at coordinate 139,865,806 of NC_136267.1, read as the reverse complement.
GTGGAAAAACCACTTTTCGCACTTGTGTTAGTGTGGAAAAAACACTTTTCGCACTTGTGTTAGTGTTGAAAAACCACTTTTGGCACTTGTGTTAGTGTTGAAAAAACACTTTTTGCACTTGTGTTGGTGCAGGAAACCACTTTTGCACTTGTATTAGTGTGGAAAAAACACTTTTCGCACTTGTGTTAGTGTTGAAAAACCACGTTTCGCACATGTGTTGGTGCAGGAAACCACTTTTGCACTTGTATTAGTGTGGAAAAACCACTTTTCGCACTTGTGTTGGTGCAGTAAACCACTTTTGCACTTGTATTAGTGTGGAAAAAACACTTTTCGCACTTGTGTTAGTGTTGAAAAACCACTTTTCGCACTTGTGTTCGTGTTGAAAAACCACTTTTCGCACTTGTGTTGGTGCAGGAAACCACTTTTGCACTTGTATTAGTGTGGAAAAACCACTTTTCGCACTTGTGTTAGTGTTGAAAAACCACTTTTCGCACTTGTGTTGGTGCAGGAAACCACTTTTGCACTTGTATTAGTGTGGGAAAACCACTTTTCGCACTTGTGTTGGTGTAGGAAACCACTTTTGCACTTGTATTAGTGTGGAAAAAACACTTTTCTCACTTGTGTTAGCGTTGAAAAACCACTTTTCGCACTTGTGTTAGTGTTGAAAAACCACTTTTCGCACCTGTGTTGGTGCAGGAAACCAGTTTTGCACTTGTATTAGTGTGGAAAAAACACTTTTCGCACTTGTGTTAGTGTTGAAAAACCACTTTTCGCACTTGTGTTGGTGCAGGAAATCACTTTTGCACTTGTATTAGTGTGGGAAAAACACTTTTCTCACTTGTGTTAGTGTTGAAAAACCACTTTTCGCACTTGTGTTAGTGTTGAAAAACCACTTTTCGCACTTGTGTTGGTGCAGGAAACCACTTTTGCACTTGTATTAGTGTGGAAAAACCACTTTTCGCACTTGTGTTAGTGTTGAAAAACTACTTTTCGCACTTGTGTTGGTGCAGGAAACCACTTTTGCACTTGTATTAGTGTGGAAAAAACACTTTTCTCACTTGTGTTAGTGTTGAAAAACCACTTTTCGCACTTGTGTTAGTGTTGAAAAACCACTTTTCGCACCTGTGTTGGTGCAGGAAACCAGTTTTGCACTTGTATTAGTGTGGAAAAAATACTTTTCGCACTTGTGTTAGTGTTGAAAAACCACTTTTCGCACCTGTGCTGGTGCAGGAAACCAGTTTTGCACTTGTATTAGTGTGGAAAAAACACTTTTCGCACTTGTGTTAGCGTTGAAAAACCACTTTTCGCACTTGTGTTAGTGTTGAAAAACCCCTTTTCGTACTTGTGTTGGTGCAGGAAACCACTTTTGCACTTGTATTAGTGTGGAAAAACACTTTTCGCACTTGTGTTAGTGTTGAAAAACCACTTTTCGCACTTGTGTTAGTGTTGAAAAACCACTTTTCGCACTTGTGTTGGTGCAGGAAACCACTTTTGCACTTGTATTAGTGTGGAAAAAACACTTTTCGCACTTGTGTTAGTGTTGAAAAACCACTTTTCGCACTTGCGTTAGTTTTGAAAACCCACTTTTCGCACTTGTGTTGGTGCAGGAAACCACTTTTGCACTTGTATTAGTGTGGAAAAAACACTTTTCGCACTTGTGTTAGTGTTGAAAAACCACGTTTCGCACATGTGTTGGTGCAAGAAACCACTTTTGCACTTGTATTAGTGTGGCAAAACCACTTTTCGCACTTGTGTTGGTGCAGTAAACCACTTTTGCACTTGTATTAGTGTGGAAAAAAACACTTTTCGCACTTGTGTTAGTGTTGAAAAACCACTTTTCGCACTTGTGTTCGTGTTGAAAAACCACTTTTCGCACTTGTGTTGGTGCAGGAAACCACTTTTGCACTTGTATTAGTGTGGAAAAACCACTTTTCGCACTTGTGTTAGTGTTGAAAAACCACTTTTCGCACTTGTGTTGGTGCAGGAAACCACTTTTGCACTTGTATTAGTGTGGAAAAACCACTTTTCGCACTTGTGTTGGTGCAGGAAACCACTTTTGCACTTGTATTAGTGTGGAAAAAACACTTTTCTCACTTGTGTTAGCGTTGAAAAACCACTTTTCGCACTTGTGTTAGTGTTGAAAAACCACTTTTCGCACCTGTGTTGGTGCAGGAAACCAGTTTTGCACTTGTATTAGTGTGGAAAAAACACTTTTCGCACTTGTGTTAGTATTGAAAAACCACTTTTCGCACTTGTGTTGGTGCAGGAAATCACTTTTGCACTTGTATTAGTGTGGGAAAAACACTTTTCTCACTTGTGTTAGTGTTGAAAAACCACTTTTCGCACTTGTGTTAGTGTTGAAAAACCACTTTTCGCACTTGTGTTGGTGCAGGAAACCACTTTTGCACTTGTATTAGTGTGGAAAAACCACTTTTCGCACTTGTGTTAGTGTTGAAAAACTACTTTTCGCACTTGTGTTGGTGCAGGAAACCACTTTTGCACTTGTATTAGTGTGGAAAAAACACTTTTCTCACTTGTGTTAGTGTTGAAAAACCACTTTTCGCACTTGTGTTAGTGTTGAAAAACCACTTTTCGCACCTGTGTTGGTGCAGGAAACCAGTTTTGCACTTGTATTAGTGTGGAAAAAATACTTTTCGCACTTGTGTTAGTGTTGAAAAACCACTTTTCGCACCTGTGCTGGTGCAGGAAACCAGTTTTGCACTTGTATTAGTGTGGAAAAAACACTTTTCGCACTTGTGTTAGCGTTGAAAAACCACTTTTCGCACTTGTGTTAGTGTTGAAAAACCCCTTTTCGTACTTGTGTTGGTGCAGGAAACCACTTTTGCACTTGTATTAGTGTGGAAAAACACTTTTCGCACTTGTGTTAGTGTTGAAAAACCACTTTTCGCACTTGTGTTAGTGTTGAAAAACCACTTTTCGCACTTGTGTTGGTGCAGGAAACCACTTTTGCACTTGTATTAGTGTGGAAAAAACACTTTTCGCACTTGTGTTAGTGTTGAAAAACCACTTTTCGCACTTGCGTTAGTTTTGAAAACCCACTTTTCGCACTTGTGTTGGTGCAGGAAACCACTTTTGCACTTGTATTAGTGTGGAAAAAACACTTTTCGCACTTGTGTTAGTGTTGAAAAACCACTTTTCGCACTTGTGTTAGTGTTGAAAAACCACTTTTCGCACTTGTGTTAGTGTTGAAAAACCACTTTTCGTACTTGTGTTAGTGTTGAAAAACCACTTTTTGCACTTGTGTTGGTGCAGGAAACCACTTTTGCACTTGTATTAGTGTGGAAAAAACACTTTTCGCACTTGTGTTAGTGTTGAAAAACCACTTTTCGCACTTGTGTTAGTGTTGAAAAACCACTTTTCGCACTTGTGTTAGTGTTGAAAAACCACTTTTCGTACTTGTGTTAGTGTTGAAAAACCACTTTTTGCACTTGTGTTGGTGCAGGAAACCACTTTTGCACTTGTATTAGTGTGGAAAAAACACTTTTCGCACTTGTGTTAGTGTTGAAAAACCACTTTTCGCACTTGTGTTAGTGTTGAAAAACCACTTTTCGCACTTGTGTTAGTGTTGAAAAACCTCTTTTCGCACTTGTGTTAGTGTTGAAAAACCACTTTTCGCACTTGTGTTGGTGCAGGAAACCACTTTTGCACTTGTATTAGTGTGGAAAAAACACAATTCGCACTTGTGTTAGTGTTGAAAAACCACTTTTCGCACTTGTGTTAGTGTTGAAAAACCACTTTTCGCACTTGTGTTGGTGCAGGAAACCACTTTTGCACTTGTATTAGTGTGGAAAAAACACTTTTCGCACTTGTGTTAGTGTTGAAAAACCACTTTTCGCACTTGTGTTAGTGTTGAAAAACCACTTTTCAAACTTGTGTTGGTGCAGGAAACCACTTTTGCACTTGTATTAGTGTGGAAAAAACACTTTTCGCACTTGTGTTAGTGTTGAAAAACCACTTTTCGCACTTGTGTTAGTGTTGACAAACCACTTTTCGCACTTGTGTTAGTGTTGAAAAACCACTTTTTGCACTTGTGTGTGTCGAAAAACCACTTTTCGCACTTGTGTTGGTGCAGGAAACCACTTTTGCACTTGTATTAGTGTGGAAAAAAAACTTTTCGCACTTGTGTTATTGTTGAAAAACCACTTTTCGCACTTGTGTTAGTGTTGAAAAACCACTTTTCGCACTTGTGTTGGTGCAGGAAACCACTTTTGCATTTGTATTAGTGTGGAAAAAACACTTTTCGCACTTGTGTTGGTGCAGGAAACCACTTTTGCACTTGTATTAGTGTGGAAAAAACACTTTTCGCACTTGTGTTAGTGTTGAAAAACCACTTTTCGCACTTGTGTTAGTGTTGAAAAACCACTTTTCGCACTTGTGTTGGTGCAGGAAACCACTTTTGCACTTGTATTAGTGTGGAAAAAACACTTTTCGCACTTGTGTTAGTGTTGAAAAACCACTTTTCGCACTTGTGTTAGTGTTGAAAAACCACTTTTCGCACTTGTGTTGGTGCAGGAAACCACTTTTGCACTTGTATTAGTGTGGAAAAAACACTTTTCGCACTTGTGTTAGTGTTGAAAAACCACTTTTCGCACTTGTGTTAGTGTTGAAAAACCACTTTTCGCACTTGTGTTGGTGCAGGAAACCACTTTTGCACTTGTATTAGTGTGGAAAAACCACTTTTCGCACTTGTGTTAGTGTTGAAAAATCACTTTTCGCACTTGTGTTAGTGTTGAAAAACCACTTTTCGCACTTGTGTTGGTGCAGGAAACCACTTTTGCACTTGTATTAGTGTGGAAAAAACACTTTTCGCACTTGTGTTAGTGTTGAAAAACCACGTTTCGCACTTGTGTTGGTGCAGGAAACCACTTTTGCACTTGTATTAGTGTGGAAAAACCACTTTTCGCACTTGTGTTGGTGCAGTAAACCACTTTTGCACTTGTATTAGTGTGGAAAAAACACTTTTCGCACTTGTGTTAGTGTTGAAAAACCACTTTTCGCACTTGTGTTGGTGCAGGAAACCACTTTTGCACTTGTATTAGTGTGGAAAAACCACTTTTCGCACTTGTGTTAGTGTTGAAAAACCACTTTTCGCACTTGTGTTAGTGTTGAAAAACCACTTTTCGCACTTGTGTTGGTGCAGGAAACCACTTTTGCACTTGTATTAGTGTGGAAAAAACACTTTTCGCACTTGTGTTAGTGTTGAAAAACCACTTTTCGCACTTGTGTTGGTGCAGGAAACCACATTTGCACTTGTATTAGTGTGGAAAAACCACTTTTCGCACTTGTGTTAGTGTTGAAAAACCACTTTTCGCACTTGTGTTGGTGCAGGAAACCACTTTTGCACTTGTATTAGTGTGGAAAAAACACTTTTCGCACTTGTGTTAGTGTTGAAAAACCACTTTTCGCACTTGTGTTAGTGTTGAAAAACAACTTTTCGCACTTGTGTTAGTGTTGAAAAACAACTTTTCGCACTTGTGTTGGTGCAGGAAACCACTTTTTCACTTGTATTAGTGTGGAAAAAACACTTTTCGCACTTGTGTTAGTGTTGAAAAACCACTTTTCGCACTTGTGTTAGTGTTGAAAAACCACTTTTCGCACTTGTGTTGGTGCAGGAAACCACTTTTGCACTTGTATTAGTGTGGAAAAAACACTTTTCGCACTTGTGTTAGTGTTGAAAAACCACTTTTCGCACTTGTGTTAGTGTTGAAAAACCACTTTTCGCACTTGTGTTAGTGTTGAAAAACCACTTTTCGCACTTGTGTTGGTGCAGGAAACCACTTTTTCACTTGTATTAGTGTGGAAAAAACACTTTTCTCACTTGTGTTAGTGTTGAAAAACCACTTTTCGCACTTGTGTTAGTGTTGAAAAACCACTTTTCGCACCTGTGTTGATGCAGGAAACCAGTTTTGCACTTGTATTAGTGTGGAAAAAACACTTTTTGCACTTGTGTTAGTGTTGAAAAACCACTTTTCGCACTTGTGTTGGTGCAGGAAACCACTTTTGCACTTGTATTAGTGTGGAAAAAACACTTTTCGCACTTGTGTTAGCGTTGAAAAACCACTTTTCGCACTTGTGTTAGTGTTGAAAAACCCCTTTTCGCACTTGTGTTGGTGCAGGAAACCACTTTTGCACTTGTATTAGTGTGGAAAAAAACTTTTCGCACTTGTGTTAGTGTTGAAAAACCACTTTTCGCACTTGTGTTAGTGTTGAAAAACCACTTTTCGCACTTGTGTTGGTGCAGGAAACCACTTTTGCACTTGTATTAGTGTGGAAAAAACACTTTTCGCACTTGTGTTAGTGTTGAAAAAACACTTTTTGCACTTGTGTTAGTGTTGAAAAACCACTTTTCGCACTTGTGTTGGTGCAGGAAACCACTTTTGCACTTGTATTAGTGTGGAAAAACCACTTTTCGCACTTGTGTTAGTGTGGAAAAAACACTTTTCGCACTTGTGTTAGTGTTGAAAAACCACTTTTGGCACTTGTGTTAGTGTTGAAAAAACACTTTTTGCACTTGTGTTGGTGCAGGAAACCACTTTTGCACTTGTATTAGTGTGGAAAAAACACTTTTCGCACTTGTGTTAGTGTTGAAAAACCACGTTTCGCACATGTGTTGGTGCAGGAAACCACTTTTGCACTTGTATTAGTGTGGAAAAACCACTTTTCGCACTTGTGTTGGTGCAGTAAACCACTTTTGCACTTGTATTAGTGTGGAAAAAACACTTTTCGCACTTGTGTTAGTGTTGAAAAACCACTTTTCGCACTTGTGTTCGTGTTGAAAAACCACTTTTCGCACTTGTGTTGGTGCAGGAAACCACTTTTGCACTTGTATTAGTGTGGAAAAACCACTTTTCGCACTTGTGTTAGTGTTGAAAAACCACTTTTCGCACTTGTGTTAGTGTTGAAAAACCACTTTTCGCACTTGTGTTCGTGTTGAAAAACCACTTTTCGCACTTGTGTTGGTGCAGGAAACCACTTTTGCAGTTGTATTAGTGTGAAAAAAACACTTTTAGCACTTGTGATAGTGTTGAAAAACCACTTTTCGCACTTGTGTTAGTGTTGAAAAACCACTTTTCGCACTTGTGTTAGTGTTGAAAAACCACTTTTCGCACTTGTGTTGGTGCAGGAAACCACTTTTGCACTTGTATTAGTGTGGAAAAAACACTTTTCGCACTTGTGTTAGTGTTGAAAAACCACTTTTCGCACTTGTGTTAGTGTTGAAAAACCACTTTTCGCACTTGTGTTGGTGCAGGAAACCACATTTGCACTTGTATTAGTGTGGAAAAACCACTTTTCGCACTTGTGTTAGTGTTGAAAAACCACTTTTCGCACTTGTGTTGGTGCAGGAAACCACTTTTGCACTTGTATTAGTGTGGAAAAAACACTTTTCGCACTTGTGTTAGTGTTGAAAAACCACTTTTCGCACTTGTGTTAGTGTTGAAAAACAACTTTTCGCACTTGTGTTAGTGTTGAAAAACAACTTTTCGCACTTGTGTTGGTGCAGGAAACCACTTTTTCACTTGTATTAGTGTGGAAAAAACACTTTTCGCACTTGTGTTAGTGTTGAAAAACCACTTTTCGCACTTGTGTTAGTGTTGAAAAACCACTTTTCGCACTTGTGTTGGTGCAGGAAACCACTTTTGCACTTGTATTAGTGTGGAAAAAACACTTTTCGCACTTGTGTTAGTGTTGAAAAACCACTTTTCGCACTTGTGTTAGTGTTGAAAAACCACTTTTCGCACTTGTGTTAGTGTTGAAAAACCACTTTTCGCACTTGTGTTGGTGCAGGAAACCACTTTTTCACTTGTATTAGTGTGGAAAAAACACTTTTCTCACTTGTGTTAGTGTTGAAAAACCACTTTTCGCACTTGTGTTAGTGTTGAAAAACCACTTTTCGCACCTGTGTTGATGCAGGAAACCAGTTTTGCACTTGTATTAGTGTGGAAAAAACACTTTTTGCACTTGTGTTAGTGTTGAAAAACCACTTTTCGCACTTGTGTTGGTGCAGGAAACCACTTTTGCACTTGTATTAGTGTGGAAAAAACACTTTTCGCACTTGTGTTAGCGTTGAAAAACCACTTTTCGCACTTGTGTTAGTGTTGAAAAACCCCTTTTCGCACTTGTGTTGGTGCAGGAAACCACTTTTGCACTTGTATTAGTGTGGAAAAAAACTTTTCGCACTTGTGTTAGTGTTGAAAAACCACTTTTCGCACTTGTGTTAGTGTTGAAAAACCACTTTTCGCACTTGTGTTGGTGCAGGAAACCACTTTTGCACTTGTATTAGTGTGGAAAAAACACTTTTCGCACTTGTGTTAGTGTTGAAAAAACACTTTTTGCACTTGTGTTAGTGTTGAAAAACCACTTTTCGCACTTGTGTTGGTGCAGGAAACCACTTTTGCACTTGTATTAGTGTGGAAAAACCACTTTTCGCACTTGTGTTAGTGTGGAAAAAACACTTTTCGCACTTGTGTTAGTGTTGAAAAACCACTTTTGGCACTTGTGTTAGTGTTGAAAAAACACTTTTTGCACTTGTGTTGGTGCAGGAAACCACTTTTGCACTTGTATTAGTGTGGAAAAAACACTTTTCGCACTTGTGTTAGTGTTGAAAAACCACGTTTCGCACATGTGTTGGTGCAGGAAACCACTTTTGCACTTGTATTAGTGTGGAAAAACCACTTTTCGCACTTGTGTTGGTGCAGTAAACCACTTTTGCACTTGTATTAGTGTGGAAAAAACACTTTTCGCACTTGTGTTAGTGTTGAAAAACCACTTTTCGCACTTGTGTTCGTGTTGAAAAACCACTTTTCGCACTTGTGTTGGTGCAGGAAACCACTTTTGCACTTGTATTAGTGTGGAAAAACCACTTTTCGCACTTGTGTTAGTGTTGAAAAACCACTTTTCGCACTTGTGTTGGTGCAGGAAACCACTTTTGCACTTGTATTAGTGTGGGAAAACCACTTTTCGCACTTGTGTTGGTGTAGGAAACCACTTTTGCACTTGTATTAGTGTGGAAAAAACACTTTTCTCACTTGTGTTAGCGTTGAAAAACCACTTTTCGCACTTGTGTTAGTGTTGAAAAACCACTTTTCGCACCTGTGTTGGTGCAGGAAACCAGTTTTGCACTTGTATTAGTGTGGAAAAAACACTTTTCGCACTTGTGTTAGTGTTGAAAAACCACTTTTCGCACTTGTGTTGGTGCAGGAAATCACTTTTGCACTTGTATTAGTGTGGGAAAAACACTTTTCTCACTTGTGTTAGTGTTGAAAAACCACTTTTCGCACTTGTGTTAGTGTTGAAAAACCACTTTTCGCACTTGTGTTGGTGCAGGAAACCACTTTTGCACTTGTATTAGTGTGGAAAAACCACTTTTCGCACTTGTGTTAGTGTTGAAAAACTACTTTTCGCACTTGTGTTGGTGCAGGAAACCACTTTTGCACTTGTATTAGTGTGGAAAAAACACTTTTCTCACTTGTGTTAGTGTTGAAAAACCACTTTTCGCACTTGTGTTAGTGTTGAAAAACCACTTTTCGCACCTGTGTTGGTGCAGGAAACCAGTTTTGCACTTGTATTAGTGTGGAAAAAATACTTTTCGCACTTGTGTTAGTGTTGAAAAACCACTTTTCGCACCTGTGCTGGTGCAGGAAACCAGTTTTGCACTTGTATTAGTGTGGAAAAAACACTTTTCGCACTTGTGTTAGCGTTGAAAAACCACTTTTCGCACTTGTGTTAGTGTTGAAAAACCCCTTTTCGTACTTGTGTTGGTGCAGGAAACCACTTTTGCACTTGTATTAGTGTGGAAAAACACTTTTCGCACTTGTGTTAGTGTTGAAAAACCACTTTTCGCACTTGTGTTAGTGTTGAAAAACCACTTTTCGCACTTGTGTTGGTGCAGGAAACCACTTTTGCACTTGTATTAGTGTGGAAAAAACACTTTTCGCACTTGTGTTAGTGTTGAAAAACCACTTTTCGCACTTGCGTTAGTTTTGAAAACCCACTTTTCGCACTTGTGTTGGTGCAGGAAACCACTTTTGCACTTGTATTAGTGTGGAAAAAACACTTTTCGCACTTGTGTTAGTGTTGAAAAACCACGTTTCGCACATGTGTTGGTGCAAGAAACCACTTTTGCACTTGTATTAGTGTGGCAAAACCACTTTTCGCACTTGTGTTGGTGCAGTAAACCACTTTTGCACTTGTATTAGTGTGGAAAAAACACTTTTCGCACTTGTGTTAGTGTTGAAAAACCACTTTTCGCACTTGTGTTCGTGTTGAAAAACCACTTTTCGCACTTGTGTTGGTGCAGGAAACCACTTTTGCACTTGTATTAGTGTGGAAAAACCACTTTTCGCACTTGTGTTAGTGTTGAAAAACCACTTTTCGCACTTGTGTTGGTGCAGGAAACCACTTTTGCACTTGTATTAGTGTGGAAAAACCACTTTTCGCACTTGTGTTGGTGCAGGAAACCACTTTTGCACTTGTATTAGTGTGGAAAAAACACTTTTCTCACTTGTGTTAGCGTTGAAAAACCACTTTTCGCACTTGTGTTAGTGTTGAAAAACCACTTTTCGCACCTGTGTTGGTGCAGGAAACCAGTTTTGCACTTGTATTAGTGTGGAAAAAACACTTTTCGCACTTGTGTTAGTATTGAAAAACCACTTTTCGCACTTGTGTTGGTGCAGGAAATCACTTTTGCACTTGTATTAGTGTGGGAAAAACACTTTTCTCACTTGTGTTAGTGTTGAAAAACCACTTTTCGCACTTGTGTTAGTGTTGAAAAACCACTTTTCGCACTTGTGTTGGTGCAGGAAACCACTTTTGCACTTGTATTAGTGTGGAAAAACCACTTTTCGCACTTGTGTTAGTGTTGAAAAACTACTTTTCGCACTTGTGTTGGTGCAGGAAACCACTTTTGCACTTGTATTAGTGTGGAAAAAACACTTTTCTCACTTGTGTTAGTGTTGAAAAACCACTTTTCGCACTTGTGTTAGTGTTGAAAAACCACTTTTCGCACCTGTGTTGGTGCAGGAAACCAGTTTTGCACTTGTATTAGTGTGGAAAAAATACTTTTCGCACTTGTGTTAGTGTTGAAAAACCACTTTTCGCACCTGTGCTGGTGCAGGAAACCAGTTTTGCACTTGTATTAGTGTGGAAAAAACACTTTTCGCACTTGTGTTAGCGTTGAAAAACCACTTTTCGCACTTGTGTTAGTGTTGAAAAACCCCTTTTCGTACTTGTGTTGGTGCAGGAAACCACTTTTGCACTTGTATTAGTGTGGAAAAACACTTTTCGCACTTGTGTTAGTGTTGAAAAACCACTTTTCGCACTTGTGTTAGTGTTGAAAAACCACTTTTCGCACTTGTGTTGGTGCAGGAAACCACTTTTGCACTTGTATTAGTGTGGAAAAAACACTTTTCGCACTTGTGTTAGTGTTGAAAAACCACTTTTCGCACTTGCGTTAGTTTTGAAAACCCACTTTTCGCACTTGTGTTGGTGCAGGAAACCACTTTTGCACTTGTATTAGTGTGGAAAAAACACTTTTCGCACTTGTGTTAGTGTTGAAAAACCACTTTTCGCACTTGTGTTAGTGTTGAAAAACCACTTTTCGCACTTGTGTTAGTGTTGAAAAACCACTTTTCGTACTTGTGTTAGTGTTGAAAAACCACTTTTTGCACTTGTGTTGGTGCAGGAAACCACTTTTGCACTTGTATTAGTGTGGAAAAAACACTTTTCGCACTTGTGTTAGTGTTGAAAAACCACTTTTCGCACTTGTGTTAGTGTTGAAAAACCACTTTTCGCACTTGTGTTAGTGTTGAAAAACCACTTTTCGTACTTGTGTTAGTGTTGAAAAACCACTTTTTGCACTTGTGTTGGTGCAGGAAACCACTTTTGCACTTGTATTAGTGTGGAAAAAACACTTTTCGCACTTGTGTTAGTGTTGAAAAACCACTTTTCGCACTTGTGTTAGTGTTGAAAAACCACTTTTCGCACTTGTGTTAGTGTTGAAAAACCTCTTTTCGCACTTGTGTTAGTGTTGAAAAACCACTTTTCGCACTTGTGTTGGTGCAGGAAACCACTTTTGCACTTGTATTAGTGTGGAAAAAACACAATTCGCACTTGTGTTAGTGTTGAAAAACCACTTTTCGCACTTGTGTTAGTGTTGAAAAACCACTTTTCGCACTTGTGTTGGTGCAGGAAACCACTTTTGCACTTGTATTAGTGTGGAAAAAACACTTTTCGCACTTGTGTTAGTGTTGAAAAACCACTTTTCGCACTTGTGTTAGTGTTGAAAAACCACTTTTCAAACTTGTGTTGGTGCAGGAAACCACTTTTGCACTTGTATTAGTGTGGAAAAAACACTTTTCGCACTTGTGTTAGTGTTGAAAAACCACTTTTCGCACTTGTGTTAGTGTTGACAAACCACTTTTCCACTTGTGTTAGTGTTGAAAAACCACTTTTTGCACTTGTGTGTGTCGAAAAACCACTTTTCGCACTTGTGTTGGTGCAGGAAACCACTTTTGCACTTGTATTAGTGTGGAAAAAAAACTTTTCGCACTTGTGTTATTGTTGAAAAACCACTTTTCGCACTTGTGTTAGTGTTGAAAAACCACTTTTCGCACTTGTGTTGGTGCAGGAAACCACTTTTGCATTTGTATTAGTGTGGAAAAAAACACTTTTCGCACTTGTGTTAGTGTTGAAAAACCACTTTTCGCACTTGTGTTAGTGTTGAAAAACCACTTTTCGCACTTGTGTTGGTGCAGGAAACCACTTTTGCACTTGTATTAGTGTGGAAAAAACACTTTTCGCACTTGTGTTAGTGTTGAAAAACCACTTTTCGCACTTGTGTTAGTGTTGAAAAACCACTTTTCGCACTTGTGTTGGTGCAGGAAACCACTTTTGCACTTGTATTAGTGTGGAAAAAACACTTTTCGCACTTGTGTTAGTGTTGAAAAACCACTTTTCGCACTTGTGTTAGTGTTGAAAAACCACTTTTCGCACTTGTGTTGGTGCAGGAAACCACTTTTGCACTTGTATTAGTGTGGAAAAAACACTTTTCGCACTTGTGTTAGTGTTGAAAAACCACTTTTCGCACTTGTGTTAGTGTTGAAAAACCACTTTTCGCACTTGTGTTGGTGCAGGAAACCACTTTTGCACTTGTATTAGTGTGGAAAAACCACTTTTCGCACTTGTGTTAGTGTTGAAAAATCACTTTTCGCACTTGTGTTAGTGTTGAAAAACCACTTTTCGCACTTGTGTTGGTGCAGGAAACCACTTTTGCACTTGTATTAGTGTTGAAAAATCACTTTTCTCACTTGTGTTAGTGTTGAAAAACCACTTTTCGCACTTGTGTTAGTGTTGAAAAACCACTTTTCGCACCTGTGTTGGTGCAGGAAACCAGTTTTGCACTTGTATTAGTGTGGAAAAAATACTTTTCGCACTTGTGTTAGTGTTGAAAAACCACTTTTCGCACCTGTGCTGGTGCAGGAAACCAGTTTTGCACTTGTATTAGTGTGGAAAAAACACTTTTCGCACTTGTGTTAGCGTTGAAAAACCACTTTTCGCACTTGTGTTAGTGTTGAAAAACCCCTTTTCGTACTTGTGTTGGTGCAGGAAACCACTTTTGCACTTGTATTAGTGTGGAAAAACACTTTTCGCACTTGTGTTAGTGTTGAAAAACCACTTTTCGCACTTGTGTTAGTGTTGAAAAACCACTTTTCGCACTTGTGTTGGTGCAGGAAACCACTTTTGCACTTGTATTAGTGTGGAAAAAACACTTTTCGCACTTGTGTTAGTGTTGAAAAACCACTTTTCGCACTTGCGTTAGTTTTGAAAACCCACTTTTCGCACTTGTGTTGGTGCAGGAAACCACTTTTGCACTTGTATTAGTGTGGAAAAAACACTTTTCGCACTTGTGTTAGTGTTGAAAAACCACTTTTCGCACTTGTGTTAGTGTTGAAAAACCACTTTTCGCACTTGTGTTAGTGTTGAAAAACCACTTTTCGTACTTGTGTTAGTGTTGAAAAACCACTTTTTGCACTTGTGTTGGTGCAGGAAACCACTTTTGCACTTGTATTAGTGTGGAAAAAACACTTTTCGCACTTGTGTTAGTGTTGAAAAACCACTTTTCGCACTTGCGTTAGTGTTGAAAAACCACTTTTCGCACTTGTGTTAGTGTTGAAAAACCACTTTTCGTACTTGTGTTAGTGTTGAAAAACCACTTTTTGCACTTGTGTTGGTGCAGGAAACCACTTTTGCACTTGTATTAGTGTGGAAAAAACACTTTTCGCACTTGTGTTAGTGTTGAAAAACCACTTTTCGCACTTGTGTTAGTGTTGAAAAACCACTTTTCGCACTTGTGTTAGTGTTGAAAAACCTCTTTTCGCACTTGTGTTAGTGTTGAAAAACCACTTTTCGCACTTGTGTTGGTGCAGGAAACCACTTTTGCACTTGTATTAGTGTGGAAAAAAACACAATTCGCACTTGTGTTAGTGTTGAAAAACCACTTTTCGCACTTGTGTTAGTGTTGAAAAACCACTTTTCGCACTTGTGTTGGTGCAGGAAACCACTTTTGCACTTGTATTAGTGTGGAAAAAACACTTTTCGCACTTGTGTTAGTGTTGAAAAACCACTTTTCGCACTTGTGTTAGTGTTGAAAAACCACTTTTCAAACTTGTGTTGGTGCAGGAAACCACTTTTGCACTTGTATTAGTGTGGAAAAAACACTTTTCGCACTTGTGTTAGTGTTGAAAAACCACTTTTCGCACTTGTGTTAGTGTTGACAAACCACTTTTCGCACTTGTGTTAGTGTTGAAAAACCACTTTTTGCACTTGTGTGTGTCGAAAAACCACTTTTCGCACTTGTGTTGGTGCAGGAAACCACTTTTGCACTTGTATTAGTGTGGAAAAAAAACTTTTCGCACTTGTGTTATTGTTGAAAAACCACTTTTCGCACTTGTGTTAGTGTTGAAAAACCACTTTTCGCACTTGTGTTGGTGCAGGAAACCACTTTTGCATTTGTATTAGTGTGGAAAAAACACTTTTCGCACTTGTGTTAGTGTTGAAAAACCACTTTTCGCACTTGTGTTAGTGTTGAAAAACCACTTTTCGCACTTGTGTTGGTGCAGGAAACCACTTTTGCACTTGTATTAGTGTGGAAAAAAACACTTTTCGCACTTGTGTTAGTGTTGAAAAACCACTTTTCGCACTTGTGTTAGTGTTGAAAAACCACTTTTCGCACTTGTGTTGGTGCAGGAAACCACTTTTGCACTTGTATTAGTGTGGAAAAAACACTTTTCGCACTTGTGTTAGTGTTGAAAAACCACTTTTCGCACTTGTGTTAGTGTTGAAAAACCACTTTTCGCACTTGTGTTGGTGCAGGAAACCACTTTTGCACTTGTATTAGTGTGGAAAAAACACTTTTCGCACTTGTGTTAGTGTTGAAAAACCACTTTTCGCACTTGTGTTAGTGTTGAAAAACCACTTTTCGCACTTGTGTTGGTGCAGGAAACCACTTTTGCACTTGTATTAGTGTGGAAAAACCACTTTTCGCACTTGTGTTAGTGTTGAAAAATCACTTTTCGCACTTGTGTTAGTGTTGAAAAACCACTTTTCGCACTTGTGTTGGTGCAGGAAACCACTTTTGCACTTGTATTAGTGTGGAAAAAACACTTTTCGCACTTGTGTTAGTGTTGAAAAACCACGTTTCGCACTTGTGTTGGTGCAGGAAACCACTTTTGCACTTGTATTAGTGTGGAAAAACCACTTTTCGCACTTGTGTTGGTGCAGTAAACCACTTTTGCACTTGTATTAGTGTGGAAAAAACACTTTTCGCACTTGTGTTAGTGTTGAAAAACCACTTTTCGCACTTGTGTTGGTGCAGGAAACCACTTTTGCACTTGTATTAGTGTGGAAAAACCACTTTTCGCACTTGTGTTAGTGTTGAAAAACCACTTTTCGCACTTGTGTTAGTGTTGAAAAACCACTTTTCGCACTTGTGTTGGTGCAGGAAACCACTTTTGCACTTGTATTAGTGTGGAAAAAACACTTTTCGCACTTGTGTTAGTGTTGAAAAACCACTTTTCGCACTTGTGTTGGTGCAGGAAACCACATTTGCACTTGTATTAGTGTGGAAAAACCACTTTTCGCACTTGTGTTAGTGTTGAAAAACCACTTTTCGCACTTGTGTTGGTGCAGGAAACCACTTTTGCACTTGTATTAGTGTGGAAAAAACACTTTTCGCACTTGTGTTAGTGTTGAAAAACCACTTTTCGCACTTGTGTTAGTGTTGAAAAACAACTTTTCGCACTTGTGTTAGTGTTGAAAAACAACTTTTCGCACTTGTGTTGGTGCAGGAAACCACTTTTTCACTTGTATTAGTGTGGAAAAAACACTTTTCGCACTTGTGTTAGTGTTGAAAAACCACTTTTCGCACTTGTGTTAGTGTTGAAAAACCACTTTTCGCACTTGTGTTGGTGCAGGAAACCACTTTTGCACTTGTATTAGTGTGGAAAAAACACTTTTCGCACTTGTGTTAGTGTTGAAAAACCACTTTTCGCACTTGTGTTAGTGTTGAAAAACCACTTTTCGCACTTGTGTTAGTGTTGAAAAACCACTTTTCGCACTTGTGTTGGTGCAGGAAACCACTTTTTCACTTGTATTAGTGTGGAAAAAACACTTTTCTCACTTGTGTTAGTGTTGAAAAACCACTTTTCGCACTTGTGTTAGTGTTGAAAAACCACTTTTCGCACCTGTGTTGATGCAGGAAACCAGTTTTGCACTTGTATTAGTGTGGAAAAAACACTTTTTGCACTTGTGTTAGTGTTGAAAAACCACTTTTCGCACTTGTGTTGGTGCAGGAAACCACTTTTGCACTTGTATTAGTGTGGAAAAAACACTTTTCGCACTTGTGTTAGCGTTGAAAAACCACTTTTCGCACTTGTGTTAGTGTTGAAAAACCCCTTTTCGCACTTGTGTTGGTGCAGCAAACCACTTTTGCACTTGTATTAGTGTGGAAAAAACACTTTTCGCACTTGTGTTAGTGTTGAAAAACCACTTTTCGCACTTGTGTTAGTGTTGAAAAACCACTTTTCGCACTTGTGTTAGTGTTGAACAACCACTTTTCGCACTTGTGTTGGTGCAGGAAACCACTTTTGCACTTGTATTAGTGTGGAAAAAACACTTTTTGCACTTGTGTTAGTGTTGAAAAACCAATTTTCGCACTTGTGTTTGTGTTGAAAACCACTTTTCGCACTTGTGTTAGTGTTGAAAAACCACTTTTCGCACTTGTGTTGGTGCAGGAAACCACTTTTGCACTTGTATTAGTGTGGAAAAACCACTTTTCGCACTTGTGTTAGTGTTGAAAAACCACTTTTCGCACTTGTGTTAGTGTTGAAAAACCACTTTTCGCACTTGTGTTGGTGCAGGAAACCACTTTTGCACTTGATTAGTGTGGAAAAAACACTTTTTGCACTTGTGATAGTGTTGTAAAACCACTTTTCGCACTTGTGTTAGTGTTGAAAAACCACTTTTCGCACTTGTGTTAGTGTTGAAAAACCACTTTTCGCACTTGTGTTGGTGCAGGAAACCACTTTTGCACTTGTATTAGTGTGGAAAAAACACTTTTCGCACTTGTGTTAGTGTTGAAAAACCACTTTTCGCACTTGTGTTAGTGTTGAAAAACCACTTTTCGCACTTGTGTTAGTGTTGAAAATCCCCTTTTCGCACTTGTGTTGGTGCAGGAAACCACTTTTGCACTTGTATTAGTGTGGAAAAACCACTTTTCGCACTTGTGTTAGTGTTGAAAAACCACTTTTCGCACTTGTGTTAGTGTTGAAAAACCACTTTTCGCACTTGTGTTGGTGCAGGAAACCACTTTTGCACTTGGATTAGTGTGGAAAAAACACTTTTTGCACTTGTGATAGTGTTGAAAAACCACTTTTCGGACTTGTGTTAGTGTTGAAAAACCACTTTTCGCACTTGTGTTAGTGTTGAAAAACCACTTTTCGCACTTGTGTTGGTGCAGGAAACCACTTTTGCACTTATATTAGTGTGGAAAAAACACTTTTCGCACTTGTGTTAGTGTTGAAAAACCACTTTTCGCACTTGTGTTAGTGTTGAAAAACCCCTTTTCGCACTTGTGTTGGTGCAGGAAACCACTTTTGCACTTGTATTAGTGTGGAAAAAACACTTTTCGCACTTGTGTTAGTGTTGAAAAACCACTTTTCGCACTTGTGTTAGTGTTGAAAAACCACTTTTCGCACCTGTGTTAGTGTTGAAAAACCACTTTTCGCACTTGTGTTGGTACAGGAAACCACTTTTGCACTTGTATTAGTGTGGAAAAAACACTTTTCGCACTTGTGTTAGTGTTGAAAAACAACTTTTCGCACTTGTGTTGGTGCAGGAAACCACTTTTGCACTTGTATTAGTGTGGAAAAAACACTTTTTGCACTTGCGAAAAGTGGTTTTTCAACACTAACACAAGTGCGAAAAGTGGTTTTTCAACACTAATACAAGTGCAAAAGTGGTTTCCTGCACCAACACAAGTGCGAAAAGTGGTTTTTTAACACTAACACAAGTGCGAAAAGTGGTTTTTCAACACTAACACAAGTGCGAAAAGTGGTTTTACCACACTAATACAAGTGCAAAAGTGGTTTCCTGCACCAACACAAGTGCGAAAAGTGGTTTTTCAACACTAACACAAGTGCGAAAAGTGGTTTTTCAACACTAACACAAGTGCGAAAAGTGTTTTTTCCACACTAATACAAGTGCAAAAGTGGTTTCCTGCACCAACACAAGTGCGAAAAGTGGTTTTTCAACACTAACACAAGTGTGAAAAGTGGTTTTTCAACACTAACACAAGTGCGAAAAGTGGTTTTTCTACACTAACACAAGTGCGAAAAGTGGTTTTTCAACACTATCACACTTGTGTTAGTGTTGAAAAACCACTTTTCGCACTTGAGTTAGTGTTGAAAAACCACTTTTCACACTTGTGTTAGTGTTGAAAAACCACTTTTCGCACTTGTGTTGGTGCAGGAAACCACATTTGCACTTGTATTAGTGTGGAAAAACCACTTTTCGCACTTGTGTTAGTGTTGAAAAACCACTTTTCGCACTTGTGTTGGTGCAGGAAACCACTTTTGCACTTGTATTAGTGTGGAAAAACCACTTTTCGCACTTGTGTTAGTGTTGAAAAACCACTTTTCGCACTTGTGTTAGTGTTGAAAAACAACTTTTCGCACTTGTGTTAGTGTTGAAAAACAACTTTTCGCACTTGTGTTGGTGCAGGAAACCACTTTTTCACTTGTATTAGTGTGGAAAAAACACTTTTCGCACTTGTGTTAGTGTTGAAAAACCACTTTTCGCACTTGTGTTAGTGTTGAAAAACCACTTTTCGCACTTGTGTTGGTGCAGGAAACCACTTTTGCACTTGTATTAGTGTGGAAAAAACACTTTTCGCACTTGTGTTAGTGTTGAAAAACCACTTTTCGCACTTGTGTTAGTGTTGAAAAACCACTTTTCGCACTTGTGTTAGTGTTGAAAAACCACTTTTCGCACTTGTGTTGGTGCAGGAAACCACTTTTTCACTTGTATTAGTGTGGAAAAAACACTTTTCTCACTTGTGTTAGTGTTGAAAAACCACTTTTCGCACTTGTGTTAGTGTTGAAAAACCACTTTTCGCACCTGTGTTGATGCAGGAAACCAGTTTTGCACTTGTATTAGTGTGGAAAAAACACTTTTTGCACTTGTGTTAGTGTTGAAAAACCACTTTTCGCACTTGTGTTGGTGCAGGAAACCACTTTTGCACTTGTATTAGTGTGGAAAAAAACACTTTTCGCACTTGTGTTAGCGTTGAAAAACCACTTTTCGCACTTGTGTTAGTGTTGAAAAACCCCTTTTCGCACTTGTGTTGGTGCAGGAAACCACTTTTGCACTTGTATTAGTGTGGAAAAAACACTTTTCGCACTTGTGTTAGTGTTGAAAAACCACTTTTCGCACTTGCGTTAGTTTTGAAAACCCACTTTTCGCACTTGTGTTGGTGCAGGAAACCACTTTTGCACTTGTATTAGTGTGGAAAAAACACTTTTCGCACTTGTGTTAGTGTTGAAAAACCACGTTTCGCACATGTGTTTGTGCAGGAAACCACTTTTGCACTTGTATTAGTGTGGAAAAACCACTTTTCGCACTTGTGTTGGTGCAGTAAACCACTTTTGCACTTGTATTAGTGTGGAAAAAACACTTTTCGCACTTGTGTTAGTGTTGAAAAACCACTTTTCGCACTTGTGTTCGTGTTGAAAAACCACTTTTCGCACTTGTGTTGGTGCAGGAAACCACTTTTGCACTTGTATTAGTGTGGAAAAACCACTTTTCGCACTTGTGTTAGTGTTGAAAAACCACTTTTCGCACTTGTGTTGGTGCAGGAAACCACTTTTGCACTTGTATTAGTGTGGAAAAACCACTTTTCGCACTTGTGTTGGTGCAGGAAACCACTTTTGCACTTGTATTAGTGTGGAAAAAACACTTTTCTCACTTGTGTTAGCGTTGAAAAACCACTTTTCGCACTTGTGTTAGTGTTGAAAAACCACTTTTCGCACCTGTGTTGGTGCAGGAAACCAGTTTTGCACTTGTATTAGTGTGGAAAAAACACTTTTCGCACTTGTGTTAGTATTGAAAAACCACTTTTCGCACTTGTGTTGGTGCAGGAAATCACTTTTGCACTTGTATTAGTGTGGGAAAAACACTTTTCTCACTTGTGTTAGTGTTGAAAAACCACTTTTCGCACTTGTGTTAGTGTTGAAAAACCACTTTTCGCACTTGTGTTGGTGCAGGAAACCACTTTTGCACTTGTATTAGTGTGGAAAAACCACTTTTCGCACTTGTGTTAGTGTTGAAAAACTACTTTTCGCACTTGTGTTGGTGCAGGAAACCACTTTTGCACTTGTATTAGTGTGGAAAAAACACTTTTCTCACTTGTGTTAGTGTTGAAAAACCACTTTTCGCACTTGTGTTAGTGTTGAAAAACCACTTTTCGCACCTGTGTTGGTGCAGGAAACCAGTTTTGCACTTGTATTAGTGTGGAAAAAATACTTTTCGCACTTGTGTTAGTGTTGAAAAACCACTTTTCGCACCTGTGCTGGTGCAGGAAACCAGTTTTGCACTTGTATTAGTGTGGAAAAAACACTTTTCGCACTTGTGTTAGCGTTGAAAAACCACTTTTCGCACTTGTGTTAGTGTTGAAAAACCCCTTTTCGTACTTGTGTTGGTGCAGGAAACCACTTTTGCACTTGTATTAGTGTGGAAAAACACTTTTCGCACTTGTGTTAGTGTTGAAAAACCACTTTTCGCACTTGTGTTAGTGTTGAAAAACCACTTTTCGCACTTGTGTTGGTGCAGGAAACCACTTTTGCACTTGTATTAGTGTGGAAAAAACACTTTTCGCACTTGTGTTAGTGTTGAAAAACCACTTTTCGCACTTGCGTTAGTTTTGAAAACCCACTTTTCGCACTTGTGTTGGTGCAGGAAACCACTTTTGCACTTGTATTAGTGTGGAAAAAACACTTTTCGCACTTGTGTTAGTGTTGAAAAACCACTTTTCGCACTTGTGTTAGTGTTGAAAAACCACTTTTCGCACTTGTGTTAGTGTTGAAAAACCACTTTTCGCACTTGTGTTAGTGTTGAAAAACCACTTTTCGTACTTGTGTTAGTGTTGAAAAACCACTTTTTGCACTTGTGTTGGTGCAGGAAACCACTTTTGCACTTGTATTAGTGTGGAAAAAACACTTTTCGCACTTGTGTTAGTGTTGAAAAACCACTTTTCGCACTTGTGTTAGTGTTGAAAAACCACTTTTCGCACTTGTGTTAGTGTTGAAAAACCTCTTTTCGCACTTGTGTTAGTGTTGAAAAACCACTTTTCGCACTTGTGTTGGTGCAGGAAACCACTTTTGCACTTGTATTAGTGTGGAAAAAACACAATTCGCACTTGTGTTAGTGTTGAAAAACCACTTTTCGCACTTGTGTTAGTGTTGAAAAACCACTTTTCGCACTTGTGTTGGTGCAGGAAACCACTTTTGCACTTGTATTAGTGTGGAAAAAACACTTTTCGCACTTGTGTTAGTGTTGAAAAACCACTTTTCGCACTTGTGTTAGTGTTGAAAAACCACTTTTCAAACTTGTGTTGGTGCAGGAAACCACTTTTGCACTTGTATTAGTGTGGAAAAAACACTTTTCGCACTTGTGTTAGTGTTGAAAAACCACTTTTCGCACTTGTGTTAGTGTTGACAAACCACTTTTCGCACTTGTGTTAGTGTTGAAAAACCACTTTTTGCACTTGTGTGTGTTGAAAAACCACTTTTCGCACTTGTGTTGGTGCAGGAAACCACTTTTGCACTTGTATTAGTGTGGAAAAAAAACTTTTCGCACTTGTGTTATTGTTGAAAAACCACTTTTCGCACTTGTGTTAGTGTTGAAAAACCACTTTTGGCACTTGTGTTGGTGCAGGAAACCACTTTTGCATTTGTATTAGTGTGGAAAAAACACTTTTCGCACTTGTGTTAGTGTTGAAAAACCACTTTTCGCACTTGTGTGTTAGTGTTGAAAAACCACTTTTCGCACTTGTGTTGGTGCAGGAAACCACTTTTGCACTTGTATTAGTGTGGAAAAAACACTTTTCGCACTTGTGTTAGTGTTGAAAAACCACTTTTTGCACTTGTGTTAGTGTTGAAAAACCACTTTTCGCACTTGTGTTGGTGCAGGAAACCACTTTTGCACTTGTATTAGTGTGGAAAAAACACTTTTCGCACTTGTGTTAGTGTTGAAAAACCACTTTTCGCACTTGTGTTAGTGTTGAAAAACCACTTTTCGCACTTGTGTTGGTGCAGGAAACCACTTTTGCACTTGTATTAGTGTGGAAAAAACACTTTTCGCACTTGTGTTAGTGTTGAAAAACCACTTTTCGCACTTGTGTTAGTGTTGAAAAACCACTTTTCGCACTTGTGTTGGTGCAGGAAACCACTTTTGCACTTGTATTAGTGTGGAAAAACCACTTTTCGCACTTGTGTTAGTGTTGAAAAATCACTTTTCGCACTTGTGTTAGTGTTGAAAAACCACTTTTCGCACTTGTGTTGGTGCAGGAAACCACTTTTGCACTTGTATTAGTGTGGAAAAAACACTTTTCGCACTTGTGTTAGTGTTGAAAAACCACGTTTCGCACTTGTGTTGGTGCAGGAAACCACTTTTGCACTTGTATTAGTGTGGAAAAACCACTTTTCGCACTTGTGTTGGTGCAGTAAACCACTTTTGCACTTGTATTAGTGTGGAAAAAACACTTTTCGCACTTGTGTTAGTGTTGAAAAACCACTTTTCGCACTTGTGTTGGTGCAGGAAACCACTTTTGCACTTGTATTAGTGTGGAAAAACCACTTTTCGCACTTGTGTTAGTGTTGAAAAACCACTTTTCGCACTTGTGTTAGTGTTGAAAAACCACTTTTCGCACTTGTGTTGGTGCAGGAAACCACTTTTGCACTTGTATTAGTGTGGAAAAAACACTTTTCGCACTTGTGTTAGTGTTGAAAAACCACTTTTCGCACTTGTGTTGGTGCAGGAAACCACATTTGCACTTGTATTAGTGTGGAAAAACCACTTTTCGCACTTGTGTTAGTGTTGAAAAACCACTTTTCGCACTTGTGTTGGTGCAGGAAACCACTTTTGCACTTGTATTAGTGTGGAAAAAACACTTTTCGCACTTGTGTTAGTGTTGAAAAAACACTTTTCGCACTTGTGTTAGTGTTGAAAAACAACTTTTCGCACTTGTGTTAGTGTTGAAAAACAACTTTTCGCACTTGTGTTGGTGCAGGAAACCACTTTTTCACTTGTATTAGTGTGGAAAAAACACTTTTCGCACTTGTGTTAGTGTTGAAAAACCACTTTTCGCACTTGTGTTAGTGTTGAAAAACCACTTTTCGCACTTGTGTTGGTGCAGGAAACCACTTTTGCACTTGTATTAGTGTGGAAAAAACACTTTTCGCACTTGTGTTAGTGTTGAAAAACCACTTTTCGCACTTGTGTTAGTGTTGAAAAACCACTTTTCGCACTTGTGTTAGTGTTGAAAAACCACTTTTCGCACTTGTGTTGGTGCAGGAAACCACTTTTTCACTTGTATTAGTGTGGAAAAAACACTTTTCTCACTTGTGTTAGTGTTGAAAAACCACTTTTCGCACTTGTGTTAGTGTTGAAAAACCACTTTTCGCACCTGTGTTGATGCAGGAAACCAGTTTTGCACTTGTATTAGTGTGGAAAAAACACTTTTTGCACTTGTGTTAGTGTTGAAAAACCACTTTTCGCACTTGTGTTGGTGCAGGAAACCACTTTTGCACTTGTATTAGTGTGGAAAAAACACTTTTCGCACTTGTGTTAGCGTTGAAAAACCACTTTTCGCACTTGTGTTAGTGTTGAAAAACCCCTTTTCGCACTTGTGTTGGTGCAGGAAACCACTTTTGCACTTGTATTAGTGTGGAAAAAACACTTTTCGCACTTGTGTTAGTGTTGAAAAACCACTTTTCGCACTTGTGTTAGTGTTGAAAAACCACTTTTCGCACTTGTGTTAGTGTTGAAAAACCACTTTTCGCACTTGTGTTGGTGCAGGAAACCACTTTTGCACTTGTATTAGTGTGGAAAAAACACTTTTTGCACTTGTGTTAGTGTTGAAAAACCAATTTTCGCACTTGTGTTTGTGTTGAAAACCACTTTTCGCACTTGTGTTAGTGTTGAAAAACCACTTTTCGCACTTGTGTTGGTGCAGGAAACCACTTTTGCACTTGTATTAGTGTGGAAAAACCACTTTTCGCACTTGTGTTAGTGTTGAAAAACCACTTTTCGCACTTGTGTTAGTGTTGAAAAACCACTTTTCGCACTTGTGTTAGTGTTGAAAAACCACTTTTCGCACTTGTGTTGGTGCAGGAAACCACTTTTGCACTTGTATTAGTGTGGAAAAAACACTTTTCGCACTTGTGTTAGTGTTGAAAAACCACTTTTCGCACTTGTGTTAGTGTTGAAAAACCACTTTTCGCACTTGTGTTGGTGCAGGAAACCACTTTTGCACTTGTATTAGTGTGGAAAAAACACTTTTCGCACTTGTGTTAGTGTTGAAAAACCACTTTTCGCACTTGTGTTAGTGTTGAAAAACCACTTTTCGCACTTGTGTTGGTGCAGGAAACCACTTTTGCACTTGTATTAGTGTGGAAAAACCACTTTTCGCACTTGTGTTAGTGTTGAAAAATCACTTTTCGCACTTGTGTTAGTGTTGAAAAACCACTTTTCGCACTTGTGTTGGTGCAGGAAACCACTTTTGCACTTGTATTAGTGTGGAAAAAACACTTTTCGCACTTGTGTTAGTGTTGAAAAACCACGTTTCGCACTTGTGTTGGTGCAGGAAACCACTTTTGCACTTGTATTAGTGTGGAAAAACCACTTTTCGCACTTGTGTTGGTGCAGTAAACCACTTTTGCACTTGTATTAGTGTGGAAAAAACACTTTTCGCACTTGTGTTAGTGTTGAAAAACCACTTTTCGCACTTGTGTTGGTGCAGGAAACCACTTTTGCACTTGTATTAGTGTGGAAAAACCACTTTTCGCACTTGTGTTAGTGTTGAAAAACCACTTTTCGCACTTGTGTTAGTGTTGAAAAACCACTTTTCGCACTTGTGTTGGTGCAGGAAACCACTTTTGCACTTGTATTAGTGTGGAAAAAACACTTTTCGCACTTGTGTTAGTGTTGAAAAACCACTTTTCGCACTTGTGTTGGTGCAGGAAACCACATTTGCACTTGTATTAGTGTGGAAAAACCACTTTTCGCACTTGTGTTAGTGTTGAAAAACCACTTTTCGCACTTGTGTTGGTGCAGGAAACCACTTTTGCACTTGTATTAGTGTGGAAAAAACACTTTTCGCACTTGTGTTAGTGTTGAAAAACCACTTTTCGCACTTGTGTTAGTGTTGAAAAACAACTTTTCGCACTTGTGTTAGTGTTGAAAAACAACTTTTCGCACTTGTGTTGGTGCAGGAAACCACTTTTTCACTTGTATTATTGTGGAAAAAACACTTTTCGCACTTGTGTTAGTGTTGAAAAACCACTTTTCGCACTTGTGTTAGTGTTGAAAAACCACTTTTCGCACTTGTGTTGGTGCAGGAAACCACTTTTGCACTTGTATTAGTGTGGAAAAAACACTTTTCGCACTTGTGTTAGTGTTGAAAAACCACTTTTCGCACTTGTGTTAGTGTTGAAAAACCACTTTTCGCACTTGTGTTAGTGTTGAAAAACCACTTTTCGCACTTGTGTTGGTGCAGGAAACCACTTTTTCACTTGTATTAGTGTGGAAAAAACACTTTTCTCACTTGTGTTAGTGTTGAAAAACCACTTTTCGCACTTGTGTTAGTGTTGAAAAACCACTTTTCGCACCTGTGTTGATGCAGGAAACCAGTTTTGCACTTGTATTAGTGTGGAAAAAACACTTTTTGCACTTGTGTTAGTGTTGAAAAACCACTTTTCGCACTTGTGTTGGTGCAGGAAACCACTTTTGCACTTGTATTAGTGTGGAAAAAACACTTTTCGCACTTGTGTTAGCGTTGAAAAACCACTTTTCGCACTTGTGTTAGTGTTGAAAAACCCCTTTTCGCACTTGTGTTGGTGCAGGAAACCACTTTTGCACTTGTATTAGTGTGGAAAAAACACTTTTCGCACTTGTGTTAGTGTTGAAAAACCACTTTTCGCACTTGTGTTAGTGTTGAAAAACCACTTTTCGCACTTGTGTTAGTGTTGAAAAACCACTTTTCGCACTTGTGTTGGTGCAGGAAACCACTTTTGCACTTGTATTAGTGTGGAAAAAACACTTTTTGCACTTGTGTTAGTGTTGAAAAACCAATTTTCGCACTTGTGTTTGTGTTGAAAACCACTTTTCGCACTTGTGTTAGTGTTGAAAAACCACTTTTCGCACTTGTGTTGGTGCAGGAAACCACTTTTGCACTTGTATTAGTGTGGAAAAACCACTTTTCGCACTTGTGTTAGTGTTGAAAAACCACTTTTCGCACTTGTGTTAGTGTTGAAAAACCACTTTTCGCACTTGTGTTGGTGCAGGAAACCACTTTTGCACTTGATTAGTGTGGAAAAAACACTTTTTGCACTTGTGATAGTGTTGTAAAACCACTTTTCGCACTTGTGTTAGTGTTGAAAAACCACTTTTCGCACTTGTGTTAGTGTTGAAAAACCACTTTTCGCACTTGTGTTGGTGCAGGAAACCACTTTTGCACTTGTATTAGTGTGGAAAAAACACTTTTCGCACTTGTGTTAGTGTTGAAAAACCACTTTTCGCACTTGTGTTAGTGTTGAAAAACCACTTTTCGCACTTGTGTTAGTGTTGAAAATCCCCTTTTCGCACTTGTGTTGGTGCAGGAAACCACTTTTGCACTTGTATTAGTGTGGAAAAACCACTTTTCGCACTTGTGTTAGTGTTGAAAAACCACTTTTCGCACTTGTGTTAGTGTTGAAAAACCACTTTTCGCACTTGTGTTGGTGCAGGAAACCACTTTTGCACTTGGATTAGTGTGGAAAAAACACTTTTTGCACTTGTGATAGTGTTGAAAAACCACTTTTCGGACTTGTGTTAGTGTTGAAAAACCACTTTTCGCACTTGTGTTAGTGTTGAAAAACCACTTTTCGCACTTGTGTTGGTGCAGGAAACCACTTTTGCACTTATATTAGTGTGGAAAAAACACTTTTCGCACTTGTGTTAGTGTTGAAAAACCACTTTTCGCACTTGTGTTAGTGTTGAAAAACCCCTTTTCGCACTTGTGTTGGTGCAGGAAACCACTTTTGCACTTGTATTAGTGTGGAAAAAACACTTTTCGCACTTGTGTTAGTGTTGAAAAACCACTTTTCGCACTTGTGTTAGTGTTGAAAAACCACTTTTCGCACCTGTGTTAGTGTTGAAAAACCACTTTTCGCACTTGTGTTGGTACAGGAAACCACTTTTGCACTTGTATTAGTGTGGAAAAAACACTTTTCGCACTTGTGTTAGTGTTGAAAAACAACTTTTCGCACTTGTGTTGGTGCAGGAAACCACTTTTGCACTTGTATTAGTGTGGAAAAAACACTTTTTGCACTTGCGAAAAGTGGTTTTTCAACACTAACACAAGTGCGAAAAGTGGTTTTTCAACACTAATACAAGTGCAAAAGTGGTTTCCTGCACCAACACAAGTGCGAAAAGTGGTTTTTTAACACTAACACAAGTGCGAAAAGTGGTTTTTCAACACTAACACAAGTGCGAAAAGTGGTTTTACCACACTAATACAAGTGCAAAAGTGGTTTCCTGCACCAACACAAGTGCGAAAAGTGGTTTTTCAACACTAACACAAGTGCGAAAAGTGGTTTTTCAACACTAACACAAGTGCGAAAAGTGTTTTTTCCACACTAATACAAGTGCAAAAGTGGTTTCCTGCACCAACACAAGTGCGAAAAGTGGTTTTTCAACACTAACACAAGTGTGAAAAGTGGTTTTTCAACACTAACACAAGTGCGAAAAGTGGTTTTTCTACACTAACACAAGTGCGAAAAGTGGTTTTTCAACACTATCACACTTGTGTTAGTGTTGAAAAACCACTTTTCGCACTTGAGTTAGTGTTGAAAAACCACTTTTCACACTTGTGTTAGTGTTGAAAAACCACTTTTCGCACTTGTGTTGGTGCAGGAAACCACTTTTGCACTTGTATTAGTGTGGAAAAAAACACTTTTCGCACTTGTGTTAGTGTTGAAAAACCACTTTTCGCACTTGTGTTAGTGTTGAAAAACCACTTTTCACACTTGTGTTAGTGTTGAAAAACCACTTTTCGCACTTGTGTTGGTGCAGGAAACCACTTTTGCACTTGTATTAGTGTGGAAAAAACACTTTTCGCACTTGTGTTAGTGTTGAAAAACGACTTTTCGCACTTGTGTTAGTGTTGAAAAACCCCTTTTCGCACTTGTGTTGGTGCAGGAAACCACTTTTGCACTTGTATTAGTGTGGAAAAAACACTTTTCGCACTTGTGTTAGTGTTGAAAAACCACTTTTTGCACTTGTGTTAGTGTTGAAAAACCACTTTTCGCACTTGTGTTGGTGCAGGAAACCACTTTTGCACTTGTGTTAGTGTTGAAAAACCACTTTTCGCACTTGTGTTAGTGTTGAAATACCACTTTTTGCACTTGTGATAGTGTTGAAAACCCACTTTTCGCACTTGTGTTCGTGTTGAAAAACCACTTTTCGCACTTGTGTTGGTGCAGGAAACCACTTTTCGCACTTGTGATAGTGTGGAAAAACCACTTTTGCACTTGTATTAGTGTGGAAAAACCACTTTTCGCACTTGTGTTAGTGTTGAAAAACCACTTTTCGCACTTGTGTTAGTGTTGAAAAACCACTTTTCGCACTTGTGTTGGTGCAGGAAACCACTTTTGCACTTGTATTAGTGTGGAAAAAACACTTTTTGCACTTGTGTTAGTGTTGAAAAACCACTTTTCGCACTTGTGTTGGTGCAGGAACCCACTTTTTCACTTGTATTAGTGTGGAAAAACCACTTTTTGCACTTGGATTAGTGTGGAAAAAACACTTTTTGCACTTGTGATCGTGTTGAAAAACCACTTTTCGGACTTGTGTTAGTGTTGAAAAACCACTTTTCGCACTTGTGTTAGTGTTGAAAAACCACTTTTCGCACTTGTGTTGGTGCAGGAAACCACTTTTGCACTTATATTAGTGTGGAAAAAACACTTTTCGCACTTGTGTTAGTGTTGAAAAACCACTTTTCGCACTTGTGTTAGTGTTGAAAAACCCCTTTTCGCACTTGTGTTGGTGCAGGAAACCACTTTTGCACTTGTATTAGTGTGGAAAAAACACTTTTCGCACTTGTGTTAGTGTTGAAAAACCACTTTTCGCACTTGTGTTAGTGTTGAAAAACCACTTTTCGCACTTGTGTTGGTGCAGGAAACCACTTTTGCACTTGTATTAGTGTGGAAAAACCACTTTTCGCACTTGTGTTAGTGTTGAAAAACCACTTTTCGCACTTGTGTTAGTGTTGAAAAACCACTTTTCGCACTTGTGTTGGTGCAGGAAACCACTTTTGCACTTGTATTAGTGTTGAAAAACCACTTTTCGCACTTGTGTTCGTGTTGAAAAACCACTTTTCGCACTTGTGTTGGTGCAGGAAACCACTTTTGCACTTGTATTAGTGTGGAAAAAACACTTTTCGCACTTGTGTTAGTGTTGAAAAACCACTTTTCGCACTTGTGTTAGTGTTGAAAAACCCCTTTTCGCACTTGTGTTGGTGCAGGAAACCACTTTTGCACTTGTATTAGTGTGGAAAAAACACTTTTCGCACTTGTGTTAGTGTTGAAAAACCACTTTTCGCACTTGTGTTAGTGTTGAAAAACCACTTTTCGCACTTGTGTTGGTGCAGGAAACCACTTTTGCACTTGTGTTAGTGTTGAAAAACCACTTTTCGCACTTGTGTTAGTGTTGAAATACCACTTTCCGCACTTGTGATAGTGTTGAAAACCCACTTTTCGCACTTGTGTTAGTGTTGAAAAACCACTTTTCGCACTTGTGTTGGTGCAGGAAACCACTTTTCGCACTTGTGATAGTGTGGAAAAACCACTTTTGCACTTGTATTAGTGTGGAAAAACCACTTTTCGCACTTGTGTTATTGTTGAAAAACCACTTTTCGCACTTGTGTTAGTGTTGAAAAACCACTTTTCGCACTTGTGTTGGTGCAGGAAACCACTTTTGCACTTGTATTAGTGTGGAAAAACACTTTTTGCACTTGTGATAGTGTTGAAAAACCACTTTTCGCACTTGTGTTAGTGTTGAAAAACCACCTTTCACACTTGTGTTAGTGTTGAAAAACCACTTTTCGCACTTGTGTTGGTGCAGGAAACCACTTTTGCACTTGTATTAGTGTGGAAAAAACACTTTTCGCACTTGTGTTAGTGTTGAAAAACCACTTTTCGCACTTGTGTTAGTGTTGAAAAACCCCTTTTCGCACTTGTGTTGGTGCAGGAAACCACTTTTGCACTTGTATTAGTGTGGAAAAAACACTTTTCGCACTTGTGTTAGTGTTGAAAAACCACTTTTTGCACTTGTGTTAGTGTTGAAAAACCACTTTTCGCACTTGTGTTGGTGCAGGAAACCACTTTTGCACTTGTGTTAGTGTTGAAAAACCACTTTTCGCACTTGTGTTAGTGTTGAAATACCACTTTTTGCACTTGTGATAGTGTTGAAAACCCACTTTTCGCACTTGTGTTCGTGTTGAAAAACCACTTTTCGCACTTGTGTTGGTGCAGGAAACCACTTTTCGCACTTGTGATAGTGTGGAAAAACCACTTTTGCACTTGTATTAGTGTGGAAAAACCACTTTTCGCACTTGTGTTAGTGTTGAAAAACCACTTTTCGCACTTGTGTTAGTGTTGAAAAACCACTTTTCGCACTTGTGTTGGTGCAGGAAACCACTTTTGCACTTGTATTAGTGTGGAAAAAACACTTTTTGCACTTGTGTTAGTGTTGAAAAACCACTTTTCGCACTTGTGTTGGTGCAGGAACCCACTTTTTCACTTGTATTAGTGTGGAAAAACCACTTTTCGCACTTGTGTTGGTGCAGGAAACCACTTTTGCACTTGTATTAGTGTGGAAAAAACACTTTTCGCACTTGTGTTAGTGTTGAAAAACCACTTTTCGCACTTGTGTTAGTGTTGAAAAACCACTTTTCACACTTGTGTTCATGCAGGAAACCACTTTTGCACTTGTATTAGTGTGGAAAAAACACTTTTCGCACTTGTGTTAGTGTTGAAAAACCACTTTTCGCACTTGTGTTAGTGTTGAAAAACCACTTTTCGCACTTGTGTTGGTGCAGGAAACCACTTTTGCACTTGTATTAGTGTGGAAAAAACACTTTTCTCACTTGTGTTAGTGTTGAAAAACCACTTTTCGCACTTGTGTTAGTGTTGAAAAACCACTTTTCGCACTTGTGTTGGTGCAGGAAACCACTTTTGCACTTGTATTAGTGTGGAAAAAACACTTTTCGCACTTGTATTAGTGTGGAAAAAACACTTTTCGCACTTGTGTTAGTGTTGAAAAACCACTTTTCGCACTTGTGTTGGTGCAGGAAACCACTTTTGCACTTGTATTAGTGTGGAAAAAACACTTTTCGCACTTGTGTTATTGTTGAAAAACCACTTTTCGCACTTGTGTTAGTGTTGAAAAACCCCTTTTTGCACTTGTGATAGTGTTGAAAACCCACTTTTCGCACTTGTGTTCGTGTTGAAAAACCACTTTTCGCACTTGTGTTGGTGCAGGAAACCACTTTTCGCACTTGTGATAGTGTGGAAAAACCACTTTTGCACTTGTATTAGTGTGGAAAAACCACTTTTCGCACTTGTGTTAGTGTTGAAAAACCACTTTTCGCACTTGTGTTAGTGTTGAAAAACCACTTTTCGCACTTGTGTTGGTGCAGGAAACAACTTTTGCACTTGTATTAGTGTGGAAAAAACACTTTTCGCACTTGTGTTAGTGTTGAAAAACCACTTTTCGCACTTGTGTTAGTGTTGAAAAACCACTTTTCGCACTTGTGTTCATGCAGGAAACCACTTTTGCACTTGTATTAGTGTGGAAAAAACACTTTTCGCACTTGTGTTAGTGTTGAAAAATCACTTTTCGCACTTGTGTTAGTGTTGAAAAACCACTTTTCGCACTTGTGTTGGTGCAGGAAACCACTTTTGCACTTGTATTAGTGTGGAAAAAACACTTTTCGCACTTGTGTTAGTGTTGAAAAACCACGTTTCGCACTTGTGTTGGTGCAGGAAACCACTTTTGCACTTGTATTAGTGTGGAAAAACCACTTTTCGCACTTGTGTTGGTGCAGTAAACCACTTTTGCACTTGTATTAGTGTGGAAAAAACACTTTTCGCACTTGTGTTAGTGTTGAAAAACCACTTTTCGCACTTGTGTTGGTGCAGGAAACCACTTTTGCACTTGTATTAGTGTGGAAAAACCACTTTTCGCACTTGTGTTAGTGTTGAAAAACCACTTTTCGCACTTGTGTTAGTGTTGAAAAACCACTTTTCGCACTTGTGTTGGTGCAGGAAACCACTTTTGCACTTGTATTAGTGTGGAAAAAACACTTTTCGCACTTGTGTTAGTGTTGAAAAACCACTTTTCGCACTTGTGTTGGTGCAGGAAACCACATTTGCACTTGTATTAGTGTGGAAAAACCACTTTTCGCACTTGTGTTAGTGTTGAAAAACCACTTTTCGCACTTGTGTTGGTGCAGGAAACCACTTTTGCACTTGTATTAGTGTGGAAAAAACACTTTTCGCACTTGTGTTAGTGTTGAAAAACCACTTTTCGCACTTGTGTTAGTGTTGAAAAACAACTTTTCGCACTTGTGTTAGTGTTGAAAAACAACTTTTCGCACTTGTGTTGGTGCAGGAAACCACTTTTTCACTTGTATTAGTGTGGAAAAAACACTTTTCGCACTTGTGTTAGTGTTGAAAAACCACTTTTCGCACTTGTGTTAGTGTTGAAAAACCACTTTTCGCACTTGTGTTGGTGCAGGAAACCACTTTTGCACTTGTATTAGTGTGGAAAAAAACACTTTTCGCACTTGTGTTAGTGTTGAAAAACCACTTTTCGCACTTGTGTTAGTGTTGAAAAACCACTTTTCGCACTTGTGTTAGTGTTGAAAAACCACTTTTCGCACTTGTGTTGGTGCAGGAAACCACTTTTTCACTTGTATTAGTGTGGAAAAAACACTTTTCTCACTTGTGTTAGTGTTGAAAAACCACTTTTCGCACTTGTGTTAGTGTTGAAAAACCACTTTTCGCACCTGTGTTGATGCAGGAAACCAGTTTTGCACTTGTATTAGTGTGGAAAAAACACTTTTTGCACTTGTGTTAGTGTTGAAAAACCACTTTTCGCACTTGTGTTGGTGCAGGAAACCACTTTTGCACTTGTATTAGTGTGGAAAAAACACTTTTCGCACTTGTGTTAGCGTTGAAAAACCACTTTTCGCACTTGTGTTAGTGTTGAAAAACCCCTTTTCGCACTTGTGTTGGTGCAGGAAACCACTTTTGCACTTGTATTAGTGTGGAAAAAACACTTTTCGCACTTGTGTTAGTGTTGAAAAACCACTTTTCGCACTTGTGTTAGTGTTGAAAAACCACTTTTCGCACTTGTGTTAGTGTTGCAAAACCACTTTTCGCACTTGTGTTGGTGCAGGAAACCACTTTTGCACTTGTATTAGTGTGGAAAAAACACTTTTTGCACTTGTGTTAGTGTTGAAAAACCAATTTTCGCACTTGTGTTTGTGTTGAAAACCACTTTTCGCACTTGTGTTAGTGTTGAAAAACCACTTTTCGCACTTGTGTTGGTGCAGGAAACCACTTTTGCACTTGTATTAGTGTGGAAAAACCACTTTTCGCACTTGTGTTAGTGTTGAAAAACCACTTTTCGCACTTGTGTTAGTGTTGAAAAACCACTTTTCGCACTTGTGTTGGTGCAGGAAACCACTTTTGCACTTGATTAGTGTGGAAAAAACACTTTTTGCACTTGTGATAGTGTTGTAAAACCACTTTTCGCACTTGTGTTAGTGTTGAAAAACCACTTTTCGCACTTGTGTTAGTGTTGAAAAACCACTTTTCGCACTTGTGTTGGTGCAGGAAACCACTTTTGCACTTGTATTAGTGTGGAAAAAACACTTTTCGCACTTGTGTTAGTGTTGAAAAACCACTTTTCGCACTTGTGTTAGTGTTGAAAAACCACTTTTCGCACTTGTGTTAGTGTTGAAAAACCACTTTTCGCACTTGTGTTGGTGCAGGAAACCACTTTTGCACTTGTATTAGTGTGGAAAAACCACTTTTCGCACTTGTGTTAGTGTTGAAAAACCACTTTTCGCACTTGTGTTAGTGTTGAAAAACCACTTTTCGCACTTGTGTTGGTGCAGGAAACCACTTTTGCACTTGGATTAGTGTGGAAAAAACACTTTTTGCACTTGTGATAGTGTTGAAAAACCACTTTTCGGACTTGTGTTAGTGTTGAAAAACCACTTTTCGCACTTGTGTTAGTGTTGAAAAACCACTTTTCGCACTTGTGTTGGTGCAGGAAACCACTTTTGCACTTATATTAGTGTGGAAAAAACACTTTTCGCACTTGTGTTAGTGTTGAAAAACCACTTTTCGCACTTGTGTTAGTGTTGAAAAACCCCTTTTCGCACTTGTGTTGGTGCAGGAAACCACTTTTGCACTTGTATTAGTGTGGAAAAAACACTTTTCGCACTTGTGTTAGTGTTGAAAAACCACTTTTCGCACTTGTGTTAGTGTTGAAAAACCACTTTTCGCACCTGTGTTAGTGTTGAAAAACCACTTTTCGCACTTGTGTTGGTACAGGAAACCACTTTTGCACTTGTATTAGTGTGGAAAAAACACTTTTCGCACTTGTGTTAGTGTTGAAAAACAACTTTTCGCACTTGTGTTGGTGCAGGAAACCACTTTTGCACTTGTATTAGTGTGGAAAAAACACTTTTTGCACTTGCGAAAAGTGGTTTTTCAACACTAACACAAGTGCGAAAAGTGGTTTTTCAACACTAATACAAGTGCAAAAGTGGTTTCCTGCACCAACACAAGTGCGAAAAGTGGTTTTTCAACACTAACACAAGTGCGAAAAGTGGTTTTTCAACACTAACACAAGTGCGAAAAGTGGTTTAACCACACTAATACAAGTGCAAAAGTGGTTTCCTGCACCAACACAAGTGCGAAAAGTGGTTTTTCAACACTAACACAAGTGCGAAAAGTGGTTTTTCAACACTAACACAAGTGCGAAAAGTGTTTTTTCCACACTAATACAAGTGCAAAAGTGGTTTCCTGCACCAACACAAGTGCGAAAAGTGGTTTTTCAACACTAACACAAGTGTGAAAAGTGGTTTTTCAACACTAACACAAGTGCGAAAAGTGGTTTTTCTACACTAACACAAGTGCGAAAAGTGGTTTTTCAACACTATCACACTTGTGTTAGTGTTGAAAAACCACTTTTCGCACTTGTGTTAGTGTTGAAAAACCACTTTTCACACTTGTGTTAGTGTTGAAAAACCACTTTTCGCACTTGTGTTGGTGCAGGAAACCACTTTTGCACTTGTATTAGTGTGGAAAAAACACTTTTCGCACTTGTGTTAGTGTTGAAAAACCACTTTTCGCACTTGTGTTAGTGTTGAAAAACCACTTTTCGCACTTGTGTTGGTGCAGGAAACCACTTTTGCACTTGTATTAGTGTGGAAAAACCACTTTTCGCACTTGTGTTAGTGTTGAAAAACCACTTTTCGCACTTGTGTTAGTGTTGAAAAACCACTTTTCGCACTTGTGTTGGTGCAGGAAACCACTTTTGCACTTGTATTAGTGTTGAAAAACCACTTTTCGCACTTGTGTTCGTGTTGAAAAACCACTTTTCGCACTTGTATTGGTGCAGGAAACCACTTTTGCACTTGTATTAGTGTGGAAAAAACACTTTTCGCACTTGTGTTAGTGTTGAAAAACCACTTTTCGCACTTGTGTTAGTGTTGAAAAACCCCTTTTCGCACTTGTGTTGGTGCAGGAAACCACTTTTGCACTTGTATTAGTGTGGAAAAAACACTTTTTGCACTTGTGTTAGTGTTGAAAAACCACTTTTCGCACTTGTGTTAGTGTTGAAAAACCACTTTTCGCACTTGTGTTGGTGCAGGAAACCACTTTTGCACTTGTGTTAGTGTTGAAAAACCACTTTTCGCACTTGTGTTGGTGCAGGAAACCACTTTTGCACTTGTATTAGTGTGGAAAAAACACTTTTCGCACTTGTGTTAGCGTTGAAAAACCACTTTTCGCACTTGTGTTAGTGTTGAAAAACCCCTTTTCGCACTTGTGTTGGTGCAGGAAACCACTTTTGCACTTGTATTAGTGTGGAAAAAACACTTTTCGCACTTGTGTTAGTGTTGAAAAACCACTTTTCGCACTTGTGTTAGTGTTGAAAAACCACTTTTCGCACTTGTGTTAGTGTTGAAAAACCACTTTTCGCACTTGTGTTAGTGTTGCAAAACCACTTTTCGCACTTGTGTTGGTGCAGGAAACCACTTTTGCACTTGTATTAGTGTGGAAAAAACACTTTTTGCACTTGTGTTAGTGTTGAAAAACCAATTTTCGCACTTGTGTTTGTGTTGAAAACCACTTTTCGCACTTGTGTTAGTGTTGAAAAACCACTTTTCGCACTTGTGTTGGTGCAGGAAACCACTTTTGCACTTGTATTAGTGTGGAAAAACCACTTTTCGCACTTGTGTTAGTGTTGAAAAACCACTTTTCGCACTTGTGTTAGTGTTGAAAAACCACTTTTCGCACTTGTGTTGGTGCAGGAAACCACTTTTGCACTTGATTAGTGTGGAAAAAACACTTTTTGCACTTGTGATAGTGTTGTAAAACCACTTTTCGCACTTGTGTTAGTGTTGAAAAACCACTTTTCGCACTTGTGTTAGTGTTGAAAAACCACTTTTCGCACTTGTGTTGGTGCAGGAAACCACTTTTGCACTTGTATTAGTGTGGAAAAAACACTTTTCGCACTTGTGTTAGTGTTGAAAAACCACTTTTCGCACTTGTGTTAGTGTTGAAAAACCACTTTTCGCACTTGTGTTAGTGTTGAAAAACCACTTTTCGCACTTGTGTTGGTGCAGGAAACCACTTTTGCACTTGTATTAGTGTGGAAAAACCACTTTTCGCACTTGTGTTAGTGTTGAAAAACCACTTTTCGCACTTGTGTTAGTGTTGAAAAACCACTTTTCGCACTTGTGTTGGTGCAGGAAACCACTTTTGCACTTGGATTAGTGTGGAAAAAACACTTTTTGCACTTGTGATAGTGTTGAAAAACCACTTTTCGGACTTGTGTTAGTGTTGAAAAACCACTTTTCGCACTTGTGTTAGTGTTGAAAAACCACTTTTCGCACTTGTGTTGGTGCAGGAAACCACTTTTGCACTTATATTAGTGTGGAAAAAACACTTTTCGCACTTGTGTTAGTGTTGAAAAACCACTTTTCGCACTTGTGTTAGTGTTGAAAAACCCCTTTTCGCACTTGTGTTGGTGCAGGAAACCACTTTTGCACTTGTATTAGTGTGGAAAAAACACTTTTCGCACTTGTCTTAGTGTTGAAAAACCACTTTTCGCACTTGTGTTAGTGTTGAAAAACCACTTTTCGCACCTGTGTTAGTGTTGAAAAACCACTTTTCGCACTTGTGTTGGTACAGGAAACCACTTTTGCACTTGTATTAGTGTGGAAAAAACACTTTTCGCACTTGTGTTAGTGTTGAAAAACAACTTTTCGCACTTGTGTTGGTGCAGGAAACCACTTTTGCACTTGTATTAGTGTGGAAAAAACACTTTTTGCACTTGCGAAAAGTGGTTTTTCAACACTAACACAAGTGCGAAAAGTGGTTTTTCAACACTAATACAAGTGCAAAAGTGGTTTCCTGCACCAACACAAGTGCGAAAAGTGGTTTTTCAACACTAACACAAGTGCGAAAAGTGGTTTTTCAACACTAACACAAGTGCGAAAAGTGGTTTAACCACACTAATACAAGTGCAAAAGTGGTTTCCTGCACCAACACAAGTGCGAAAAGTGGTTTTTCAACACTAACACAAGTGCAAAAAGTGGTTTTTCAACACTAACACAAGTGCGAAAAGTGTTTTTTCCACACTAATACAAGTGCAAAAGTGGTTTCCTGCACCAACACAAGTGCGAAAAGTGGTTTTTCAACACTAACACAAGTGTGAAAAGTGGTTTTTCAACACTAACACAAGTGCGAAAAGTGGTTTTTCTACACTAACACAAGTGCGAAAAGTGGTTTTTCAACACTATCACACTTGTGTTAGTGTTGAAAAACCACTTTTCACACTTGTGTTAGTGTTGAAAAACCACTTTTCACACTTGTGTTAGTGTTGAAAAACCACTTTTCGCAATTGTGTTAGTGTTGAAAAACCACTTTTCGCACTTGTGTTGGTGCAGGAAACCACTTTTGCACTTGTGTTAGTGTTGAAAAACCACTTTTCGCACTTGTGTTAGTGTTGAAATACCACTTTCCGCACTTGTGATAGTGTTGAAAACCCACTTTTCGCACTTGTGTTAGTGTTGAAAAACCACTTTTCGCACTTGTGTTGGTGCAGGAAACCACTTTTCGCACTTGTGATAGTGTGGAAAAACCACTTTTGCACTTGTATTAGTGTGGAAAAACCACTTTTCGCACTTGTGTTAGTGTTGAAAAACCACTTTTCGCACTTGTGTTAGTGTTGAAAAACCACTTTTCGCACTTGTGTTGGTGCAGGAAACCACTTTTGCACTTGTATTAGTGTGGATAAACACTTTTTGCACTTGTGATAGTGTTGAAAAACCACTTTTCGCACTTGTGTTAGTGTTGAAAAACCACTTTTCACACTTGTGTTAGTGTTGAAAAACCACTTTTCGCACTTGTGTTGGTGCAGGAAACCACTTTTGCACTTGTATTAGTGTGGAAAAAACACTTTTCGCACTTGTGTTAGTGTTGAAAAACGACTTTTCGCACTTGTGTTAGTGTTGAAAAACCCCTTTTCGCACTTGTGTTGGTGCAGGAAACCACTTTTGCACTTGTATTAGTGTGGAAAAAACACTTTTCGCACTTGTGTTAGTGTTGAAAAACCACTTTTTGCACTTGTGTTAGTGTTGAAAAACCACTTTTCGCACTTGTGTTGGTGCAGGAAACCACTTTTGCACTTGTGTTAGTGTTGAAAAACCACTTTTCGCACTTGTGTTAGTGTTGAAATACCACTTTTTGCACTTGTGATAGTGTTGAAAACCCACTTTTCGCACTTGTGTTCGTGTTGAAAAACCACTTTTCGCACTTGTGTTGGTGCAGGAAACCACTTTTCGCACTTGTGATAGTGTGGAAAAACCACTTTTGCACTTGTATTAGTGTGGAAAAACCACTTTTCGCACTTGTGTTAGTGTTGAAAAACCACTTTTCGCACTTGTGTTAGTGTTGAAAAACCACTTTTCGCACTTGTGTTGGTGCAGGAAACCACTTTTGCACTTGTATTAGTGTGGAAAAAACACTTTTTGCACTTGTGTTAGTGTTGAAAAACCATTTTTCGCACTTGTGTTGGTGCAGGAACCCACTTTTTCACTTGTATTAGTGTGGAAAAACCACTTTTTGCACTTGGATTAGTGTGGAAAAAACACTTTTTGCACTTGTGATAGTGTTGAAAAACCACTTTTCGGACTTGTGTTAGTGTTGAAAAACCACTTTTCGCACTTGTGTTAGTGTTGAAAAACCACTTTTCGCACTTGTGTTGGTGCAGGAAACCACTTTTGCACTTATATTAGTGTGGAAAAAACACTTTTCGCACTTGTGTTAGTGTTGAAAAACCACTTTTCGCACTTGTGTTAGTGTTGAAAAACCCCTTTTCGCACTTGTGTTGGTGCAGGAAACCACTTTTGCACTTGTATTAGTGTGGAAAAAACACTTTTCGCACTTGTGTTAGTGTTGAAAAACCACTTTTCGCACTTGTGTTAGTGTTGAAAAACCACTTTTCGCACTTGTGTTGGTGCAGGAAACCACTTTTGCACTTGTATTAGTGTTGAAAAACCACTTTTCGCACTTGTGTTTGTGTTGAAAAACCACTTTTCGCACTTGTGTTGGTGCAGGAAACCACTTTTGCACTTGTATTAGTGTGGAAAAAACACTTTTCGCACTTGTGTTAGTGTTGAAAAACCACTTTTCGCACTTGTGTTAGTGTTGAAAAACCCCTTTTCGCACTTGTGTTGGTGCAGGAAACCACTTTTGCACTTGTATTAGTGTGGAAAAAACACTTTTCGCACTTGTGTTAGTGTTGAAAAACCACTTTTCGCACTTGTGTTAGTGTTGAAAAACCACTTTTCGCACTTGTGTTG
Organism: Myxine glutinosa; assembly: GCF_964187855.1. Lineage (NCBI taxonomy): Eukaryota > Metazoa > Chordata > Myxini > Myxiniformes > Myxinidae > Myxine > Myxine glutinosa. The sequence continues at coordinate 139,824,807 of NC_136267.1, read as the reverse complement.
GTGCAGGAAACCACTTTTGCACTTGTGTTAGTGTTGAAAAACCACTTTTCGCACTTGTGTTAGTGTTGAAATACCACTTTCCGCACTTGTGATAGTGTTGAAAACCCACTTTTCGCACTTGTGTTAGTGTTGAAAAACCACTTTTCGCACTTGTGTTGGTGCAGGAAACCACTTTTCGCACTTGTGATAGTGTGGAAAAACCACTTTTGCACTTGTATTAGTGTGGAAAAACCACTTTTCGCACTTGTGTTAGTGTTGAAAAACCACTTTTCGCACTTGTGTTAGTGTTGAAAAACCACTTTTCGCACTTGTGTTGGTGCAGGAAACCACTTTTGCACTTGTATTAGTGTGGAAAAACACTTTTTGCACTTGTGATAGTGTTGAAAAACCACTTTTCGCACTTGTGTTAGTGTTGAAAAACCACTTTTCACACTTGTGTTAGTGTTGAAAAACCACTTTTCGCACTTGTGTTGGTGCAGGAAACCACTTTTGCACTTGTATTAGTGTGGAAAAAACACTTTTCGCACTTGTGTTAGTGTTGAAAAACCACTTTTCGCACTTGTGTTAGTGTTGAAAAACCCCTTTTCGCACTTGTGTTGGTGCAGGAAACCACTTTTGCACTTGTATTAGTGTGGAAAAAACACTTTTCGCACTTGTGTTAGTGTTGAAAAACCACTTTTTGCACTTGTGTTAGTGTTGAAAAACCACTTTTCGCACTTATGTTGGTGCAGGAAACCACTTTTCGCACTTGTGATAGTGTGGAAAAACCACTTTTGCACTTGTATTAGTGTGGAAAAACCACTTTTCGCACTTGTGTTAGTGTTGAAAAACCACTTTTCGCACTTGTGTTAGTGTTGAAAAACCACTTTTCGCACTTGTGTTGGTGCAGGAAACCACTTTTGCACTTGTATTAGTGTGGAAAAAACACTTTTTGCACTTGTGTTAGTGTTGAAAAACCACTTTTCGCACTTGTGTTGGTGCAGGAACCCACTTTTTCACTTGTATTAGTGTGGAAAAACCACTTTTCGCACTTGTGTTGGTGCAGGAAACCACTTTTGCACTTGTATTAGTGTGGAAAAAACACTTTTCGCACTTGTGTTAGTGTTGAAAAACCACTTTTCGCACTTGTGTTAGTGTTGAAAAACCACTTTTCGCACTTGTGTTCATGCAGGAAACCACTTTTGCACTTGTATTAGTGTGGAAAAAACACTTTTCGCACTTGTGTTAGTGTTGAAAAACCACTTTTCGCACTTGTGTTAGTGTTGAAAAACCACTTTTCGCACTTGTGTTGGTGCAGGAAACCACTTTTGCACTTGTATTAGTGTGGAAAAAACACTTTTCTCACTTGTGTTAGTGTTGAAAAACCACTTTTCGCACTTGTGTTAGTGTTGAAAAACCACTTTTCGCACTTGTGTTGGTGCAGGAAACCACTTTTGCACTTGTATTAGTGTGGAAAAAACACTTTTCGCACTTGTATTAGTGTGGAAAAAACACTTTTCGCACTTGTGTTAGTGTTGAAAAACCACTTTTCGCACTTGTGTTGGTGCAGGAAACCACTTTTGCACTTGTATTAGTGTGGAAAAAACACTTTTCGCACTTGTGTTATTGTTGAAAAACCACTTTTCGCACTTGTGTTAGTGTGAAAAACCCCTTTTTGCACTTGTGATAGTGTTGAAAACCCACTTTTCGCACTTGTGTTCGTGTTGAAAAACCACTTTTCGCACTTGTGTTGGTGCAGGAAACCACTTTTCGCACTTGTGATAGTGTGGAAAAACCACTTTTGCACTTGTATTAGTGTGGAAAAACCACTTTTCGCACTTGTGTTAGTGTTGAAAAACCACTTTTCGCACTTGTGTTAGTGTTGAAAAACCACTTTTCGCACTTGTGTTGGTGCAGGAAACAACTTTTGCACTTGTATTAGTGTGGAAAAAACACTTTTTGCACTTGTGTTAGTGTTGAAAAACCACTTTTCGCACTTGTGTTGGTGCAGGAACCCACTTTTTCACTTGTATTAGTGTGGAAAAACCACTTTTCGCACTTGTGTTGGTGCAGGAAACCACTTTTGCACTTGTATTAGTGTGGAAAAAACACTTTTCGCACTTGTGTTAGTGTTGAAAAACCACTTTTCGCACTTGTGTTAGTGTTGAAAAACCACTTTTCGCACTTGTGTTCATGCAGGAAACCACTTTTGCACTTGTATTAGTGTGGAAAAAACACTTTTCGCACTTGTGTTAGTGTTGAAAAACCACTTTTCGCACTTGTGTTAGTGTTGAAAAACCACTTTTCGCACTTGTGTTGGTGCAGGAAACCACTTTTGCACTTGTATTAGTGTGGAAAAAACACTTTTCTCACTTGTGTTAGTGTTGAAAAACCACTTTTCGCACTTGTGTTAGTGTTGAAAAACCACTTTTCGCACTTGTGTTGGTGCAGGAAACCACTTTTGCACTTGTATTAGTGTGGAAAAAACACTTTTCGCACTTGTGTTAGTGTTGAAAAACCACTTTTCGCACTTGTGTTGGTGCAGGAAACCACTTTTGCACTTGTATTAGTGTGGAAAAAACACTTTTCGCACTTGTGTTATTGTTGAAAAACCACTTTTCGCACTTGTGTTAGTGTTGAAAAACCCCTTTTCGCACTTGTGTTGGTGCAGGAACCCACTTTTGCACTTGTATTAGTGTGGAAAAAACACTTTTCGCACTTGTGTTAGTGTTGAAAAACCACTTTTCGCACTTGTGTTAGTGTTGAAAAACCACTTTTCGCACTTGTGTTGGTGCAGGAAACCACTTTTGCACTTGTATTAGTGTGGAAAATACACTTTTCATCATAAAAGCATCATAAAAGTTTCATAAAAACACTTTTCACCTTCATTTGCATCATAAAAAGGTTCAAATCCACCGGTGGCGCTGCTACGGTCACGGGCGCGGTCGCCGTGGCCATGTGCGAGGCGCCATTTTGCGCGCCCGTAACCTCGTGCGTGAGAGCGCCATTTTGCACGCCTGAAACCTCCTCAACCACCTCCTCAATTTCCTTCCTCTGGTCCTGGGTTACCCCTAACCCCTCATCTATCTCACCCACCTGCATCCGATCGCCTTGACCAGCCATGGCGCGATTTCAAAATTCGGGTTTTTCTTTAAAAACAAAACAATTTCCAGCAGCTCGTAATTTTGAGCGCGTTAAGCGCGCTTCGGGTCCGACCGCGCTCCCGACACCAATTGTTACGCCAATTGTACAATTGTGTCCAAAATTTGGGCTAAATGAATTTAGTCCCAGGTCCGAATCCGACACTCCTGACACCAATTGTTACGGTCCGCGGGTAAGATGTTGTTTACCGAGCGGAGGCACCGCAGCCGAACAGTTTTTTCCCGACTAAACCCGATTCCCTGAACGTTGGCCAGATCGCGCCACAGCTATTCAATGAGGGAAAAGACAAAGACGACATGGATGTGAAGAAGAGGAAGACGAAGTCAAAAAAAGGTTTGAAATACGATTACTATTTATTACTATTTACAGGCTCAAAGAAACCAAGGAGAAGGAAAGATAATAAAATAATATACAGAAGATTTTAGAGACACAGTGAAAATTACTAGCTTATACAAACTTCATTAAATACCCAGGACAGAACAAACAGAAACGGACTCACACGGGGAATTGCAGAGTGGATTGGCTGGAAGGAGGTGGAGGTCCAACGGGTCCTGCAGCACGATCGGCACGTTGGGCAGCCGCCGTTCCTTCGCGGCCCTGCTCCAAACTGCCGTCCAGGCCCCACGCTGCTGTGGCTGCAGTTTCGGTGGCTCAAGCTGCTGGGGATGCAGTTTCGGTGGCTCAAGCTGCTGTGGATGCAACCGCCACTCTTGTCATGGACCTCTCTTTGTCATGGACCCCTCTTTGTCATGGACCTCTCTTTGTCATGGACCTCTCTTTGTCATGGACCTCTCTTTCTCATGGACCTCTCTTTGTCATGGACCTCTCTTGTCATGGACCTCTCTACGCAGCTTTCTCTTGGACCTTCTTGCGCGCGCGCCTATATAGCGCCTCCGGCGATTAAGCCGCCAGCTTTTCGGACACGCCCATCGGTGTGCTCACCTCGGCCCTGGTTGGTCGCGGGACCCTCTGGCTCCGCCCTTGATGACGACGGGCGGGCACGCCTTTCTTCCCCAACCCGAGCACATGTTCAATGGCGGCTTTGGAGGGGATGTAATTGCCAAATTGAGGCTTGGCCATGACGAAAGGGGAAATGGAGGTTTTTGGGAATGGGAATGAAGAATGAAGGGAATCTATCTTTTTCACTTGGTGCAATGGAGTGTCATTTTAATGGAAGACAAGGCCTTACCCTAAAACACATAATAAGGATATAAGCTACTGAACAAGGGTTTTATAGTGTCCTTCAATGTATGCTTCATGGAATTAACTACCGGGACGCCCCTTTGACCTTTACACAACACTGGAGGCAGGAGGGGCCAGAATCAAGCAATGATAATAATAAAGCACACAATTAAAAAAATACAATCCTCATATCCGCAACAATATATATATATATATATATATATATATATATATATATATATATATATATATATATATATATATATATATGTACAGTCACATGAAAAAGTAAGTACACCCCATGTAAAGTTTTGACTTTTTCAACATACAGCTATTTGATCTTCATTTCAACAATATTGATAGATAAAGGTGATATAATATAACAAATATCATGAAACATTTACATTTTGTAGTCCATTGTATAATTTAAATAAACATAAATGCAAATTTCGCATGTGGAAAATGTAAGTACACCCTTGGCTCTAATAGGTGGTATTGCCCTCTTTGGCAGAAACAACCTCAACTAGGCGTTTCTTATAACTGTCTACCAGTCTCTGACATCGACTGGGAGAAATTTTTTCCCACTCCTCCAAGCAGAATTCTTTCAGCTGTGCGATGTTTGAGTGGTTTCTTGCATGCACAGCTCGTTTCAAATCCCCCCACAACATCTCGATGGGATTTAGATCTGGGCTTTGACTTGGCCATTCCAGAACCCTCCATTTCCTTCTTTTCAGCCATTCCTTGGTGGATTTACTGGTATGTTTAGGGTCATTGTCATGTTGCAAGGTCCACCTTCGGATGAGCTTCAACTTTCCGACAGATGGCCTCACATTATCCTCAAGCACCCTCTGGTACAATGAAGAATTCATAGTGGATTCTGTGATGGTGAGCTGCCCAGGCCCCGATGCAGCAAAGTTGCCCCAAACCATAATATTTCCACCACCATGCTTTACAGTTGGTATCAGGTTCTTGTGGTCAAATGCTGTCTTTGGTTTTTGCCAAACATGTCTTCTGGTACTGTGGCCAAATAGCTCTACCTTTGACTCATCTGTCCAGAGCACATTGTTCCAGAAGTGCCGGTCTTTGCCTAGGTGTTCATTGGCAAACTTTAGTCTTGCCCTGATTTTCTTTCTGGACAGGAAAGGTTTCCTCCTGGCACACCTCCCATGTAGATCAAATTTGTGCAGCCTCTTTCTAATGGAAGACTCGTGCACTTTGACATCAACAGTGGCAAGATCTACCTGTAGGTCCCGTGATGACATTCTGGGGTTCTTAGAGACTTCTTTCAGCATCTCGCGGTCTGCTCTCGGGCTGAACATGCTGGGGTGGCCTGGCCTGAACAAGTTGGCAGTTGTTTGGAATCTTCTCCACTTGTAGATGATCTTCCGGACAGTCGAATGATTGATTTCAAATTGTTTGGAGATCTTTTTGAATCCCTTCCCAGACTCGTAGGCATCTATAACCTTCTTTCTGAAGGCCTCAGAGAGCTCTTTTGATCTAGCCATGGTGACGCCGCACACTTCAACAACAAAGAGCAAATCAAACTAAATGTCTGAGGTTTAAATAAGACAGGTTCCTCCAATATCCTCTCTAACGATGTTCTAATCATTTGCACCTGAGCTGGTGCACCTGATTCTAATTTTAGGTATTTGAAGTAGTGATAAATGTCGGGGTGTACTTACTTTTTCCACATGTGAAATTTGCATTTATGTTCATTTAAATTATACAATGGACTACAAAATGTAAATGTTTCATGATATTTGTTATATTATATCACCTTTATCTATCAATATTGTTGAAATGAAGATCAAATAGCTGTATGTTGAAATATGTGAAAAAGTCAAAACTTTACATGGGGTGTACTTACTTTTTCACGTGACTATATATATATATATATATATATATATATATATATATATATATATACTATATATATATATATATACATACATACATATATATATATATATATATATATATATATATATATATATATATATATATATATATATATATATATATATATATATATATATTACACAGGACACAGTATAAATACAATCGGCGAAACACAAATACAAAACAACAAATTATCATCCCACCCCACCCGCGGTAGATGTCACTCCATTACTCAAGTATTGAAACAAGAACTGGATAGCACAGGGTTTAAGGCATGTCGTCGAGAACATGTAGCTAGTGCAGACAGCCAGGGCACGAATCTGGAGAATGCTCGAGTTCGAAGCTGGAGAGCACTTGGGAACAAGCTGAGCAGAACACACACGTTACTGCCTCGTGTCCACCACGGCAAGGATGGGGCCAGACAGAGAGCGGGTGAGAGAGAGAGAGAGAGAGAGAGAGAGAGAGAGAGAGAGAGAGCGGGTGAGAGAGAGAGAGAGAGAGAGAGAGAGAGAGGAGAGAGAGAGAGAGAGCGGGTGAGAGAGAGAGAGAGAGAGAGAGAGAGAGAGAGAGAGAGAGAGACCGGATGAGAGAAAGAGAGAAGAGAGCGGGTGAGAGAAAGAGAGAGAGCGGGTGAGAGAGAGAAAGTGGGTGAGAGAAAGTGCGGGTGAGAGAGAGAGTGGGTGAGAGAGAGAGTGGGTGTGAGAGAGAGAGTGGGTGAGAGAGAGAGCGTGTGAGAGAGTGAGAGCGGGTGAGAGAGAGAGAGAGAGAGAGAGAGAGAGAGAGAGAGAGAGAGAGAGAGAGCGGGTGAGAGAGAGAGCGGGTGAGAGAGGGCGGGTGAGAGAGAGAGAGAGCGGGTGAGAGAGAGAGAGAGAGAGAGAGAGGGAGCTTCCCTCAGGCCCAAAGTTATATACCCTACCCTACCCTACCCTACCCTCCTACTAGGCAATAAACCGTGAATCTCCACCTCCTAAGGTTCACCAATCATGGGCTACAAGGATCTCCTTCCCAGGGGTTCCACCAATCACAAGCCTCCGCTGTGCCACGTATCATGGCCCTAAGGACTCCTGACTCTCCACACCAAGTTCCTGAATCTCCGCCGTGCTATGCTTACTTCCACAACATTTTGAAATATCATACTATGTATCGTTTTTTGCCATATCTGAATGGTGAAGAATCACTTTTAAAAAATCTCGGATCCAGATCCAGATCCAGATGTTCACCGAAATCTAATCATTTCGTCCTCGTCACTTACTCAATCTCTCCACCAAATTTCGTCTTAATCTGTCCACAACCTTTTGAGATATCCTGTTCACAGACAGACAGACAAATAGGGGTGTAAACAAACTCCATCCACCTTCTGTTGTGGAGGTAAACAGGACATTTTCTTACAGTGGCTTTTCTCTCCAAAGTCTCTTTCATCTTTAATATGCCGTTTAAGATTCAAAATCCTGATACATTTTAAATATGAAAAATAAATAATCTGAGTAAGAGCAGAGAACTCTTTTATTCCTTTGTTTGTTTTCCAACAATGTGACTTGACACATGTGCAGCAACACATCATAAAATTGCACCAAGACCTCTCTCTGCAAGTGTTTATTAACTTTATTATATTTTGATCGGTGTCATTTTCAAATAACAGCGATTACATGTGGTAGAGACAATGCGTTATCGGATTTGCAAAATGAACAAATCATTTACAGACATGTGCGAGGAAGCACTCCTCCTGAACCACCATTTTCCTGGATTATCGTCACGTGACATTAGGACAGCGTGATTATTATTACTTCGAGATGGCAAAATCAAAAATGACGTTTGAACAGTGGAAGGTAGTTACTCAACAAAGTACTCAAACTATTTTTTCTTCAAAAGTAAAGTTTGAGTCCTGTAACGCCATTCCATGTAGTGCGTTACATCCATATACGGTGACAGACAGCTTTTGGTCGAGTTATTAAAGTTTGTAAACACCAAACAATATTGGGTTGTAAAAAGATAAATAAATGACCATAAAATGGCAAAACAGGTGTGTTTGAAATTTTGAGTACAAGACAACTGTCTAATGGGATTAGCATGGTGAATGAATAGTTTGGTTTTTTAGTGAAGCGTAAGTCTGGTGTTACTTTAGGCTTAACGGTTAAGGTAGTAGGCTTAAGGGTGTAGTACTGGTGAACAGGTGATTTTTTTTGGTTTGTTTTTTTTTGTTTGTTTAGCTGAGCAGTTTCCTTATAGTCTTATAAACAAGAATCATGCTATTAGAGGTCATAGAAGTACCCCTAAATATTGAAAAATTCAAATTTCAATTCAATTCAATATAATATTTTGCATTTTGCATGCATGAAATTTGTTATCTATCTATAATTCCAGTAATCTCTGTGTGTATGTTTGTATGTTTGTATGTTTGTATGTTTGTATGTTTGTATGTCTGTATGTCTGTGACCGCTGTTTCTCGACAACCACGGGTCCGATATACTTGAACTTGCCAGGTATATTGCTGGGGACCCGAGGTTGTGCCTTTTCAAGGTTTCATATTAATCGGAGAAGTAGTTACCGAGCTATGTCCAAAAAACGATTCAACCAATCAGAGAGCAGCGAGCTATCACGTGTGCCGAACGTGGCGAACAGACTCTGCCTCGGACGGCACATTTGAGAGCGTATTCATTTATTTCACGTTGGAAAACTATGTTGCCGTTAAACTATGTTTTAAAACTAATTAAAACTAATTTGCGATTCATCGTAACTGCGATTTGCGACCTTCCGGACAGTGAAGACTGCACTTCCGGCAGCCAATCACAGAACGCGTTGTTGCGGTTGTGAGAGCGAGCCGAGCCGAGCGCGTGCGCCATTACGGTTCGTAATTCGATTTCTTCCGGAGAAAATAATAATTTCTCGATTTCTTATGCGCATTATTTCTCCCAATTCAGTCAGAGCGAAGGGCGGAAGCGAAGAGCGTTGTTTTTTTTGTTTACGGGCGTACGGGCGTACGGGCGGGGTAGAGCGTACGGGTAGCGTTTTTTTTTTTTTTTGGCAAGGAACGGGCACCCACGTACGGGCATGCCCTAGTAACTTTAATTTGCATCATTCTTTTGGGCTGAAATTTGGACAGGATATTCAGAATATCACTTCCTTTAAAATGATGAAGGCTTTTGTTTATAGGAGTAGCCATTGTGGATTTATTGAAGGACAACCAAGTTTTATCTGGTAATTGGCATAATTAGCTAATTAGTGAACATTTGACATAATTTCACAAAATCCTCATCAGGTAGTAGAGTAACACATGTATAATACATGTACCAAGTTTTGTGTGAAACGAATGATAGGTGACATAGAAGATAGAAGTAGAAATGTGTTCTTTGTTTTTCCTCGTTTTTTATTGACGGTCTAATTTATGCAAATTATATGCATGTAATATGACAAAGAAGCGTTGAAACTGGTCTGAGTTAAAGCCAAGATTATATCTTTCAAGAAAAACTGAAAATTAGATATTAACTTGACTTTGTTTTTGTGTAAAGGCCTCTCAAAGGTACCTATGTAGTTTTCTCAATTTTTCACCAGTACTACACCCTTAAGATCTTAGGTGCTTGAGTTGGAGCGACTGTCGTGCTGTTAGATAACACCTGGTGGGGTGACTCAGCTTGTCATCGTCCCAAGGTCGGCGAAATGAGCACCAGCTTACTGGAAACAGGAGGAACAGCTGCGCTCCCAGAAATGATGCAACCAGCAGCCACAGGCTGCATACGTAATAATTAAAATAGTGAAGCATAAATATTCAACTGAAAAATAAACCAGTTTTTTTGAGTTCAGCAGGGAAATGCTGTCTGCACAGCAATGTGATGAGTACCATCCAAAGGTTTCTGTAATGATCATGTGACCATGTACAAGTCTGGAGATGATTCCTTCATTATAATGGGGAAAAATAGTTAAAATCAGTGTGATAATCCATTAGATGAGTCACTGGCATATGGCATACACTCTCACAATTGGAAAGGTGGAATTGTGCAATCGCTGTTACTTGTACATAAAGTGCTTCGAACATTTTCGTTTGGTTAAAAAACAATCTTTTCTCGCGATGCAAACCCAGGAATCCAACGACTCCGGACAAATCTGGCTGGTAGTACTGCTGGCAGGATGCTTACCCAGAGGTGGTCGTACATCATTGTCTATTTGGGAATAAAACGCAGAATGGAGGAGGCTTCAATTACTACGGTCAGGGTATAGACACGTAGTGGCCAACACGGAGGGGTTTGGGCATTTGCCTTCGGGAATTGCGCATTTATCTTATTGGCGCAACTCCCCAGAATGCCATCGGTGACCCGGGACAAGTACCTACGGCCATAAGGCCGCTTGGAGAAAGGCTTGGCTGGCTGCAACCAAAATCGCCCAACAATGATTGTAAACCATTAGAAAAAGACAAAAAAGGGGATACCAAAGTCCCGACATTGTCATAACGAGCAGCGGGAATGTTTACGCAGAAGGAATAAAAACTGCACCTTCTCCAGTGAGAAAGATGTCGACTGCGCTAAGATACAAAGCCCTGCCAAAGCATAAAGCTGAAGAGGTGCCATTTGACCAATCCTCTTCATCCCCCCAAAAAACAATACAAACTAAGTTCCAAAAAAAAATCAGGAAGCGTGAGCTGTGACACAGAGGAGAGGCCGAGACCACACAGTATTGCAAAGCACATTTCCCTGCATCAGATATAGAAGACACACGGAAAAGAAAAACTTATTGAGGACCAACTGAAAACTTCAAACGATCCACAAAATTTCAGTTTGGTACCAACTTCCAGAAGAGCTGACAGAATCGATACAGTAAGTTGTCAGAATCGATACAGCAAGTTGCCAGAAATGATACAGTAAGTTGTCAGAATCGAAACAGTAAGTTGTCAGAATGGATACAGTAAGTTGTCAGAATCGATACAGTAAGTTGTCAGAATTGATACAGTAAGTTGTCAGAATCGATAAAGTAAGTTGTCAGAATCGATACAGTAAGTTGTCAGAATCGATACAGTAAGTTGTCAGCATTGATAAAGTAAGTTGTCAGAATCGATACAGTAAGTTGTCAGAATCGATACAGTAAGTTGTCAGAATTGATACAGTAAGTTGTCAGAATCGATACAGTAAGTTGTCAGAATCGATACAGTAAGTTGTCAGAATTGATAAAGTAAGTTGTCAGAATCGATACAGTAAGTTGTCAGAATCGATACAGTAAGTTGTCAGAATCGATACAGTAAGTTGTCAGAATTGATAAAGTAAGTTGTCAGAATTGATACAGCAAGTTGTCAGAATCGATACAGTAAGTTGTCAGAATCGATACAGTACGTTGTCAGAATCGATATAGTAAGTTGTCAGAATTGATACAGCAAGTTGTCAGAATTGATACAGTAAGTTGTCAGAATCGATACAGTAAGTTGTCAGAATCGATATAGTAAGTTGTCAGAATTGATACAGTAAGTTGTCAGAATTGATACAGTAAGTTGTCAGAATCGATACAGTAAGTTGTCAGAATCGATACAGTACGTTGTCAGAATCGATATAGTAAGTTGTCAGAATTGATACAGTAAGTTGTCAGAATCGATACAGTAAGTTGTCAGAATTGATACAGTAAGTTGTCAGAATCGATACAGTAAGTTGTCAGAATTGATACAGTAAGTTGTCAGAATTGATAAAGTAAGTTGTCAGAAACGATACAGTAAGTTGTCAGAATTGATACAATAAGTTGTCAGAATCGATACAATAAGTTGTCAGAATCGATACAATAAGTTGTCAGAATCGATACAGTAAGTTGTCAGAATCGATACCGTAAGTTGTCAGAATCGATACAGTACGTTGTCAGAATCGAAATAGTAAGTTGTCAGAATTGATACAGTAAGTTGTCAGAATCGATACCGTAAGTTGTCAGAATCGATACAGTACGTTGTCAGAATCGATATAGTAAGTTGTCAGAATTGATACAGTAAGTTGTCAGAATTGATACAGTAAGTTGTCAGAATCGATACAGTAAGTTGTCAGAATTGATACAGTAAGTTGTCAGAATCGATACAGTAAGTTGTCAGAATTGATACAGTAAGTTGTCAGAATTGATAAAGTAAGTTGTCAGAAACGATACAGTAAGTTGTCAGAATTGATACAATAAGTTGTCAGAATCGATACAATAAGTTGTCAGAATCGATACAATAAGTTGTCAGAATCGATACAGTAAATTGTCAGAATCGATACAGTAAGTTGTCAGAATTGATACAATAAGTTGTCAGAATCGATACAATAAGTTGTCAGAATTGATACAGTAAGTTGTCAGAATTGACATAGCAAGTTGTCGGAGTTTCTGACAATTTGACGCTGTCGAGGGTTCAGTGATGTGAGAAGAGCAATGGACCACAACGTAGTCTTGGTAACGTGATCCTAAAAAACGGATCTTCTCCGATCCACCTTCTGAAACCCGTAAACTCCTGGCATTTTAAAATCTCATTTTAAATCCGGATTTTTTATCACTCATGTATATCGGATCTAGTTTATATGAATATATATGTCTTAGATTCCTTGTTTCTGGTAATTTTTCCTGAAGTTCACAAAACACGAAGTATTTCTTTCAAGGAAGTGAAATTAACAATCAGTAAAGATCGAAACACAAATAAATAGCCAAGCAATCTCGTAATATACATAAATATGGCTGTAAAAAGAAACTTTCATATCTATCTGAACATTTTGAAAATCAAAATGTCATAAAAGTTGAGGTTTTGTCATTTTTGAGTGATCGTTACATTCATAAAAGCCCCTTTTGCCCCGAAGTTGTGCGACCTTTTTCATCGCGACCCTGAGACACGAACAAATGTTTGTAGTTTCTCTCCAAACATGTTCCTTAGGCCAAAACATCAAAAAAACGTGCTGGTGGTCTCAACCTCAAGCCACGTGCTTCAGGTGCCATTTAGTTAGGCCTCAAGCCTTAGGAAAAATGTAATGGGAATCACCACACCACACGAGGCACAGAGATTCCAAGATATTCCCCATAAAAGGAATCGCCAGAACTTAGATCTTGAGATACGTGTTGTGCTGAGTTGCATCGAGAAAGAGGTAAAGTTACACTTGGAGCTCTCTTCATGCTTCCATTGTTTGGGCCTTGTAAAGGCTCAGCAGGCTCAGGCTCAGCCAATACAAAATCCGAAGGTGGACATTCAAAACTTGAGGTGTCAAACTTGAACTCAAACTTGTCAAACTTGAGGTGTCGAAGGTGGACTTGAAGGTGTCAAAGCTTGACATTGTTTGTGAATAAATTATTACTGTCATTGGAATTATTTTCGGGTGAGACGTCCTCGGCCTCCATCATGTGTGTGACGGGATTGCCCATGCCGCCCCCTTCCTTCAAAATGGGAGAGTCGTTACCTCCGTCTTGAAGTGGGCCACTCGGTGTCGTCAGCTGCTCTCTCTGGTCTTGTTTCTGGGTGGCCAAAGTTTGCAATATGTTGTGTTTTTCCTGCTCATCGCGTAAGAAACAATCGGCGACGAGGCGTTGCTCCTTGCGGATGCTTTCAGCGATGTCCTCCGGAACATCTGGGATAAGCCAATCCAGCATGCTGCTCGAGAACATGACAAGGTTCTGTTGGGAAAGAGAACAAGTTTAATGGTCTTTTTATATTAGAATATCTTAAGGGCTCTGCTCTCTTAAGGACTCTATGCTCACCTTCACTCCATCATTCCTCTTTACTCCAGCCTCTGGAACAAACTCCCTCACTCTCTTCAATCCCACTCCTCCCTCCAGGTCTTTAAAACACCTGTTCACCACCATCTCTTATCTCCCCCCATCCAAAACCTTGATCTTTTCTACCCCCATTAATTCACCCCAGATCCACTTTTTTGAAATCCCGACTTCTTTCCTGGAAGTCCTAGCAGTGTCCATGATTTTTTTTTTTTACCTCTCCCACTCCCCCCCCCCCCCACCCCCCTCACATGTGTTACCCTTCCCATGCCTCCTCCCCCCAAGCCCTCGCCCTCCCACAGATCTCCCGAAGTCCCTGCTCTCAAATGTTGTGCTTGTGTGCTTCCCTCTCTCTCCCCATCTTGTCTCCCGCTCCCTTTGTCACATGTTTTATTTGCCAGTTTGTGTTTTTGTGATTAATGTTAGCTCTTACACGAGCCTCGATCTTGTACACCAAAAAAAGGTCTCATACGAAGGTCATCAGACCGGGAGCCATTACCTGAAAAATGAGCACAAACATCAAACGAATCGCCATGATAGTCCAGTATTCCTTGGATAGTTCGTACTTCTCAACTGACCACGGGGGTTCTCGATAGTCCCGAAAGCTTCATTGGTCAGGGAGGGAGGTAGAGCAATATATTACTACTTATTAATGCACAGAATGCGAATGGGCTCTTAACTCTTTAAGAACTTCATGTGTACGTTAACATGAAGGCCTTTTCCCACGACCACCCCACCCCGTTCTATTCTCTCAGTCGATGCAACTCACTGACAGATGGACACCTTTAGATCGTCCATGGCGTTGTTCACGCTTTCTGCAGGGAAGTCGGATGTGTTGAAGTATGATAAGGTGTGCTCAACGAAACCGTGCAGTGTGCCATTGGGACTGTACACGTATTGGTACGCCAACCGTGGGATGAAATCCGACGTCATGGCAATTACAAAGGCCTGCAAAGAGCAGATTTGAATACAGGTATTGTGAATCCGGCTCCAAACTTGTGTACTGTCTTACAGTTTTGTCGTTGTTTCTAATCCTAATTTCATTGCATCTTCCAAAAAAAAAAAAACCGTGGCAAAAATGTTAGTTAAGGAATGGATAGGGAACCATCTTACGATAATTCACCAAATGTCTGTCTGTCCGTCTGTCCGTCCGTCTGTCCCCAGGTACCGCAAAAACGGCTGAACCGATCGCAACGAAATTTTGGTTGGGTAATCCTGGGACCACCTGGAGTAAAATAGGCTATATTGTTTTTCCAATTTTTTCCCTCTTTTTCCAATATCCAATTTTTCCAATTTTCCACTTTTTCCAAACACGATGGAATAATATTTACCGATATGAACATTGATGTGGCTTTTATTGAAATTCTACAAATACTGTTTAGATTTTGATGATTTGCGTGTGATATGATTTAACGGATGTTTATATAAATCGTTTAAAATAAAATAAAAAGCCTTCAATTTCTGATATTTTGCCTTTTCATTTGGGCCTCCCAATTGAAGCCCAGCCCATAAGACGGGTACCATTGCTAGTTTAAATAAATACAAACTAATTAAAGGTGTTCAACACGGTGTTCAACACTGAGAGGATGTAAACAGTGTGATACTTCAGGAATCAGTTCTTGGACCGTTGTTATTAATTAATGTAAAAAGGTAATTAAAGGGATAGGTCGAAACAATAAATGAGGTCATGGCGATACAAAATAGGTCGAACGTCAGATCCACCCAGAAATAAGTCAGCACGGCCTAGTTATCAAAAGGATAAACTTGATAAACAAGATTTCCCTTTCGTAAATCCGTGTTAAATTTTTTTTATATATATATATTTAACACGGATTTACGAAAGGGAAATCTTGTTTATCAAGTTTATTGTAGTTTTATGAAGTAGTTTCTGATTTGGTGGATGAGGGAAGCATGTAGTATATCTAGACCTTCAGAAGACATTTGATAAGATATCACGTAAGAGGTTGTTAGCCAAGGTGAGGGCTTGGAGTGGCTGGCCAGGTAGAAAATTGGAATTGAATCTGGATTAGTGATGGAAATAAAAGTGACTGTGAGTGGGAGGATGTCTGGCTGAGAGGATGTAAACAGTGTGATACTTCAGGAATCAGTTCTTGGACCGTTGTTATTAATTAATGTAAAAAGGTAATTAAAGGGATAGGTCGAAACAATAAATGAGGTCACGGCGATACAAAATAGGTCGAACGTCAGATCCACCCAGAAATAAGTCAGTAGGGCCTAGTTATCAAAAGGCGTCTAGGACAGCCCAAGGTGCATCATATATGAACATATAAACTTTTACCAAAATTAATATGTTAGGTCACGGTGATCTAATGCTAAGTAGATTTCTTCAGGGAACACATCTTGACAAACCTGAAAAATATATCTTAGTCAAAAATTTAGTGTTTGTAGCCTAATTTGTTTTGGCTCGATTGGAGCAACAAAAATCGGCCAAAAGCGAAATAAATAAATACGTTTTCTTCCTCCAAATTCCATTGATATAGGACGAGGCAGATTCATACTGTACCTGCTACACTGTCTAACCCTAACACTCCTCGTGATCCACTGCCCTCTAGCACCAGTTAGTTCTCTCTACTATCCATCCCAGTACACTTTCCTAACATTCCTCTTCACAAAGTGTTCCCATCGTAACTGTGGTATAATAAATAAATAATAATAATCATACTAAAATACGCCATTTCGTGTCTGTCTGTCCGTCTGTCTGATGAATATTTGACGCCAATACATTCCGTCATTACTTATCCAATCTCAACCAAACTTTACAAGGGTTACACAAGGAAGGTTGTAGCGCATTCATTTGTCCCCCTCCCCAAGGGGGTTTTCTCCCCCGAGCGGGTTTCCCCCACCATTGCCGTCAATGGGGTTGCGTGTTGAGGTGTATATCAATGTTAAATCAGCTTTATTGTGGCGTTTTTCCAAAGAAGAAGATTTATCATGGCGTTTTTCAAAAGACACTTTTAATAACAAAATTAATGATAATAATCGTATATTGTTAATGTTATTACAAAACAATATTAATACTAATGATAATGTCTCACTCCCCCAAGGCGTTTTTCCTGGAGTGATAACGTGTATAAATAGCTTTTAGTTATAATGGCGTTTCCGTGGGAGCAACGGCTTCTACAGGAAGTAAAAATATTATATACCACAAACACGTATGCTTAGCTTTTTAAACAGTCGCTAATGCTCTTTTATAACACTAAATGAAGAAATTTGGAGGAATCCGTGAAGTAAGGTTTACTTACAGAATTGAGCGAAGATCTACTGTACTCTATATAACCCAAAAATGTTGGGATAATAACATGGCCCTTTCTGCCGCTACCGTGGCATTTTTCCTAACGAACTTTTGAAACTCGCTCCCGCTGTTTGATACGAAACTGAAAGGGAGAAGCTCAGGTTGTGCTCCTTTACCAAGCAGCTAGCTAGCGCTTTCTAAGCCAGCCGTTCATTAACGGTTTTGAATGGAGTACTTGCTCGAATGCTTAAACTACTTGGCGATCTCTCCACAAGAAACTTGGTAAATGAACACACACGCAATGTTCTTAAGACCCGACCATAGATCGACTGTAATCTATATACCCCAAAGAGGAATGACCTTTCCTGTCCCTCCCGGAGTCTGCCGGTGTACTAGTAATAAAAATCCACAAGAAATAAGAACATTTTGAAACGGAAAGTCCTCATTTTTAAAATACATTTTTGTATATTTTTTGTAAACATTATCGAGGCTCATGGAAGAGCTCAACAGAATGGAAGGAGACAAAATGAAAAGGGAGAAACACGAACAGCAGAATAGAAGTGAGAGTGAGATCAAGGTGAGGTGGAGAAGGACACATGGGGGTGAAGAAGCAACACACAAGTGAAATGACTCGCAAACACTTGCGTTAATGATGACGGCCAGCTTCCCAACTCCGTGCAGGATATTGTACCAGATACCTGATGATGCACACACCAAGCAAACAACAATTAGACAAGTGGTTCAATAGATTGCTCTTGCAAGGCTACACTTGTCCGCAATTATATTACACTGACAAAGGCCCAGGCCCAAGTGTATTGAAATGCCATAAAAAAAAATTTGGGAATCTCTGATTTTAGGGAAGGCAGGCCTGGGGTGCAGTAACACTTTCACTTTTTGTACTCTGACTCGTCCATTGTCATTGTTTTGTCATTATCATCACTTATTTGTTGATAATAACAATAGGTTAACTTCGCCCTTTGACGGAACCCTAGGTTGAACAATCCCTCACAAGAAAAAGTTGATTCACCCATGTTAAAGATTTGAAGAAGCGTATTGAGAAGCATCTCATCATTAAGTTTATGACTTAGCAAATCTTCAATACTGAATATGAACTTCATGGAGATGATAGGATATCAGTTCTATTTTCCAGATTCTATATTTGTGGGATTAGAAAGATTCAAGATCATGGTTCCACTCGAACTATAGTATCATACTGTCCCATTGATGGCAATTACCTTGCAGGTGCATATTCATTACATAAGTGGCAAATGACCACACTGTAACTGGGGCTAGCTCCAATAATTACCGAGCGATCTATAATTTGCATGAATTGATGCTCGAGTAGTTGAATGTCATTCGTATTCCATGCATGTTCTACAACACTGGTTACCAAACACAAGATAATTACTAATTTAATCCTCCAATAGGAATCAATCAGTGTGGCAGCATTATGAGGCACACACCGTGTCTTTAAAAAATGAATAATTTATTTATTATAGAAGACGATACAGAACGAAATCTCGATCACAACAGACTACACAAGTAATAACAAGACCGATAGTCTAACAACGGCATAGCTGGGCTTGTTTGATACTTTAGTTGAAGAGGATAGTAGGACCTGGGTGGGGATACCAGTTAGCAATTAGAAAATAATGTAAATATTCAACTTTTTTGACTTTACAGCCGATTCGTCAATGACTTGGGTTAAAAAAAACAAACAGCGAATGAAAAACAATGGACCAATAAATTCCACATTCCTGTGCCACCTTCAGTCGAATGTCAGGCATTGACAGCAGGTTCGTGAATGACTTGCACAAAAAACGTACCCAGTCTGAATGTTGCTATAGCCAATGGCATCAAATAATGTATCCAGTCAATGGCGAAACTGCAAATGTGGAATCCAGGAATGTCATGGATGGAAACCCTTACGTCATTTCCTCATTCTGCTTTAAACTCAATATCTCCATATTTTCATTCCAAACAGCATCATTCATCATTCCAATCACAAATCAATACTGTGGTATTATATCAAAATATAATGTTAAATCACAATTATATCGAGATATTATCAAACCAGCGAACCATCGTCATCTGTTCACTTCCGGATTCAGGAGCAAGGTCTGTGTCGATCGCAAGGTCTGTGTCGAATTTCAAAATCATTATTGTATTCAGAATTTTCTGAAACCTCATACCTGCCTTATGACACCTGCTGGGACCCCAAAACGTTCCACAGAAGGTTATTATATTGCTACGGTTTTGAGATTGGCACATTGAAGTCATTAAAGGTTAAAGGGTTGCCCCCCATAGTTAGTCACACGAACAACATAAAGGCCCATTTGTAGTATAGTTATGTCTTAGTATGTGTAAGAATAGGCCATTTCCCCTCTTAGTGCCTGCGTTGTGTAAAGACAGAAAATAGGCTTTACTTGCCACCGATTTCCCAGCCACCCTAGCCTCGATCCAGTTTGTTAAGAATTGGCTGCCCACTAGTCGAGTAACACGAGGTAGGCCTAAAAAGGGTGGGGGCGGCATTGAGGTCGGGGAGTGGCAGCGGGAGATGGTAAGAGCCACCAGCCAATCAGGGCTCTAGCGGCGTGGCGAGAGAGAGCGTGGTGAGGCGCGTCTGGTGAGTTCGAGAAGGTTCGCGGGGCGTGCCTATATAACGCGCTGCGCAAAGCCCTCGAGGGGACTTGACTTGCATCACTAGTGCGGGAGGACTTGCGGGGGTTTGCTTGTTGTGAAAGGACTCGTTGCGAAAGGACTCACACGCCAGGACTCGCGTGCACACGGCAGTGGCGATAGGACTTGAGGGGGTTTGCTCGCACGCAAGGATGCAAGAGGATCAGAAGGACTTGTTCAGTGGAGACGCCATTGTGAACTATAACCTCGCAGTATAACGTGCGCACCCAGGGGAAGAAGGAGAAGCGTTGGTGGTACACGTACGCAGGCGCAGCCAGACACGCCGGGAACTCGAATAGCGCTTTTCACCCACGCGAGTAAGCGCGGCCATAGCCGCCAGTGAATAACCACCAGCCGCGTCAAAGTCCGCTCCCTACCAATTCACCCCGTGATAACTCGCTCCATACAAAACGACACGTGGAGAGCTCCTGCCTTCACCTACTCCAAAGGACGTGCCGGGGACCGGAGAGAACTGCACGAGAACCATCCCTGGGCGAGCTGGTGAACATCATCCTGCCATCTGCAAGCCCTGTGTGAGTGTGTGTGTGTGAGATGGGCCCGTGTCCTTGGGATTAAGTATATGACTGTTTTAAGGATTGCTCTGTGTCTCTGCTCTTGAACCATTGTGCATTGTAAATAATAATAATTAAACCTGTTATTCCTTTGCTTCCCAATTCGATCGCCTTTGTGATTTCTCCATTGACTAAGCATGGTACGAATAAGAACCGCTTGAATCGGGGTCTAGTAAGTGATAATAGCGCGAGTCACGTGTACGCAACCGCTCGGCGTATCAACACATGTGATTCGTGCGGGGCTTATCTCCTCGCTTCAGGGCAGCGCGAGTATTTAGGTAATAGCAAATTTGGTCCTAATACCCTATTTCGTGCTGTCCGGAAGGGACGTCATAGGTCCCGGTCGCGCTGGTCAGTCAAAGACAAGGGGACTAATCCCCCCTTGGTAAGGGGAGAAGGCCAGCGGCGGATTCGCAACAATATTTACTTTTAGGAAAATATCTAACTGAATTGTTACTAAACGCGTCCCCCTGTCATGCGACCACATCCTCAGCTCTGATTGGTGGATGTTTGTGGGGGACATGCATACCGACAGACAGACGCTGTTCTATCCAGCTTCGCCCTACATAGGCATCGCGGTGAAAACAATTACGACAGGGAAATATACCCCAACTATGGTGACACCCAAAACACACACACACACACACACACACACACACACACATGCTCGCACACACACGCACGCACATGCTCACACACACCAGTGATACACAAAAGTGGGCCTGTTGGAGGTTAAAGCTCATGGTGAAGAACCCTCGGCTGTTGTAGATCTCGTATGTGTCGGCACAGAGGGTGGAGCTGAACAGTCGACCAAAGAGTCAGTGTGAGGATGCCAAGGTCAGAAGCATGGAGCTTTCCCACCAGAAAAGGAGTTTGAGAGTTTAAGAGCGTGGTGTGTGAAGGCAAGAGCAGTCAAGAGGGTCCAAGAGAGAAAGAGATCGTTGGCAAGAATGGGCTCAGGAGAAAGAGGGAGCGAGGGGCATGCACATGCTTTTATCACCAGCTACCCCCTCCCTACCAACTGAATTTGACCAATCACTGCTCCCACCTCCTCCAACCCCCCTCCCCACTCCTCACCCACAGAACAAGCCATGTCTCCCCTCTCCTCCCCCATTAAGATTAACCAATTAGCGGCCGTCTCTCCACCTGAAGGGTCCACAAATGACGCACAAGGGGTTTCTCCAATCATGAACCGTTCTTGGTCCAAGACCCACCACCCGCTTGCTGACAGACAACTGGGAGGAGTCGTCTTCGGTAGGTGGGTAGAAGACATGTATGCCATCCTTTCCACTTGCCCGGCATTGCCCAGTTCATAGAAGGGGGGCAGTTGTACGAGATGTGTTACCCGATCTAGTCTCAGATAGACAAAGCTTGTCCTTTTGGCAAGCCACACAATTAGGACAACTTAACCTTTCCATATGGCTCAAAAAAACCTATAACCCTAAGACTACGTGAATATGAATAGTAGTTAAGATCTTATGACCAACCTTATACACTCCCATATTGCACAAACGTAACAATACAAATACAGGTTAAGTCACTGCGTGATAAGAAGAAATATATGATTATGATGCTTTGGGGACTCAAGGTATTGCATGTTGATTAAAGTCATTATGAGGCTTCCAGCAAGATGACTTTCCCATTGATAAATGTACATTGTGCCTCGATTTGACATGAACGTCTGAATTATTTTTGTATAATCTCACCAATATCTTTGGACTGCATCGCTGTTGGCCTGCGCAACTCCGTCACAAACTTCTTGCCGTCGAGTCGAATTTCTATGATATTGTTCAGGAGAGCGAATATGGGAGCCAGCGGAAAGGATGCCACAAACAATGTCACAAAGCCAAACTGGATGACTGCAACAACAAAAACAACAAATCACATAAATAAATAAATAAATAAATGTCAATGCATGGCATTGCACCAAATGTATTCCGATCTTCATTGGCTATGATTGTCACAGAACTGAGGCACAGGTTTGGTTGAGTAGGTAAGCTGTTTAGCAGACACACAAAGGAAATCAAGCAGAGAACAGACAATGAGTACCAAAATGACACTTTTCATGGATGGATCAATAACGGAAGAACTACTTGAAATGCTGAAAGAAGAGTTCAACTTTAACTCAATTGAAAATATATAGGTATGATAAAAAAAACAAGACCGAAAGTCTAACAGCGGCGTAGCCAGGCTTGTAATATATTATAAACCACAAACACACATTATTAGATTTTTTAACAGTCGCTAATGCTGTTTATATAAACATTAAACAAAGAAATTTGGAGGAATCCCGACATCCGTGAGGTAAGTAACAGAACTGAGGGAAGACCTACTGTAATCTATATACCCCACAAGGATTGGGTTAATAACATTGGGTCAAAAAACCGAGGGGAATTCCTTACTTACACGGTTGGTAGTACCGTACACCACTTATCATTGATTCATGAGCCATACGCCGCTTCATTCCATTAACTTTGTATTCACGACATTGGGATTAAAGTGTTATGGTCATGTTTACTATATTATTATTATTATTATTATTATTACGAAAACGATACTACTGAAACGAGACACTACTGTATTAAGAAACCTGGGCTTAATTTGTCCAAAGCGGCTTGAAGGTGAGGCATGAAGCCTGAGGCCTATACGTACTGTTTTGTTGCAAAAGACGTAACGTCTATGCTTTCGATATTTCATGGTCATTTTAACAATCGGTTTGTTTGTGTTTCACACTGAATGAAAATCGTAAATGTAGAGCATGGCGATTGTGACGTATGACAGGTTCGACGATATGTTTGGCCTGAACGAAATTGGAATCAAAATGCCGGAATGTGGAGAGTCAGCCTCCTTACCACCATAATGACATCGGACATAATCACATCACCCTGTCATGTGACCAAATCCTCAGCTCTGATTGGTATACGTTTGAGGGGACATACATACATACAGATGGAGAAACACGGTTCTAGAGGGCTTTGCCCTATGGGCTACGCCGTAAAAATCTTGCATCTCAGCAAGGGTACCAGCAGAAAGCAAAAATGTCAATTACAATAAAGTTCTGCGACCGACTTACTCATTTCCATGTACTCTGGTGTGAGGCCAGCAAATGGTTCCAGGTCATGGTCTCTCTCCCAGCACATCTGGGGATCCTTATTGCCCTGGGCCATCGACGCAGATGCCCGTCCACTCCGCTTATGAGATGATTTGAGACTTCGACAAAACTTTTTCAGCTTCCTGTAAGACAAAAACAATGACGAGTTAGAACGAAAGTTTCAAAATGGTTTCCAATCTATTTGACGTAGAAATTCTAAGTTAAAAAGGTTCTGCCGGTTATTGGTATCAAATCTGTACAGTAAGTTATCCTGTTCTGCACTTTTAAACTTAGCCAGGTGGCTCTAGGAAGCATTGTTTTATTGGTTTAATTTTAGTACCCAGCCCAAGTTGTACACTGGATCAGATCACATATAGATCAGACCAGCAATTTACTCTTTCCATGAAAGACAAACATTAACATCAAGTTTCCATCAACAATCCATTAACTAGATGGTGTTCATAGAATACTTACCCTGTGCAGTCAACTTAATGCGAGCCAACTCACATTCTTTTTTTACCCTGCGCTCGTGAAGCGAAAATTGGGGTTAAGCATTCAGGTACGTACGAACGTGTGCCGTACGTGTCTGGATTTTCAAAATTAATTTTCTCGGCAACCGTTGATCCGATTGACATGAAATTTTCACCATAGGAGGGCCTCCTCCTGTGGAATATTTTAATGATTAATTACGACGTCATAGATCACGTGGTACAGCGCTATCTTGGAAAAACTTCGCACCTCTATATCTCTTAAACCACTCCATGGAAAAAATTGAGACCTGGCTCATTGTCTACTCCCCATGGGGAATAAGATATGTTAATTATGATGTCATCGGTGCCATCGTTATGACGTCATAATTCGATAAATACAACACTTATCCAGCCGACCATTATTAGTTTTTTTTCAGCAACTTTTGGTCTGATGGACATGAAATTTCCACCATAGGAGCACCTCCTCCTTTAGAATATATTAATGATAATCATGACGTCATTGGTCATGTGGTACAGGCGCCATCTTGGAAAAACCGAAAAATGTTGCACCTCTATATCTCCAAAACCGCTGCATGGAAAAAATTGAAACATGGCTCATTGTAAAGAACTCCATATGGGGAATACGTGTTGTTAATGATGACGTCATTGGTGCCATAATTGTGACGTCATAATTCGACAGGGAAAATGCTTAGTCTGATCAGTTTGAAATGTGTGGAGCATGATCTATGCAACAATTATATTAGAGAATATAAATTTATGATGTCATCGCTCACGTGGTCTGGCAGCCATATTCGATCAAAGAAAAAAAATGTTCAAAAACAGAAGAGTTGGCTCGCAACAAGTTGACTGTGCAGGGTAAGTATTCTATGAACACCATCTAGTTATTGATCGGATGGCTAATTCTGCTCCGGGGCACCCTACATCTGGCAAATAAAATACATTTTGTTCTTAATGCAGGTGTATGAATCAAATTGGCGCCCCTTTATTTTAACTTTCTAGAGCATTACTTGGTTCCTCCTAAGAACACAAGGGTAGTCCAGCATGCACACGAGATTTTTTGAATGTCCCTTCTTTTCTATTGTTCGATATTTTCTATAAGCTGTGGAATGTCCCTTCTTTTCTCTACTTTGCCATATGGCACATACCTTTATATAAAGGGGCCTTTTCCATTCCCCCGGCATTTTACCCAAGAATGTCGATATCAAATTGCAGGTTTCTGCTGCAACACCCTCCTTTGTCTCCCTTTTCTCCCATTGATGCAATTGACTGCACATGTCAAAGAACATCTGATCCTTCAATGGCTCAATATTCTTCTCCCCTATACCTATCAAGGCATTCCTGCTTTTCTGAACCTTTCTGCTTATTCCTTATCTGTCTTTACATGTCTGACTTCAGACTTTTCTCTATCACAATTATGAAGGGCGTTGAAAAAGTTATGAAAAACATGGCATAATGTAAACACACCAGTATCGGTGGCGTAATAGTTAGAGTGCCCACTCTGAGTCTGGGAGGTCGGTGCTTCTGAACCCCGGCCGAGTTATATTAAAGTAATAAACATTAATATGA
The DNA here is from genome assembly GCF_964187855.1 of Myxine glutinosa. Lineage (NCBI taxonomy): Eukaryota > Metazoa > Chordata > Myxini > Myxiniformes > Myxinidae > Myxine > Myxine glutinosa. The sequence continues at coordinate 139,799,247 of NC_136267.1, read as the reverse complement.
GAGTTAGTCAGTGGTTAGAAAGAGCTTTATATTATAAATTAATATTTATAATAAATAAATATATTTAATTGGGAAGAAAATATATAAATGTTTTTTTCTTCCATAGATTAACACCTTGGTATTCATTTTATGGGGTTTCCTGGATGAACGTATCTTGTTCCTACAACCTTTTGAATGGGCCACGTACCATGATGTGGAGCTGCTTAAAAAGGCTGAGATATGTATAAAAATGAATACATACGGAATGCCAATCTCGAAGATGTTGTTCTGGATGAGTTGCTTTCCCAGCATTATGAAACTCAGTTGTATACAAAGCTCGATGAGACAACCGCCAGGTGCACACTGCATGCAAAAAGGTTATATTAGAGAGGGTAAAAAAGATGTGTGGTGTAGCTTTATGTATCATTGTGCTCTTATCTGTATAACAAACAGCAATTGGGATGACTATTCATGGTGGTTGTACCCCCTCTCCCCCATACAAGACCGGGGCCAAATCTTCCATACTCATCCCTGCTGCCCAGATTTGTAGGGCTGCACGGTCACGGTCAGAACACCGGTCGGTCCTCATCAACCGGTCCACTCCCTCTTATCTTCCACACGTACCACTCACACACAAAGACTCAATTAGCACACATCACACACACATCACATATCCACAAAAAAAATTGTTTTCCTCTTTTCTTCTCCTTTCTCCTCCTACCAACCAGACACATGCAGTGGCCTGCAAAAGTATTCACCCCTCCCTCCTCCCGCCCCCTGCAAAGTATTTACATTTTGATGCCACCTGAACTTATTTCATGATGCTTTCAAATCAAACTTTATATATACTAGCGTGTATTAGCTCATTACGCTCGTCTCACCACACGTTGCTACTGAGACACAGGCTTGTTTTGTTTTAACTTAGGATTAGACCGTGCATGGCATCATAATATACTCAGAGGCAAAAGTTATTGTGACATGGAATTTTTTCATTGGTAATCTTGTGAATGGATTTTTGGATTTGAACCAGAGGAAGAGTGTTAAAATGGTCGAAGAAACGCAACCAAGCAGTTGTTGTTCGAATTGCACGAAATTTGCAAGAAGCATGGCATATTCGAGAAAAATGGCCAGCAATGTTCACTTTAAAAGGCCAGACAACCAGACGCTTATCATGTCCACTCAATGCAGTCTGAAGAAGTGCGGAAGTCAGAAAAACACCTCTATTCATCGTTCTGGAACAAGTTCGACATGCCACGCCTCGGGGAAAATGACTGATGGAGAGCTATAGGTATGCTTCAGTCTGGTACCTCGCAGCGTGATGTTGCTCGTCGATTCAACGTCCATAGAAACACAATTTGGCACTTATGGCGACATTTTCAGCAAAACAATCAAGTTATAGACCGTCTCCGTCGTGGCTGCCCACCAGTAACGACCCCACGTCAAGACCGATGGATTCGAACCACGCACCTCCGACACAGGTTCCAGCCAGCAACCCTTACAGCCCATGAAGGAACTGCGCTCCAACGCGAGTCGAAAGAATTGACGCGACCAAAGACGGAATTCGTCCGAGTTGCTTTATTGAAACAAAACAGCTCAGGTATTCTGACAAGCCCGTTTATAGGGCAGCAATATATATACACATTTATGTCGGGAAGTTTGCCCGGCAAAAGCTATACCGGGCATGCCCGGGTGTCAAGGGCGAGCCTTGGAAAGGCGAGTCTGGACCTGCCCGGGCGTGTTTGGCTGCGGCCTGGCAAGTCGAGGCTGGGCGTGCCCGGGCGCTCTGGGCGAGCCCTGGAAAGGCGATAGCGGGCATGCCCGGACGCTCTGGGCGAGCCCTGGAAAGGCGATAGCGGGCATGCCCGGACGCTCTGGGCGAGCCCTGGAAAGGCGATAGCGGGCATGCCCGGACGCTCTGGGCGAGCCCTGGAAAGGCGATAGCGGGCATGCCCGGATGCTCTGGGCGAGCCCTGAAAAGGCGATAGCGGGCATGCCCGGACGCTCTGGGCGAGCCCTGGAAAGGCGAGAGCGGGCATGCCCGGGAAAGACGAGACCGGGCGTGCCCGGGAGGTTCGGGCGTGCCCGGGAACAGTGAGTCCGGGCATGCCCGGGAGAGGCGCGTCTGGCCGTGTTCTGGCCGGTGCAAGGCGATTGTGTGCATCCAGCGGTAACCGCTACACACGCCCCTCCAGAATCGACCTGCACCGGCAGGGTCAATTTAAGGGGGGTCCGGATGACCCGGCCGAAGCGACCCCTGGAGGGTCGTGGGGAGGGGTCCGATGTGGTGGTGGGTGGTCGAGCGGGGGGAACTGTGGACGGGGGGCGGCCTCGCCGCGGAGGAAGGGCCAACCGTGGTGGTCGGTCGACGTCCATGTGCGCCGGTTTGAGGCGGTCCACAGAAATCTGGTCTGGCCGGCCGCCGAAGTCAACGATGAAAGACTTGTCGCCCCGTCGCAGGACCCGGAAGGGCCCGTCGTACGGCGGCCGGAGTGGCCCCCGGTGCGCGTCATGACGCACAAAGACGTACTCCGCTGTGCGAAGCGCCGGGGGGACGTAGGACTGGGGGCCACCATGGCGGGACGTCGGCATGGGGGCAAATCGTCGGGCGGCGGACCAGGGACTGGTAGCGTCGGGCACGAATTCGCCCGGGACGCGGAGCGGCTGGCCGTAGACGAGCTCGGCGGCGGACGCCTGGAGGTCTTCCTTGGGGGCCGTGCGAAGGCCCAAAAGGACCCACGGCAGCCGGTCGGCCCATCCGTCGTCCTGAAGGCCGGCCATGAGTGCCGCCTTCATGGAGCGGTGAAACCGCTCGCACAACCCGTTGGCTTGGGGGTGGTAGGCCGTGGTGCGGTGCAGCGTGACCCCCAACGAAAGGGCGACCGCGCCCCAAAGCTCAGACGTGAACTGTGGGCCGCGGTCGGACGAGATGTCCGCTGGTGCGCCGAAGCGCGCGACCCAGGTGGCGATGAACGCCTGCGCCACGTCGGCGGTGGTGGTGGAGGCGAGGGGCACAGCCTCCGGCCACCTGGTGGTCCTGTCCACCATGGTGAGCAGGTGGGTGAACCCCCGAGAGGGGGGCAGGGGACCCACCAGGTCCACGTGGACGTGGTCAAAACGCCGTTCAGGCACGGCGAAAGGTGCCAGCGGGGCCTGGGTGTGGCGGTGGACCTTGACCCGCTGGCAGGCCGTGCAGGCGTTGGCCCAGTCGCGGATGTTTCGTCGAAGGCTGTGCCAGACGAAACGCGCCGACACCAGCTTCTGAGAAGCTTTCCGGCCCGGGTGAGAAAGGCCGTGGATGGAGGCGAAGATGCGGCGCTGCCAGGAAACGGGCACGATGGGGCGAGGCTGGCCCTGGGAGACGTCGCAGAGCAGGACGGTGCCCGTGAAGGGAATGTCGGCCAGGCGGAGGCCCGTCTCCGCCGCACGGAGTGCCTGCACCGAGGCGTCAGTGGTCTGGTCGGCCGCCATGAGCGCGAAGTCCACGCCGAGGTGGACCGCATTCGCGCTGGCCCGAGAAAGACAGTCGGCCACGGCGTTGTCTTTGCCGGCGACGTGCCGGATGTCCGTGGTGAACTCCGACACGGCGGAGAGGTGGCGCTGCTGGCAGGCCGACCACGGCTCCGTGACCTTAGCCATTGCGTAGACCAACGGCTTGTGGTCGACGAAAGCCGTGAACGGGCGGCCCTCCAGGAGGTGTCGGAAATGGCGAACGGCCAGGAATAGCCCGAGCAGCTCGCGGTCGAACGTGCTGTAGTTTAACTCGTTCGGCCGGAGTTGCCGGCTGAAAAAAGCGAGTGGCTGCCAAACCCCGTCCACCCATTGCTCATGGACGGCGCCCACCGCGTAGTTGGAGGCGTCCGTAGTGAGGGCAATGGGCGCGTTGAGCACCGGGTGAGCCAGCAGCGTTGCGTCGGCGAGGGCCCGTTTGGCGCTGGCGAAGGCCGCGTCCATGGCCACGGACCAAACAATGTCATGCTTGGCCGGCTTGCCCCGGAGGGCCTCGTAAAGGGGCCGCATGAGCTGAGCAGCGCGGGGCACGAATCGGTGATAAAAATTCACCATGCCGAGGAACTCTTGGAGGGCCTTGATGGAACGGGGACGCGGGAACGTGGTGATGGCCTCAACCTTGGTCGGCAGCGGCACGGCCCCGGTCTTGGTGATGCGGTGGCCCAAAAAGTCAACGGTCGTCGCGCCGAAGTGGCATTTGACCGGGTTGACAATTAAGCCGTGCTCGCTGAGGCGACCGAACAGTGTTCGGAGGTGGAGGAGGTGCTCGGCGCGGGACGTGCTGGCGACGAGGATATCGTCCAGATAGACGAAAAGAAACGGCAGGTCGCGCAGCACGCCGTCCATCAAGCGCTGGAACGCCTGGGCCGCGTTCTTGAGGCCAAACGGCATCCGCAAAAATTCGAACAGGCCGAACGGCGTGATGACGGCCGTTTTCGGGACGTCGGCCGCCCGGACAGGTACCTGGTGGTAGCCCCGTATCAGGTCAATTTTCGAAAAGATGACCCGTCCCGCCAAACGGGCGGAAAAGTCCTGAATATGCGGGATCGGGTACCTGTTGGGGGTGGTAGCGTCGTTGAGACGGCGGTAGTCACCACACGGTCGCCATCCAACCCCCGGCTTTGGCACGATGTGCAGTGGCGAGGCCCACGCGCTATCGGAGCGCCGCACGATGCCGAGGTGCTCCAACGCGTCGAACTCGGCCTTCGCCACGGCGAGCTTGGCCGGGTCGAGGCGGCGGGCCCTGGCGTAGACCAGCGGGCCCGTAGTGGGTATGTGGTGCTCGATCCCGTGCCGCACCGCGACGGCCGAAAACGTCGGCCGCGTGAGGGCCGGGAATTCCGCGAGCAGGCGAGCGAACTCGTTCGCTGCCGGGAGGGTGCATGCCAGTTCGGTCGGCGCGGAGCTGCTCATCGTGCACGCCAGGGAGCTGAAGGTCTCGGCGTTGACAAGGCGACGACGTTTGACGTCGACCAGCAGCCCGTGTGCGCAGAGGAAGTCGGCGCCCAGCAAAGCCATGGGGACGCAGGCGGTCACAAAAGTCCATTGAAAACGCTGGCTGCCGAAGCAGAGGGTGACGACGCGTGGGCCGAAAGTGCGTATGGCCGAGCCATTAGCAGCGACCAAAGAGGGGCCGCAAACGGCGTCCCGCCTGTCCTGCTCGGAGGCGGGTATGACGCTCAGTTGGGCGCCGGTGTCACACAGGAAACGCCGCCCAGACGCTTTGTCCCGAATAAACAGCAAGTTGCCCAAGTGGCCGGTGCTCATGGCTGGGAATGAACGCCGGCCCGGCCGTTTCCCGACCTGCCGAAAGTGCACGGGGGCCGGCACGTCCGAGCCTTGTGTCCGAACCTGGCGTGGTAATAACACCACACACGGTCAGGTGGAGGCCCCGGCCGTCGTGTCGGAAGCGGGCGGTGCGGCGTGGCGGCCGCCAGTTGCACCGGCAGTTCGGCCTCCAACCGCGCAGGGCGCTCGGGCGTCGTGGGCGTCGCCTCGGATGGCGGTGGGCTCCAGGTAACCGCGCCGATGTGCTGGCCCGCCGAGGAGATCTTATCGGCTTCCCTGGCGAGGGCGTGGGAATCCGTGATCAACGTGCCATCCAGGGCGAGGCGTACCGGGTGAGGCAGCTGGCGAAGGAACAGCTCGCGGAACAGAAAATCCGGAGAGTGCTCACGAAGCAACGAGAGCATATAGTCCATGTGCTCTGACGGGCGCGTGTCGCCGAGCTCGGGCAGAGCGAGCAGGCGCCGTGCGTGTGCTGCCGGTGAGAGGGCGAAAGCATCGAGGAGGAGTGTCTTCAGCGCGTCGTATTTGTCAGCAGCCGGCGGGTGCTCGAGGACGAGGAGGCTCAAGGCGCGGGCCGCGGTGGCGGAACCGAGCGCCGCCACAACATGGTGGAAGCGGGTGTTGTCCGCGGTGATGCCTCGCAGGGCGAACTGAGAGTCCGCCTGAGCGAACCAAACAGCGGCGTGAGCCTCCCAGAAGGTAGGCAGTTTAAGCGTCACTGCCGTATCCATGTCGGTAGGTCACCAATGAAGGAACTGCGCTCCAACGCGAGTCGAAAGAATTGACGCGACCAAAGACGGAATACGTCCGAGTTGCTTTATTGAAACAAAACAGCTCAGGTATTCTGACAAGCCCGTTTATAGGGCAGCAATATATATACACATTTATGTCGGGAGGTTTGCCCGGCAAAAGCTATACCGGGCATGCCCGGGTGTCAAGGGCGAGCCTTGGAAAGGCGAGTCTGGACCTGCCCGGGCGTGTTTGGCTGCGGCCTGGCAAGTCGAGGCTGGGCGTGCCCGGGCGCTCTGGGCGAGCCCTGGAAAGGCGATAGCGGGCATGCCCGGACGCTCTGGGCGAGCCCTGGAAAGGCGATAGCGGGCATGCCCGGACGCTCTGGGCTAGCCCTGGAAAGGCGATAGCGGGCATGCCCAGACGCTCTGGGCGAGCCCTGAAAAGGCGATAGCGGGCATGCCCGGACGCTCTGGGCGAGCCCTGGAAAGGCGAGAGCGGGCATGCCCGGGAAAGACGAGACCGGGCGTGCCCGGGAGGTTCGGGCGTGCCCGGGAACAGTGAGTCCGGGCATGCCCGGGAGAGGCGCGTCTGGCCGTGTTCTGGCCGGTGCAAGGCGATTGTGTGCATCCAGCGGTAACCGCTACACCCGTACCATACCTGGCAACAGAGGTGTATCTGCGAGAACAGTTCGACGACGTCTACGCGTCTACGGCATCCATGCAAAACGCCCAGCCCGACGGCCAATTCTGATGCCAGAACATCGACATCTCCAGTGGAGCAGACCACACGTTGCTCGAGTTGTACAGCAGTATCTTAATCAGAACAATGTTAATGTGTTAACCAGGCCTGCAAGATCCCCTGATTTGTCACCCATTGAACTCGTCTGGGATGAAATGGAGTGACGTTTACGACGTCATCCGAATCCTCCAACAACGCTGCAGGAACTCCGCCAAATCCTTCCTCGGATATGGAATGATCTTCCCCAGGACTTTCATCGACGTTTAGTGGCCTCAATGAGGCGAAGGTGCCAGGCCTGCAGCAATGCACAAGGTGGACACACTCGCTACTGACCGTGTGAACTTGCTTGTGAACCACCTCTTGTGTTGTGGCTCATTTGCATATGCCAGGTGCGCTGTTCTTATGAATTGTTGATCGTCACCATACCTTGAAACATTTGTCTTTCCATGTAATAACATTTCATTCACGGCATTAAAAGTTTAACACTGATTCTGTTTGTTGTTTGTGTGTCACAATAACCAGTGTCGTTCTACAGACATGGCATTTAATATGGAATTTTTTTTTTTTCTTGACTTGGGTTTACTTTCTGAACTCAGTATATCAATCTGGTGAGGTTCTTTTACCCTTCGGTGATGTCTTTGTTGAAAGAACCATGTCACTGATTGTCTTTCGCAGCAAGAAATCAATAACAGGATTATATCACAGGTGGCGTGACAAAATGTAAGGACAGGTACATTTGACGATTGGCTTCACAATCGGGTATATAAGGGTTGCTGCGTTCTGTATTAGTGGAAAACAACTGCTGCACATCCACAAAAGATATTGGCGCTTCCTCTGGAGATGGTCCATCAACTTGACAATGCTGTTTGTCTTGGAGTGGTGGCTTTACGAAATTCTGGCATGAAACAGCATGCTATTGCTCGGCAGTATGGCATCACTCAAGGTCAGGTGTCAAAGATCCTGAAACGAAATGCTCAGAGGGGTGTCCCTACTCCAATACCGAGGCCAGGACGTCCACGCAGAACCACAAGGAGAGATGATCGCCAGCTTCACCGGTTAGTCTGCAATGGCCGTACCAAGTCAGCTAATCAGCTTAGGGCTGAGTGGCAGCAACTGACAAATGTGCCTGTATCCAGAAGGCTAGTCAACCAACGACTGGTTCAAGCAAGCTATCATGCCAGGCGTCCCCTGAGAAAGCCACACCTGACCAGACAACACAGCCAGCGCCGATTGCAGAGGGCCAGAGAGCACCGTCAATGGCAGCCAGGATACTGGAATCACGTGACCTTCAGTGACGAGTCTAGATTTCTGGTCTGTCGTCAAGATGGCCGCGTCCGAGTGCACAGACAAGTGCATGAAGCCCACAACGAAGATTGTATAGTGCGAAGAGTGCAAGCTGGAGGTGGTGGGGTGACCGTTTGGGCTGCTTTTCATGCAGGGGGCAAAACTGACCTGGTTGTTCTGAATGGAAAAGTGAACCAGTTCAAGTCCAGGGTCATTCTGGAAGAAACATTGCTTCCATTTGCTCATGCAGCCTTTCGAGGAAACTTTGTCTTCCAAGATGACAATGCACGGCCTCATCATGCTCGCATGATCCAACACTTTCTTGCTGACCGTGGTGTAGAGCATATGGAGTGGCCTTCCATGTCCCCGGATATGAATCCGATAGAGAACTTGTGGGCAGAATTAACGCGTCAAATCGACCACTTGGACCAGCAGCCGACCTCTGTGCGTGAATTGCAGCAGGCTATTGTCACTGCATGGCAAGCGATTCCTGTCCAAACCTTGGCAAATCTCGTGAACAGCATGCCTCGACGTGTACGTGCTCTCCTGAATGCTCGTGGGGGTTACACGAAGTACTGAACTGTAATTTTACTGTCCGTAATCCCAGTCATAACTTAGCTTTTGTTTTTGTTGAAATTTTTTTTGGCTAATGTGCAAAATAAAGAGATACTTCTAGAAAACGTACAGAAGTTTAACACAGTACTGTCCGTGAATTGAGTTCGATATCAGTTTACATCACTTTCAAGGATCAATTTATTTGCTTCGAAATGTCAACTGTGGTTTTTGTTTCTTTTAAAGGTCACATTAACAAAATCTAGAATAATTTCAACATAATTCCAATGAACTTTTGGTTCTAAGACATCTTGAAAAGTAAGTTCATCCCCACAAAAAAAATATTCCATATTAAATGCCAAGTCTGTAGTTACTCCCGCCAGGGAGTAATGCATTCGATCGTGTCCGTCCGTGTTTGTGTGTGTGTTCGTTTGTGTGTGTGTGTGTGTGTATGTGTGTGTGTGTGTGTGTGTGTGTGTGTGTGTGTGTGTGTGTGTGTGTGTGTGTGTGTGTGCGTGCGTGTTTGTGAACAAGATATCTGGAAAAGTTCTGAACGGATTTGGATGAAAGTTGGTGGGATGATTGCCCTTGGGATAAGGAAGAATTGATTAGTTTTTGGTGAAGCTCAGGATATTATTCCGCATCCAGGAATTTTTGGGGGATTTTTTTTTTCTGTTTTACTGCATTAAAGCTTTTATTCTTATTCTTATTCTTAAATGATGTTTTTCTCCTCTAATTCCGAAATATATCAAAATAAATTCTCTGACAGGGCCTACTTTCTTTTTCATTTATTGTTTTGGGGAGAGGGGATGTTAAACAAAACGTATTATTCCAACTTGACCCACGGCGGGAGTATGCGCTCTACCGAGTGTCGTTCTAGTTTCACATGTGCTTTCTCCCATGGAAGATTTGCTTACTTCTATCGGTCAATCTGAAGTTATTAATCCTCAGCACATCACCAGTTTGACTTACGACTTTCAGTAACAAAGCACACCAATAATCAAAAAACACTCACTCAAACCAAAACATGAGGGATTATACATTTAAACTTGATGGAAACAATGGAAGCTCATTACTCTAAAGCAGCTTCCATGCACCAACTGTTTCCCTTTATGCTACTTTCTCCCACAATGCTCATATCTTATTATAATAGAACAAACGTATATGGTTATGTCGGTTTGTATGTATGTTTATATGCAACCAAAACGTCTTCGTCTTCTTCAAAAAAATTAACCCCTTCTTAATTAATCCTCTTAATTACGTTTAGACTGCTGAGACCCCTCAGACCTTTGACGATCCTTTAATTCCCCCAAGACCCTTAAGACCACCAAGACCCCTGAAGACCAAAAATACCCTTAAAGACCCAAAAGACCTTGAAGACTCCAAAGACCCTGAAGACCCAAAATACCCCAAAGACCCAAAATACCCCAAAGACCCAAAACACCCCGAAGACCCAAAACACCCCGAAGACCCAAAACACTCCGAAGACCCAAGAGACCCAAAAAGACCACAAAGACCCAAAACACCCCGAAGATCCAAAATAACCCATAGACCCAAAAGACCCAAAAGACCCCGAAGACCCAAAACACACTGAAGACCCAAAACACACTGAAGACCCCAAAGACCCTTTAGACCCAAAATACCCTTAAATACCACGAAGAACCAAAATACCCCAAAGACTCTTAAAGACCCAGGGGAAACAAAAGACCCCGAAGACCCAAAAGCACCTGAAGACACCAAAGACCCAAATACCCAAAACACCCCAAATACCCAAAATACCCTTGAAGGCCCAGAGGATCCAAAAGACCCTGAAGACCCAAATGGCCCTGAAGACCCAAAACACAATGAAGACCCAAAAGACACAGAAATGGTCAAAGATGCCTATCCCTCTGAAACGACGTGTGGTGAGGCGCACGGAGTGCGGAGCGCGCCAAGTAACGCTAGTATGCATGAATGAAAACACCTCAATTATACAAGTATACCTCTCACTGCTTCATCACCTCAATTTACTCCCTTCCTCTTTGCTTGCCATCTCATTACTGCCATGTATTCCCATCAGACACCTGCCATTTATTCTACACAACCTTCCCTTTCATGTATATAGGTGTGGTATGTTGATGTAATTTTTCGTTTTATTTTCTTCTCCCACTACTCATGTATTCTTCACCAAGTGGTGTCTTTGATTACTACCATCGCTAGAGGAGAGGGTATTGCAATTGAGTCCGTTTGTTTGTCTGTCTGTCTGTCTGTCTGTCTGTTTGTCCGCACAGAATAAATATGATTTTCTCTGCAGACGTTGGTCCGATTGACAGGAAATTTTCACCACAGGTGCGCCTCCACCTGCAGAATTTTTTATGATAATTATGACGTCATATGTCACGTGCTGCGGGTGCTATCTTGGAAAAACCGAAAAACTTTGCACCTCTATATTATCCGAAACCACTGCAGAGAAAAAAAAAAGAGATATGGCTCATTGTAAAGAACTCTCCATGCGGAATAACATATGTGAATGATGACGTCATAGGTGCCGCCGTTATGACGTCATAATTTGACAAGTAAAAAACATTATCCAATCAGGATGAAATTACTTGAGCATCATCTCGGGATAAATTGGTTGAGAAAAACAAATGATTACGTCATCGGTCACGTGGTTCGGCCGCCATATTTGTTTTAACACAAAAGCCTTAAAACCACTGAAAACATGTCCTGGCGAGGGTCTGCAATCTCTGATTGCTCTTTGAAGTTTGATCTGTCTTTTCCATCTCACCGAGGCTGCTCTTTCTTACTGACTCACCAACGCATTCATTGCTCATCTGCCCACTAGTCCCTCTTTTTCTCTGTCCTGCTGAACACCTTTCCTGATCCATCAAGACTTGCAATTCTACCCGAGGATAAAACGCAAACTTTTACTAACACCTGTGATGATATTTTCTGTTCCCCGTGGTTATTTTTAAAATGTCTATTCAATTTAAAGTCATTCAGTTCTCCTTATTATGATGTCCATGTAAATTTTACCATTTACCAATCGCCATGATGTATGTTTGAAATTTAAAAAAGTATTGAGTTGAGCTAGATGCATGAAAAGAGGAGTCGATGTGTTATTGTAGCTTAGTATAGACGTGTGAAATAAAGTATTCAAACATAATGTTGATTTGGATCAGTAACGTACCTCCTCCATCCGTGTATGGCCAAATATGTAAAAATATCTCCCAGGCCGGCCAGTGAATCTGTAAAACAATACTATTAGTCAAACACTTTGTGAAATACATTGCAGGCATTTACATTTCTGAAAGTGGCTTTGTAATACCATACAATAACTAGAACGGCACTCGTAGAGTGTATGGTCTCACCTTGCGCCCTCATTCTGAACAAAAGTATGATCATTAACTGAAAACACTACTATTATGACCCACATACCCATATCATCCATGCACCCTATTGTGCCACATTCATTGCCATTATCCATAGCTTTATTGATTATATTGATTGATTATGAGGATATTTAACAACCACTTATGTGCATATAAAGGCTAAATTGCATCAATGAAGGTAGTGATGAAAGAAATTTCAAACAATATATTCCTCAAGGCTTAGTGATTATATATATGAAGCTTTGCATCGATCTGTTAAGCGATTCTGGAGGAGAAAATTTTACGTTTTTATTTTCAATCCAATATGGCCACCAGACCATGTGACTGATGGTCACAAAGTTAATTGTTCACTCACATCAGGTCGTAGAATGGATAAATGAAGTTTCAGATTTTTCAGAGAAGGATTTGGATTCAACCAATTACGGCTGGAATACCTCTTCACTGATGACGTCATCATTAATACCCTATACACCATATGGTGAGTGATAACATTTGGCAAGTTTCTATTTTTTTCGTTGAGCAGTTTTGAAGAAAAAGATGACCAATTTTTTTTTCATTTAATCCAATATGGCTGTTATACCATGTGACCTATGTGACCATGCGTCAGTGTTATCAATGAAATATTGTCGGCACTCCAACAGGTGACAAGAGTTTTAGTCGGATTGCGTCCAATGGGAATTGAGCCCAAAAACAAATAGACCTCAAGACCTCCAAAGTGAAGGTGATGACGATGACATAAGTTACCTCTAAACTGGGTTTGCCTGTTTGACATTCCCATCTGAGCACTTCAATTCACAGATTCAAATCCCATATACTGAGTTGATTTGCCTTTCATCTCTCGATGTCAGAGTGATTTGTGTAAAAGTATATTGATGTCACCTAATGTCATTATCCTGCCTTTGATTTATGTAGAAGGTCCTCCATGTTCCAAGAGTATTGGATCAAATAGTTACCTATAATAATTGTAGAACAAATAACACCAACATATAACGCATTACCTTCCTTTCAGGAATGCAACATAGAAGATGGTAGTGTAAGCATTCACAAATTTCAACATGAATGACTTGAAGATGAACCTCTCTTCAAACTCTTGTTCTGTTTTGGGAACCTCTGTGAACACAGTTTTTCAGGTAAAAAATATTATGTTTTTACTTTTCTTATTTGGGAATAAGTAGAATATCACAATATTGTTCATGTCAGATCAATATCTATTAGATCCTGATAGATAACCCTTACATAACATGAGACATTTGTTACGTGGTCCTCCCGGTAACTACCTGGTCTCGGTGACCCCCGGACCGTGGGAGGCACCCCGCCAGAAAGATATATGATTTATACGCTTCCAGTCAATAAGAAACCCCACACCAAGGATCCAGAGTAATCAATAATATATTCCCCCAAGGAATCAACAATCAACAACCATCAACAATCCACAATCAACAATCAATCACCAATATGATTAAGATGGCCATCTTATATATGTGTGTCCCCTTTCCCCACTCCCGACCCCTTGGGTACTCACGACCCCTTTGGTCTCTGTCCCTCACAATGTCTCTGGGCCCCTCCTGACCAAGATGATGGTCGGCTTATCCGCACCCGGGCGGTTGAACGAACCCCTGGCTGACGTGCTCCCAAACGTGCACGTCACGTACCGGGAACAACGGTTGCAGCGCGCACCTCCTTGTCAAGCAACGCGGGCAAAGCAACGCGCGGCTTGTCCAGCGCGCGAGGCCCAAGGTGCGACCCGTACGCATCATTGTAGACGGTGAGGCGAACTGTGTAGGACGCTGGGTTTCGTGCATGAACCCACGGCAACTTGATGTGTCAAGGGGTAATTCCTTTCGCCAGATGGGTTTCCCAACGCAGCGTCTGACGCTGCTCGATATCGATACCCTCGCCTCGGAGCTCGGCGAGGAAGAAGAAGAAGATCGTCGCTCCTCCAGGACCTCGTGTCTTTTTCCTTCCGTTTCCGGTCTCCTTTTTCCCAGAAGGGCTCCTGACCCTTTAATCACAACAACCTTTAATCGACTACACATTGATAAGCAAAGACCTGAATAGTAATTCACATGAATTCGTAACACTCCCCCCCCCTTCAAGAAAGAAAGTTTGAACCCAGCGAAAACTTTCTTTGCCAGCCAACTTGGATAAACAAACCAGATAACTCACACCCCCAAATCATCAGTTCCCCCCGGGCACCATTATCACTTAAAAATAAAGCAACAAAATTTCACCAAAACCCCTAGATTAATTCACTCTGGACCAAGCGTCAACCACTTCTAGTTTCTCTTGAATGACGGTTAAGAGGTGGTGACCAAAGCCCCAAAGTTAAACCTCTCGATAGCACTTTTTCAGGAGGCCCAGCTGAGTATTCCCTACATGGACGCCTTAAGGAATGTGGAGTTCACGGTTAGTCCGGGGAGGAAAGTTCATTACATGGACGCCTTTAAGAACGTGGAGTTCACGGTTAGTCCGTGTAAGAGCCCCGGCTCGGCGGCTCCCCCGTATCTAGTGCTTCAACTTCTCCAGACTCCTAACAGTTACGGTGGGACCCCTTGTCCCAGCCATTACTTGACTGGCGGTCTCCTTCTCGGCCAGTGCTCTGACATTCATTCTTTCGGGAGGTGCAGTAACTCTGGGAGCCTCCATAGTAATATCGGCTGCTGCCAACCCCAAAACTACCGCCAAGTTGTCCTCTTCTGTAGACCTCTCGACGTCTACGAAATGCCTTCCCTACTGTTATGGTCCGACCCTCCAAATCCTTACCATTCCAATTCTTCTCTGCCTCTCTGGCGTCTCTTGTGCTTGCAAACGTGACAAAGCCGAACCCTCTTGACCGTTGCGTTTCCTTGTCTTTTACCACCCGCACTTTTACCACCAGCTGCCCATATCTGTTGAAGACAGAGGTCAGAACTTCTTCCTCTGTGTTGAAGTTCAGTCCCCCTACAAATAACTTGGAACTTTTGTCGCCATCCCGAGCGGGGGGTGGTGTTATTTCCCCTGCGGGGCTCTTTACCCACCCTCGGGTTACCATAAATTGCCCCCCGGCCAAATCATTCCCGATAATCACAGATACTCCCTCTACAGGAAGCGTGGCTTGTAAACCGACGGTGACCGGTCCTGACACCAAATCGGATTCCAAATGGATGACATGAAGTGGGGCACTAACACAGCCACCGATCCCTTGTAACTGAACACTATCACCAGTTGCGGTACTCTTTGACAATGGCAAAATGCCTTCAAGCATTAAGGATTGATGGGCTCCTGTGTCCCTCAAAACCCTAACCGGTCTTGAGTTAGTCAAGTCTCCCTTGAGTGAGACCAACCCCTCATAAATAAATGGTTGGTAACTCTTCTGTGGGCAATTTCTTACGCTTGCCATCTCATTCGGAGTGGTAATAGTCAGACTCCGCTCTGGGTTTTCCCTTTTCATGAGGTAACAACTGGACATCAAGTGTCCAGGTTTCTTGCAAAAAGCGCAAGTAGGCCCGGAGGAAAAACTCGTGGTCTGCCTCGGGCCCCCCGAAAAATAAGTTTGTCTTGGGCCCGTAGCCCCCTGATTTCGAACAGTTCGGGTATCAGCGTTGTCCCCATAATCATCTCGAGGCCGCCGCCATGTATTGTCGTTCTCCACACCTGCTGTTCCACACCTCCCCTGCGGAGATCTAGGCGAGGAGTTAGGTTCGTGGACCCCTATCCGGTGTGTTAAGGCATAATCATTTGCCATGGTGGCTGCGTCCCACAACTTTGGTACTTTCTTTTCCTGCAGGTACACTTTGATGTCCTCGTGGACACACTGTTGAAATTTCTCCACCAGCATCAGGTCACGCAATGCTTCGAAGTCGTTCCCGACTCCTTTTGACTCACACCACCGATCAAACATATTTTCTTTCACTCTAGCAAACTCCACATGGGTCTCACTCTCCCTCTTCCTGGCATTCCTGAATTTTTGCCGGTAAGCTTCCGGAACCAACTCATAGGCTTTGAGGATGTGCTTCTTCAATACCTCATAATCTGCACATTGGTCCATTGGTAGTGCCGAATAAATCTCTTGAGCTTTACCCACTAGCACACTTTGCACTAGTATGGTCCAGGCCTCCTCCGGCCAGTTTAACTGTCGAGCCACTTTCTCAAAGTGTGGAAAAAATTGAGTGACTTCCTTTTCACTGAAGGGTGGAACCAGTCTCACATGTCTGCCCACCTCCCAGGTGTTCTGGCTAAGTGTTGACCCCGTCAGTAAGGGTGGTACCTCTCCCCGTTCTCTCATTAAATCCAGCTCCTTGAATTTAATCTCTTGCTGAAGCGCCAGATCCCGTTCCTTCAACTCCCTTTCGGCTTTTCTCTCCTCTGCTTCGAGTTCCCTGGCAGCTCTCCTCTCCTCTGCTTTTCTCCCTTCTAACCTTTCCTGGAGTTCTCGTTCCACTCTCCTTTCCTCTGCTTGTTTCTCTTCTCTCCTCTCTTCTGCTTTCCTTTCTTCTTCTGCTCTTTCCTTTTCTGCTTTCCTTTCTTCTTCTGCTAACCTTTCCTGGAGTTCTCGTTCCACTCTCCTTTCCTCTGCTTGTTTCTCTTCTCTCCTCTCTTCTGCTTTCCTTTCTTCTTCTGCTCTTTCCTTTTCTGCTTTCCTTTCTTCTTCTGCTAACCTTTCCTGGAGTTCTCGTTCCACTCTCCTTTCCTCTGCTTGTTTCTCTTCTCTCCTCTCTTCTGCTTTCCTTTCTTCTTCTGCTCTTTCCTTTTCTGCTTTCCTTTCTTCTTCTGCTCTTTCCTTTTCTGCTTTTCTTTCTTCTTCTTTTAACCTTTCCTGGAGTTCTCGTTCCACTCTCCTTTCCTCTGCTTGTTTCTCTTCTCTCCTCTCTTCTGCTTTCCTTTCCTCTTCTGCTCTTTCCTTTTCTGCTTTCCTTTCTTCTTCTTTGATCCGTTCCTGGCTCCGTAATTGCAACTCCAGTTTCCGGAGCTCAACGTCTTCTGGTTCTTCGGGTAGCCACTCCCAGGCTAACTCGTCCCATGTTCCTAATCCCACCATAGACTGTATCACCGTGGTCTGCAACTCTGCCTTCCTCAAATTAGTTCGGACCTCCAAGTTAAAATGTTTGGCCAATTTCAAGAGGTCCGACTTTAGTAACGCTCGGAACTGTGCCTCACTCGGGGTTACCACAAAGTTCTGTGCCACAAACGCCATGGTGACTACTGGTAACACCCGTTAACCTTCACCCCAGAAATTTCCAACAAAGAAAAGCAACAGTATTACTATTATTGCTATTGTTATTATTATATTTTTTTTGTTATTGTTGTTGTTGTTTTGTCGACAGAGCAAAACAATTTTAGGAACGTTGGAAAAGTTCCCACTCTTGGGAATTCTTTCCCTGACTAAAATGTAGAAAATTTTACAGATCCCGGACGTAGACCCAATTGCGAATCCGCAAATTATAATTTGGACGAGCCCCCAAATCTGTTACGTGGTCCTCCCGGTAACTACCTGGTCTCGGTGACCCCCGGACCGTGGGAGGCACCCCGCCAGAAAGATATATGATTTATACGCTTCCAGTCAATAAGAAACCCCACACCAAGGATCCAGAGTAATCAATAATATATTCCCCCAAGGAATCAACAATCAACAACCATCAACAATCCACAATCAACAATCAATCACCAATATGATTACGATGGCCATCTTATATATGTGTGTCCCCTTTCCCCACTCACGACCCCTTGGGTACTCACGACCCCTTTGGTCTCTGTCCCTCACAATGTCTCTGGGCCCCTCCTGACCAAGATGATGGTCGGCTTCTCCGCACCCGGGCGGTTGAACGAACCCCTGGCTGACGTGCTCCCAAACGTGCACGTCACGTACCGGGAACAACGGTTGCAGCGCGCACCTCCTTGTCAAGCAACACGGGCAAAGCAACGCGTGGCTTGTCCAGCGCGCGAGGCCCAAGGTGCGACCCGTACGCGTCCTTGTAGACGGTGAGGCGAACTGTGTAGGATGCTGGGTTCCGTGCACGAACCCACGGCAACTTGATGTGTCAAGGGGTAATTCCTTTCGCCAGATGGGTTTCCCAACGCAGCGTCAGACGCTGCTCGATATCGATACCCTCGCCTCGGAGCTCGGCGAGGAAGAAGAAGAAGATCGTCGCTCCTCCAGGACCTCGTGTCTTTTTCCTTCCGTTTCCGGTCTCCTTTTTCCCAGAAGGGCTCCTGACCCTTTAATCACAACAACCTTTAATCGACTACACATTGATAAGCAAAGACCTGAATAGTAATTCACATGAATTCGTAACACATTCTATGAGCAGTATCATTGCTTGTACCTGGTAACCACAGTGATTGAAGAGCATACCTACGACAGTGAGCCAATGAGCAACGGAGCCGTATATCTCATCAAGGATGAGGATGAGGATGAGGTTGATGAGAACGGCCGTGGAAGTGACGATGAGGCGGTTGTTGAATCGGAGGCTGGGGTCGGGGCTCACGGCAAGTGCTGCAGCAACTGAGACCCGGTATACGATGAGAGCAAAAACGATGGCAAAAGTGAGGGCCACCTGAGAAGATTCACAAAATGTTGTTTTTTTGTTTGTTTGTTTTTTTGTATACAAGATCGAGGCTCGTGAAAGAGCTAACATTAGTCACGCAAAAAATCAAACAGACACAAAAAACATAATAAGGGGAGCGGTAGACGAGAGGGGGAAGCACACAAACACAGCATTTGAGAGCAGGGCCATCGCGAGATCTGTGGGAGGGAGAGGGCTTGGGGGGAGGAAGTGTGGGAAGGGGGGGGGGGGTGGGAGAGGTTAAAAAAAAACATATGGACACAGCTAGGACTTCCAGGAAAGAAGTTGGTATTTTTTCAAAAAAGTTTTATTTGTAAAAATTTTAACTAATTAATTTTAATTTTAATTTTTTAATTTTTAAAAGGTTGTTAGTTTTGTAAAACGACAATAACGTGGCCACTGATTATTGAAAACCACAATCGATTATCCAGACCAAATCATAATCAGCTGAATTGTGCAGCCAACAGGAGTCTTGTGTGACTTGATTTTCATTTGGAGATCACAGTGAGAACTTCCATGCATATTTAAAAGTTTTATCAGAAGTCAAACAATTACTCAACTCACGTACGGTACTAGAATTTCATTTTTCTTTTGACAACAAACATCAGCTACATCATCCATCATTTCAGCATATTCGTTGTCGCGGTTTCCATTTTCACGAAAACGACAAGTTCTTTCATCATCCTCTTTTATAGTAAACATTTGAATAAATTGTGAGACTCATTATTGTTATACCATAAGTATTATTGAAGAGAGGTTGATGATGCAGCTTGACATGTGATCGCTCCAGGTGAGTTCTTCCTCTTCCACCTGTGTGAAGTTGGCACTCACAATTAACTCACTTTCTCTTGTTATTATGTATATATATATAAAACACAGTTTGTGTGTGTGTGTGTGTGTGTGTGTGTGTGTGTGTGTGTGTGTGTGTGTGTGTGTGTGTGTGTGTGTGTGTGTGTGTGTGTGTGTGTGTGTGTGTGTGTGTGTGTAATGTTACCGATAGACTCCTAAACGGAGAGGCTTACGTGCTTGATATTTGACATAGACATGGCCATTGAGCGTGGGACGAAAATGGCCGAACTCAAAATATTTGACGATCCATATTTTTTATTCATATTTACCTCAGCGCATTTCAGCGCACGGAATCAACGGAATCAGAGCAGGTGGGCGCTGATTCGCTCAGAGCGATCACGTGATGACGCTATGACGCTAAGAACGCTATGACGCTATGAACGATATGACGCTGAGAACGATATGACGCTATGACGCTATGAAAAAAAAAATCGCTATGACGCTATGACGCTATGACGCTATGAAAAAAAAAATCGCTATGACGCTATGAAAAAAAAAATCGCTATGACGCTATGAAACGCTATGACGCTATGACGCTATGAAAAAAAAAATCGCTATGACGCTATGAAACGCTATGACGCTATGAACGATATGACGCTGTGAACGCTATGAAAAAAAAATCGCTATGACGCTATGAAACGCTATGAAACGCTATGGAAAAAAAAATCGCTCGCTTTGCCAAGGGCCTCGCTCCCCCCCCCCCCCCCCCCGTTCCCCACCGCTCCCCCTCCTCTCCCCCGCCCGGCATTGCCGGGTACTTCTGCTCGTGTATTATAATATTAACTTTATAATAATATAGTGCTTGGGGTTAAACACAAAATGAAAGCTGGTTGGGAAGCGTCACGTGAATAATTATTCACAGATAGTGTTACCCTACAGTCGATATTGAATTTGTTTTGTATTCACCCTAATTTTCTTTTTCACCCATTTTCTAATGATGCTGCTGCTACCAGTAATTGTATTATTCAACTTGACACTGTAAGTGAATACGATCTCTCAAATGTTTTTCTCCAGATTGCTTTTCCCACAATAGTATAATGTGCCAATTTTATTGTCAAATTAATCGGAATGAAAACTCTGGGATATTCATTCGGCCACCAGCGATGAGGGGGTAACAAAAATGCAGACTCTGCTCATGACATTTTCCACTCCCCTTCCAACCGCCAACCCCCCCCCCCCCCCCCGCCCCCCAACACCTCCAGTTTTTCTTTTTACCACTCAAAATTTTAAGGACAAAAGGTCAAAGTTCAGCATCACATAAAATCATCAGTTTTCATCCAATTGACTTAAAATTTCAATTTACCACTTGAGTTTTCTCATCAAATTTTCAACAAAGCTTTATTATGAGGATATGGAGAAGGCAAATTAATAATTTGGTCAAACGGTCAAAAGGTCAAAGGTCAGCATCACATAAAAATCGTCAATTTTCATCTGATTGGCATGAAATTTTAAGAATTTGCATATTGAGTTACTGAATTGGTTCAAAGTTTTTCTAATTCTGATGGTTCAATTATAGGTCCGATGTTTTTTGAAGATTAAGCAGGTTCGAAGATGTTTTTTTGCATATGTCCAGCTGCTTTGTGCGTGGCTGGTTAAAGATGGGTTTCATAATCATGCCATGATCGTGAAAAAAAAAATTGCTCCCGAGAAAAGGGACAAATATAAGCCTGGTGTTGGCTTAGCGGTTAGGGTGCCAGCTTGGGATCCGAGGATCATGAGTTTGAATTCTGGTCGATCACTGAATTAACGCCAGGGGGGTTGACTCAGCCTGTCATCCTTCCGAGGTCGGCAAATTGAGTACGAGCTTGCTGGGATGAATGATCCCGGTGTGTACCCCAATTTAGAATAGGTACACCGTATCCCTGCGCATCGTAAGAGGCGACTAATGGTTGGCGTCTGGAAGGGCATCCAGCCATAAAAACATTGCCTCAAACAGGGAACCATGATTGTCATGGGGCCTGCAAGGCTCACCCCCGCTCTAGCAGGGAAAATGGCCTTAAAACGATCATTAATTCAAAAGGGGCAAATAAAATACATTTACTTCTTCATGCAGCTGTATGAATGAAATTGGCACCCCTATATATGAACTTTTCTAGAGCATTACTTGGTTCCTCCTAAGAACACATGGGTAGTATGCACCATGAGTCCAGCATGCACGCTAAATTTTTTGAATGTCCCTTATTTTCTATTGTTTGGCATTTTCTACAAGCTATTTTCTACATTTTCTACAAAGTCCTTTCTTATCTATACTTTACCACATGGCACATACCATATAAAGGGGCCTTTTCTATGCCTCTGGTATTTTTCCCAAGAATAATACATATATATATATATATTGTTACGGACACGACTTATTAAGATGTTATGCTGGGCCGAGCGGAATGGCCGCCGTGTTCGCACAAGTTACCCGATTATACTCGAACGTTGGCCGAATCGCGCTACGCTAGATCAATGAAGGAAAGGACACAACGGCTGGGTTAAATGACACGACACCAGGGGTACAGTTCTCAAGACCTCCGGAGGAGGATATAATATTTGTTATACAGAACGTTTAGATTACACGACACAAGAGGTACAGCACAGAAAGGTGGGCACTTAAACACGGTCTTATCTTAGCCCCGACAGACCACAGACAAACGGGACAAGACTGACTCACACAGGGATTGATGGCAAGGAAGGGCAGAATCGATGGCTCAAGGTGCACCTTGGCTCAGGGGCAGAATCGACCCGGTCCGGTCCAAAGATGCGGGTAGGTATCGTCACGCTGGAGGTGGCGTCCGTTCTTCTTCGTGGCTGGGGCGCATCTGACGTCACCTCCGTCTTCCTGCGCTTGTCCAGCGGGGAGTGACACGCCCTCGGCTCGTTAGCTCCGCCCCAGATGGAATCGGTCCACCGCTTCTTATTGGGTGCGGGGGGTTACCGGGCTCCGCCCTTGACGAGGAGCTGACAGTGAGCCCCTTCGTGGTAACCCCGTCGGAGCACATGGTCAATGGCGGCTAACCAAGCCGGAGTGAGGACGCGCACTCCCCGCGCCGCTGTTGTTGTTGTTGGTGTTGTTGTTTCATGAGGAAGAGATGCGGGGAGGTATTGGGAGGTCCTAAACTTACTACTGGTGCCATACAATCACATTCTGGTGCAACGAAGAGTCAGAATTAATGGAAACGAGTCCTTAACTGACATAGACTAAGAATAACTAGCAAGATGTCCTATAGTTGTCTACGTGAGATGCGGTGAACCTGGGCACGACATTTAATGGGGGAAAAAGGGGAAGGTCGGGGCTACAGAGTGTTGTTTACAGACAATGGGACTAGGGAATGGGGGATTGGGGATAGTTGGGGAGTATTGGGGAAATAGGGGAATATTTACAAGCGGATATGGATGGAGGCCAAATCCCATATCCGCAACATTGCACCCTTCTCTACCTCGGGGCGTCCCGACCCGATAAATTTTTACCTACGTTAGTGTGGCACTCAGATGTAGTTCCCTCTACTATTAACTCAACCCTGAGTGCGACAGTGTTACAGATGTTTACAAATGAGTAAATATGTCCCCCTGCGACGTTGCACCCTTCTCCTCACAGAAACACACCCACAGGATAACCGAATCGCGGAAAGAATCCTCAAACTAAACATACAGCCGGTAGGGAGCATTATTTACACAAGACTACACTGATATTTACACTACGATCCAGGACCTGTTTTTGGAGGAACACATGCAGATGTTATGCATAGAGAGAGCACGCATGCCAGCATCGATACACCAACCCACGAGTGCTCTGTGGCCTTACGGCCTTTAATAATGTGCAGAGCACCCCTTCCAAGCACCAAAAGCACCACCCCATAATGTACAGTCAGCACCATCCGGTGCACCAATAAAGTGTTCAACAATCACCGGTGGTGTCGCAGCCGGCCGATGTTCTGCCGCTGGTCTTGCCTTCATGTGGTGCACTTGGCCTTCTTGCTTCTTTAAAAATAAAGAAAGGCGCCAACCGCGTCCATTTCTGTATTGTGGTGTCAGGGGGCCAACTATTAGTGGTTCACCTGTATGGCATAGGTGCCACGTTGACCCATAGGTCCATCCACGGGTGGTGCTTGCCCGCAAGAGAACAGCGGTCCATGGTGGGCGGCCACAAAAATTGCGGTCCATATGGTGTATCGATCCCGGCAGCAAGCAGCGAAAGTGCAGGCCCACAACTGCGGAGCCAGCACCTCTCTCTCCTCTCTCTCTGCCCCAAAGCCAGATCCTCGGAGGTGGGAGACAAAAGAAGAAGACAAGTGAGTAAGGTGGTAAGGGCGCAAAAGTGCACGCAATACAAGATGATGCACACTGGGGGCACATGGGAACCAGGTGAGACAGGTACGTTCCTACCATATGCCCCCCCCCCCCCACCAGGTAACCTACATTGCCCCTCCCTTACCCCTTACTGTATCCACAAAACACAACACTACCCATAAACATCTACTTTACAAATCAACCAACGTCCCTACTGTCTTCCCCGTTCCTCCCATAAACCAAATTCGTCTTCTCTCCCTCCTAACCAATCAAATTTGCCATTTCCAACTCTCATCAACATTTGCCATCTCCAATTCAACATCAAAATTTGCCATCACCAATTCATCATCAGTCCCTCCTAAGGAGGGAGAGATGGAATCACCCCAATGTCTCATCCACGTCATGATGCGTCTCACCAATCCACACAGCAACGCTCATTTCCTGCACACAGAACAAAGAAAACACAGGTGTGGAGTCATCATCATCACCACAGGTAAGTGGCTGCGTATGGTGCGACAGGTTCGTCAATCCTAACTATTTCCTAAATGACTTTAACAACTTTACATTACCCGGGGTCTTTCTCCTGCCAAACCATTGGCCCTCTTACACTATGGGTTCTAAAAACCAATTCCCATTGACCAAACTGTGGTGCTTTTCAATTTGGGGTCTCACTCCCCCGATTCATCTCCCGGTGCCCTCGCACAATTTCTGGGCCGCGACGTGTAGCTCTCCCAGCAGGTCTACCCACCTGCACACCTCCACCACTGCAGTTGCCTCCGAGCTTACCTGCTCCTTACCCTAACCTATCTACCTGGGGAAGGCCCTCTGGCGCTCTCCCCACTCGGTGCCCTCTCTGGCACTGGGCTACCCGGGTCCGTCCTCCGGATCCTCGGGCCCCATCCACAACTCTACCGGCTCCCAGAGCCCACCTGCGGCCTCACCTGGCCGACATCCTCACAGTGGTGGAGTGCCCAACCCAACTACACACACTAACAGGCTACACGCCCAGCCATTTCCACAACACTAATGCACCCATCCACAATACCATTCTGCAACCGCACCACAAATGCCAATATCCAACCACAATTTACCTATACCTTCTACCTAACACTTACACTACCCGCCCCGGGTACTCGTGAAAGGGGTCCACTCTTCCCCCATTCACACCTTCGCACCATCCATACCACTCCGTACCACTTACTCCAACTCTCTCCACACCACTCATTCTCTGCTCCATGTATTCCACACACCTGCACTTGCACACCTGTGCTCTCACACCTGGTGCCACCTGCACCCTTCTCTCACCAAGCGCATTCGCGCTGATCCACAACACTCACTACTCATACACTGCTCCACACACCTGTCCAGTTCTCACACAGCATCATCTCATCTAACTACTCCCCTCTGAAACTTGCGCTTCCCAGTCGTCCCTTTAAACTATTGCGCTCCCTCGTCATTATAATCCACACTAATCTACCTGCATCCCCACTACAGGTATCAGTCACTAACTAACCTTAACGTTACCAGTGTCATCTTCTAGGGCCCTATCAATATCCTAACCCACCCGGGCTAGTTTTCACTGCCATACACCCCATAATCTATTGCGCATTTGCCCCACTATAGGAAGGGTGGCAGGGATGCCACCCTTACCCACCGGGCCCATCGCTCATCAATCCCCCAGTCCTCTGGCACTAATAAGCCCCCCTTATTCAGAGGTACTGGGTCCCGCCTCGGCATCTAAAGCCGAGGCAATCCACGGGGGCGCCTGCTCGCCGGTGTAAGGCCTTATCCGGTCGGCGTGGACGATCCGAGGGAGGGCTCGTGGCCCCATTTTGATCTTTACTACCACGTCACAGACTTGCGACAGGACGACCCCCGGGCCTTGCCAGGGAGAGGTGAGTTTCGGGCACCTACCCTTCCTCCTCCGGGGATTGAAGAACCAAATCTTCATCCCCGGAGTGTACTGACTCCCCTGGCTCCGGTGGTCGTACCTGCGCTTCATCTTCTCCCCCGCCAGATGGAGTTGGCGGCGGGCGAAGGCATGGACTAGCTCCATGCCTTCCTCTAGGTGACGTGCGTACCCCTCCCTCGGCGGGTTAACCACTGTGTCTGGCACGGGACCGCATAGCAAGTCGGCGGGAGCCCGTAACTCCCGCCCATACATAAGCAACGCTGGACTGCATGCGGTGGCCCCGTGCTGGCTGGTTCGGTAGGCCATGAGCAAATAAGGGAGATGTTCGTCCCAGTCATCCTGACGGGTGGCGGTGAACAGTGCCAGTTGTTGGATTAGAGTTCGGTTGAATCTCTCCACCATCCCGTCAGATTGAGGCCTTAAAGGCGTTGTTCTGGTTTTCCGAATTGACAGGAGACTGCACACATCTTTTAGCAATTTGCTCTCAAAATT
Source organism: Myxine glutinosa (assembly GCF_964187855.1). Lineage (NCBI taxonomy): Eukaryota > Metazoa > Chordata > Myxini > Myxiniformes > Myxinidae > Myxine > Myxine glutinosa. The sequence continues at coordinate 139,773,229 of NC_136267.1, read as the reverse complement.
TCGTCCCTGGTCGGTGTGCAACTCCTGTGGAATCCCATGCCGGCACACAAATCCTTCCACGAAGGCCTGCGCTACCACCCCTGCTTCTTGGTTGGGGAGGGCGTAGGCCTCCGGCCACTTGGTGAAGTAGTCCATCACAACGAGGATGTACTTATTACCTAGGCGGGTGCGGGGTAGTGGGCCTAGGATATCCATGGCCACCTGCTCTAGGGGGGCCCCCACCTGGTGTAATTGAAGGGGGGCCCTCATCCTCCGTGCTGGTCCCTTTTTGGCAGTACAGGCGTCGCATCTCCGACACCAGTCCTGTATGTCGCGCCCCATATTCACCCAATAAAACCTCCGGCGTACCTGCGATGTCGTCTTTGTCCTGCCCAAATGGCCGCCGGGGCGGGTACCATGCACCTGTTGCAATATATCGGTCTTAAATTTATTTGGGACTACCACCAGCCAGGAAGTTTTATCAGAGGGAACCTCCACCCACTTGCGATACAAGATGTTATCCTTCAATTCCAGGGTTTTCCACTGAGCCCAATACGCCTTGGTCTGCGCCCCGAGGGGGGTGACCTCTTCCCCCTTAGGTCTTTGCCCCAATTTGACCCAATTGAACACTGGCCCCAGGACAGGATCCTCCTGCTGGGCCGTGCTCCATGCCAAAGTTCCGAATTCCTCATCTGCGGTTAGTGGCAAAATTGGCCCTCTCACCCGGGTTGCCCGGACAACGAGGGTCGGGTCCGAATCGCCCAATTGTTCCCTCTCCTCGTGTCTCGCACAAATTTTGCAGTTTTCCCTCAGACAAGGACGCCGAGAGAGTGCGTCCGCATTACCATGGGCCTTCCCGGCCCTATGGGCCACATCAAAATCGTACTGTTGCAACTTTTCCAACCACCTTGCAATTTGGCCCTCTGGTTCCTTGAACCGAAGGAGCCATTGCAAGGAGGAATGGTCAGTTCTAACCAAAAATTTCCGCCCGTACAAGTACGGGTGGAAATGGTTCATGGCAGCCAGCATAGCCAATAACTCTTTGCGAGTGACGCAATAATTTCGCTCGGGCCTACTTAAGGCCCGACTATAATAACCAATCACTCTCTCCACGCCCTCCTGTGTCTGAGACAAAACTGCGCCCAATCCTTCCTGGCTCGCATCCGTGTCCAGGGTAAATGCCCCGTTGCTAGTGGGGTACGCTAGAAGGGGTGCGGATGTTAGACACCCCTTCAATTTTTGGAAGGCCTCGTGGCACTCCCGTGTCCAATTAAATCGCGTCCCCTTCTCCGTAAGCCGGTGGAGGGGACGGGCCAACTCCGCAAATTTCGCCACAAAGCGCCGGTAGTAGGAGCAGAGTCCCAAAAATCCCCGCACCTCTTTGATGGTACGTGGTGCGGGCCACTCCTCTACCGCTTTAATTTTGTCTGGGTCCGTTTTTATCCCCTCGCAACCGATGACGTGGCCTAAATAGGCCACCTCCTTGGCAAACAAGGTGCACTTACTCGGGTTCAGCTTCAACCCTGCCTGTCTGAGGCACCCGAACACCTGGTCCAAATTAGCTACTGCCTGGGGGAACGTTTTGGCATGTACTAGGACGTCATCCAGGTACACCAGGCATGATTGCCATGGCATGCCGCCTAGTACATGTTCCATCAATCTTTCAAAGGTGGCGGGGGCGTTACACAAACCAAACGGCATCACAGTAAACTGATACAGTCCCTTACCTGTGGAGAATGCCGTTTTCTCCTTCCCTGCCCTATCCATCTCCACCTGCCAATACCCACTCTTGAGGTCCAATGTTGAGAACCAATTTGAGCCCGCAACGGCATCGAGGGTGTCATCAATCCTTGGCAGGGGATATGAGTCCTTGAGTGTCACGTTGTTTAGCTGGCGATAGTCCACGCAGAACCGCGTGGTCCCATCCTTCTTTTTGACCAGCACAACAGGTGACATCCAAGGACTTCCCGAGGGCCCGATCACGCCTGCGTCGAGCATTTTTTCAACCTGCTCGTCAGCTTCCGCCCTCTTGCTCCAAGGGAGCCGTTGGGCGGCCTGACGAATAGGCCGGGCCTCACCGGTGTGGATCTGATGTTTCACCAGGCCCGTACGTCCAATATCCTCGGTGGACAGGGAGAAGAGGTCCAAATGGGACCCAACCAGTTTGTGTAAGGCCTCCCTCTGGGTACCTCCCAACTCTACGCTACTACGATTTACCATCTCGCAAATGGGATCGGGCCAATTCCTACTTCTTATTGAAGGCTCCCCCCGGGGTCGGCTCGGCTGGACGTTCTCGCCCCTCACTGTCGCGACTTCCTCAACTGGGGTGCAGCCAGCTACCCTCGTGCCCCTTACTATAGTGCGTGGTTCTGTACTCATATTTATCACTCGGACGGCCACTACCGGTCCGTCCGTTTTTACAAGGGTGCGGCCCACGATTAAACCCGGTATGGACTGCGCTGCCACCGGTTCGACCAGGCCGCAGGACTCCTGCCACGTTGGGCGAGCTGCCCACCGGGCCGGCACTATCGCCTCGGCCCTTGGGGGAATGGTCACGGCCTCGGAAGCCTCCAGCTCCGCTCTCTCGGCCGTGCTCACTCCCCCTAATGGCAGCTCTTCTACTCCCACCTGCAGGATCCCCCGGCACAAGTCGATTTTACAACCGCTGGCAGTCAACAAATCCAACCCTATTAAACATGGGTCGCACACCTCCGCCACCCAAACATCTATCTCCCTCCTTACCGACCCTAACTTGAGGGTCACAGAACCACGCCCTATGATCGGGGCCGTTACCCCGGTTGCAAGTTGCAAACTATAATTTTGCAGGCGCTGGATCTTATCCCATCCACCTGCGCTTGAATCAAGGACCACAGGGCTGATGATCGTGGCGCTAGCTCCTGTGTCCACTACGGCGTCTACCCCCACGCCGGCAATTTTGCATCTGATTGTCAGGCTACCGGTTCCAATTTGGCCACAATAAATGACCTGTCGCGTCAATGAGGGCTCTCCTCCATCCTCTTCTGCCGAACACCGCCCTACGTGCCCGACACCTTCTAGTTTCCCGGGGTCTGGCGGGGGGGGTGTCTGGGGTCGGCTAACCCGCTCCCCCCTGGGCGGAGTTGAGGACCTCAACCGCCGGGGATCATCCCGGCGCGTGGCTCGACAGTGCCGCGCCAGGTGACCCAGACAGTTGCAAGTATAGCACCTCACCTGATAAGGTGCTTGTCTCCGGAATTCCAAATTTCCCCCCCTGTAGGTCCGAATTGGATTACCCGCTCGTGGTCCACCGCGGGCCACCTCCGGGGCCGCCTGCCATGGTCCAGGTCCCGCCAGGCGCTGGTCCACCAGCCTCCGGACCATGCCCGCCAGGTCAGGACTCACGTCGGGGGCGGGCCCCCTAAGGGGTCCGCCCTCCATCGGGGGTCCCACCTGGCGGACCGCCATTGCGAGACGCTCGCCCCCCCGGGCCAGGGGCCTCGCTGCTTCCCAACGGGCCGCAGCGTCAGCCGCCTGGCTCAGAGTCTGCGGGCGCCACATGGCGAGCTGTTGCCGGAGCTCAATATCCGGGAGGGCCTGGATAAAATGGTCCAGCGCCAGGCTTTCCCGGGAATCCGCTGCCATGCTAGCATGTGCGATCCCCACTGCGCGGCGAATGTCGTGGGCAAGTTCACCGATGGCTTCCTGGGGCTTGCGTTTTCGCAGCGCGAGCTGAGCTTTAACAAGCTCGCTCTGCTGTTCAATGCCGAATCGATTAATTAGGGCGTCGCGGAGGGCTGGCAGGGTGAGAGCACCCGCTGGTAATGCCGTCAGCACCTCCGCCGCCGCGCCGCGCAATGCGGCCACCAGGTGTACTCCACCTTCGTCCTCACCCCAACCGTTGCCCTTACACACACAGTCAAACTGCGCCAGGTACGCGCGTAGATCACTCTTGCCGTCATACGGCGCGAGTGGGACCTTGTGGGACCACCTCGTATGCGAGTCGTTGCCCGCCTGCCGGACCCCGTGCGTCGCCCCTTGCGGGGTCAGCGCGGGGCCGAACCGGCCGGGCCCCCACAGTACATTTCCCCCAAGGGGCTCTCGTGCCTCCCCGGTCCCTCGAACAACTACCCCCGTTGGTGTCGATGCATGGGTCACACTTCCGCAACCCGCTACCCATTCCATACCACCACAACCTTGCTCACCCACACCTCGCACCTCTCGTTCCATACCCTCCGGACCAGCCATACCCCTCACTCTTGGCCTCTCACGAACATCCGGGTCTATCTCGACCCCCAAGCTTATTAAATCACCTGGCGCATCATACGCACGACCATATTGGTCACCACTTACACCGGGTCCTCTTTCTCTTCGCTTCTCCTCCATCACCTGCGAATCCCTCATCCGGTTAATGAGCACATCATCACGATCCGAACACAGACTTTGGACCAATTCTTTTACTTCCTCCTTTATCTCTTTCTTATCCTCTCTCCGTCGCTTCTTAATTTCGCTCACCCCTTCTTCCACTTCTTCTAATTTCTGCTTCACCTCCTTCATCTCCTCGTGCGCCCCTTTAAGTTCTTCCTCTAACTCCACTTTATTTTTTTCTATGTGCTCCCGCACCTCCCGCTCTTTAACCTCCATCACCTCTACCACCTTGTCCATTTTCCTCGTCAGGTCCTCATGTACCGTCTGACACTCTTTTTTAATTACCCCTACGTCCTTTTTCATCTCCTTCTGTGTCGATTTTAAACCCTCTATTACCGCTGTGTTCTTCTTTACCTGGTCCCCCAACTCCTTTTGTCCCACTGTCAGTTGTTCTACTCCCAGCATCAACTCCTCTATACCACCTTGCAATTTTACAGTCCCCTTTCTCACCTCCTTCTCCATGTGCTCCTTACAGTGCCTCACCTCCTCGCGCACTCCTCCGACCTCCTCACTCACTCCTCTTCTGATCTCCTCTCCCATCACTTGCATCTCCTGCCCAGATGCCACCCTCATCTGCTCCATTTCCTCCCTGTGAGCATCCAGTTTAGTTTCTACCCCCATTCTAACCCCCTCTATCTGCTGCCCCATTTGTTTAACTTCCCTTTCCGCTTGGTCCCTCATGTCCCTCAATTTGCCTTCCATACTGTTTTCTAACCCCTCTAACCCCTTTTGCATCCCTTCCATTTGATTCTCTTGAGCGGCCATTCTGTTTTCTACCCCCATTAACCCATTTTTCACCTCTTTTATCCCGTTGTCTAACCCCTCAAATTTGTCGTCTAACTTCCCAAATTTCTTGTCTAATCCCTTAAAATTATTGTCTAACCCCTCACCGGTACCCCTCGCTTCGTCCCTCATTACCCCCATTTGGCCCTCCAATCGCTCACCCAATCGCTCACTATCAGCCCTCATTTGCTCACTCTGAGCATCCATCCGATTCCCCATTTGTCCCATAAGGGCCCCCATCATTCTGTTTTCCATTTCTTCATTATTCTTGTCCATAAGGGCTTTCATTTGCATTAAAAAAAGGTTCAAATCCACCGGTGGCGCTACCACGGTCGCGGGCGCGGTCGCCGTGGCCATGTGCGAGGCGCCATTTTGCGCGCCCGTCACCTCGTGCGCGACGACGCCATTTTGCGACCATGCTACCCTCACTGCTTCGCTCTCCTCATGTCCCTCATTTTGGTCCTGGATCGACCCTGCCTCACTCTCCTCTACCGGAACCCAGCCGTCTTGATTTGCCATAGCGCGACTTTCAAAATTCGGGTTTTTATTTTTTTTTGTAAAACACAATCAAATTTCGCCGTTATAATTTCGAGCGCGTGAAACGCGCTCCGGGACCGATCCCACTTCCCGACACCAATTGTTACGGACACGACTTATTAAGATGTTATGCTGGGCCGAGCGGAATGGCCGCCGTGTTCGCACAAGTTACCCGATTATACTCGAACGTTGGCCGAATCGCGCTACGCTAGATCAATGAAGGAAAGGACACAACGGCTGGGTTAAATGACACGACACCAGGGGTACAGTTCTCAAGACCTCCGGAGGAGGATATAATATTTGTTATACAGAACGTTTAGATTACACGGCACAAGAGGTACAGCACAGAAAGGTGGGCACTTAAACACGGTCTTATCTTAGCCCCGACAGACCACAGACAAACGGGAAAAGACTGACTCACACAGGGATTGATGGCAAGGAAGGGCAGAATCGATGGCTCAAGGTGCACCTTGGCTCAGGGGCAGAATCGACCCGGTCCGGTCCAAAGATGCGGGTAGGTATCATCGCGCTGGAGGTGGCGTCCGTTCTTCTTCGTGGCTGGGGCGCATCTGACGTCACCTCCGTCTTCCTGCGCTTGTCCAGCGGGGAGTGACACGCCCTCGGCTCGTTAGCTCCGCCCCAGATGGAATCGGTCCGCCGCTTCTTATTGGGTGCGGGGGGTTACCGGGCTCCGCCCTTGACGAGGAGCTGACAGTGAGCCCCTTCGTGGTAACCCCGTCGGAGCACATGGTCAATGGCGGCTAACCAAGCCGGAGTGAGGACGCGCACTCCCCGCGCCGCTGTTGTTGTTGTTGGTGTTGTTGTTTCATGAGGAAGAGATGCGGGGAGGTATTGGGAGGTCCTAAACTTACTACTGGTGCCATACAATCACATTCTGGTGCAACGAAGAGTCAGAATTAATGGAAACGAGTCCTTAACTGACATAGACTAAGAATAACTAGCAAGATGTCCTATAGTTGTCTACGTGAGATGCGGTGAACCTGGGCACGACATTTAATGGGGGAAAAAGGGGAAGGTCGGGGCTACAGAGTGTTGTTTACAGACAATGGGACTCGGGAATGGGGGATTGGGGATAGTTGGGGAGTATTGGGGAAATAGGGGAATATTTACAAGCGGATATGGATGGAGGCCAAATCCCATATCCGCAACAATATATATATATATAATAATAAACAGGAAGTAAATTCCTGTGTTGTGCTAGTGTGAAAAAATTCTGACTCAGCCCAGGACTCGAACCCACGAACCTCATCACTTACGCGGTGACAGCCCACTGAGCTATTGAGTCTCCAGGATATCCTCAAAGATTTCTCACACTAACATTGCAAGCTTTATAATGGCCAATGTCTTACATGCCGACAAGGCAGACCCCGGATGTGAGTGTATGCAAGTGTGTGAAAGTGCATTGAAGATGAGCTCATCTAACAATTTAATAAACAGGAAGTAAATTCCCGCGTGGGGCTAGTGTGAAACAATTCTGACTCAACCCGGGACGCAAACCCACGAACCTCATCACTTATGCAGTGACAGCCCACTTGACATATATATATATATACAGTATATATATATAGATAGATATATATATATATATATATATATATATATATATATATATATATATATATATATTGTTACAGACGCGGATGAAAGATGTTATTTTACCGAGCGGTTTGGTATTACCGCGTCCGAACAGTTACTCCCCGATTAGAACCCGATTTCACCCGAACGTTGACCAGATCGCTCCACAGATATTCAATCGGGAAACCTCTAAAACGACCGAAAGAGAATGAAAAAGAAGAAGAAGACAGAGTACGGAGGAAGAACAGATTTATTATACACACACAAGCAATGGATGGAAGAAGCAGTCACACAGCGAATTGTTAACTTACACTATTCATGTTACTTAACCCCAAGACAACGAGTAGGACAGACGACGTTCACACTTACTCGGGGGATATTGCAGGCAGGTAGGGCTTGAGGTGGATTGCTGGAGAGGGAGGAGGGTCGGAGGCAGCAGCTCTGAATTCCTCGCGGTTTTTGGCGGGAAAATCCTCCGTCGCGTATCCGCTGCTGTAGACGTCACGCGCTGGCTCGGCACACCTGCTCCTCTTCGTTTGGTGGAGCCGTCTCCCTCCTTTCAGCGCGTCTCTCCAAAGCTGGTTTCCTTTCCGAGTACCTCTCCTCTTTGGCTTGGAGCGTTTCGCATCTCACTGCTCCTCTTGGTGCCGCCTCTTCGCTCCTCTCCCAGGTCATCTCCCAAGTCATCTGATCTCTCATCTGATGAAGCAGTCCCTTACAGTCGCTTTTATCACCTCGGGCGGAATCAAGCCGCCGGCTCCGAGGGCACGCCTACCGGGTCGCTCACCGCGGTGCTGATTGGCTGTTAGGGCTGGCTCACTCCTCCCCTCTATGACGAGGTGGAGACACGCCTTTCTTCTCCGAGGTTAGCACATGGGCAATGGCGGCTTGCGGGAGTGAACACAACTCGCACCCTTTTTAAAAGAACTTTGGAGAGCGGAGATGTTTGGGGAAATTGCAAGGGCCTATGCTTATTTTGTTTGATACAATGCAAAGTCAATCTAGTGGGAAACACATATTTAGCCTACATAGAATAAGGAAATACACTATTTAAAAAGATATATCGTGATCTGCGTGTAAGTTTCATGGAATTAACTAGGAGGACGGCTGCGACCATTATTTACATTACCAGGGTGTTACCATACTTTTGTAACGTTCACATTGTAACGTTTTCACATTCGTTACACTTCCTCCAAAATTGTTACACTTCTCAAAAAAAAACCGTTACACTTCTCAGAACCGTTACAATATATATATATATATATATATATATATATATATATATATATATATATATATATATATATATATATATATATATATATATATATATATATATTGTTACGGACACGCGGATTAAGATGTTATGATGGGCCGAGCGGAATGGCCGCCGTGTTCGCACAGTTTACCCGATTCCACCCAACGTTGACCAAATTGCGCTATGCTAAATCAATGAAGGAAAGGACACAACGGCTGGGATAAATGAAACGACACAAGGGGTACAGTTCTCAAGACCTCCGGAGGAGGATATAATTGGTGGTGCAGAAAAGGGGTAGATTACAAGGTAAGAGGTAAAGCACAGAAGAGATAGGCACTTAGACACAATCTTATCTATCACAGACAGACCACAGACAAACGGAACAAGACTGACTTACACAGGGATTGATGGCAGGGAAGGACAGGCAGTCGATAGCACAAGGTGCACCTTGGCTCAGGGGCAGAATCAGGCACGGTCCAGTCCAGAGATGCGGGGAGGTATTGCAGCGCTCGGAGGTGGCGTCTCTCTTCCTTCAAGTCCAGCGCGCATCTGACGTCACCTCCCTCTTCCTGCGCATGCTCAATGGGGAGTGACACGCCCTCGGCTCGTTAGCTCCGCCCCAGATGGGATCGGTCCGCCGCTTCTATTGGGTGCGGGGGATTACCGGGCTCCGCCCTTGACGAGGAGCTGACAGCGAGCCCCTACGTGGTAACCCCGTCGAGCACATGTCCGATGGCGGCTAACCAAGCCGGAGTGAGGACGCGCACTCCCCGCGCCGCCGCCGTTGTTGTTGCTGTTGTTGTTGTTGTTGCTGAACCGTGAGGAAGAGCTGCGGGGAGGTATTGGGAGGTCCTAAACTTCCTAACGGTGCCATACAATCACATTCTGGTGCAACGAAGAGTCAGAATTAATGGAAACGAGTCCTTAACTGACATAGACTAAGAATAACTAGCAAGATGTCCTATAGTTGTCTACGTGAGATGCGGTGGACCTGGATGCGACATTTAATGGGGGAAATAGGGGAAGGTCGGGTCTACAGAGTGTTGTTTACAGAAAATGAGACTAGGGAATGCGGGATTGGGGATAGTTGGGAAGTATGGAGGAAATAGGGGAATATTTACAAGCGGATATGGATGGAGGCCAATCTCATATCCGCAACATTGCACCCTTCTCTACCTCGGGGCGTCCCGACCCGATAAATTTTTACCTACGTTAGTGTGGCACTCAGATGTAGTTCCCTCTACTATTAACTCAACCCTGAGTGCGACAGTTTTACAGATGTTCACAAATGAGTAAATATGTACCCCTGCGACGTTGCACCCTTCTCCTAACAGAAACACACCCACAGGATAACCGAATCACGGAAAGCATTCTCAAACTAAACATACAGCCGGTAGGGAGCATTATTTACACAAGACTGCTATTTACACTACGATCCAGGACCTGTTCTTTGAGGAACACATGCAGATGTTATGCATAGAGAGAGCACGCATGCCAGCATCGATACACCAACCCACGAGTGCTCTGTGGCCCTACGGCCTTTAATAATGTGCAGAGCACCCCATCCAAGCACCAAAAGCACCACCCCTTACACACAGTCAGCACCATCCGGTGCACCAATAAAGTGTTCATAAAAATGCACAATCAAGTGTCCATGGTCACCGGTGGTGTCGCAGCCGGCCGATGTTCTGCCGCTGGTCTTGCCTTATGGAGTGCACTTGGCCTTCTGACTTCTTTAAAAATAAAGAAAGGCGCCAACCGCGTCCATTTCTTAATTGTGGCCGTCAGGGGGCCAACTATAAGTGGTTCACCTGTATGGCATAGGTGCCACGTTGACCCAGAGGTCCATCAACGGGTGGTGCTTGCCCGCAAAAGAACTGCGGTCCATGGTGGGCGGCCACAAAAATTGCGGTCCATATGGTGTATCGATCCAGGCAGCAAGCAGCGAAAGTACAGGCCCACAACTGCAGAGCCAGCACCTCTCTCTCCTCTCTCTCTGCCCCAAAGCCAGATCCTCGGAGGTGGGAGACAAAATAAGACAAGTGAGCAAGGTGGTAAGGGCGCAAAAGTGCACGCAATACAAGGTAATGCACACTGGGGGCACATGGGAACCAGGTGAGACAGGTATGTTCCTACCGTACGCCCCCCCCCCCCCCCCCCACCAGGTAACCTACATTGCCCCTCCCTTACCCCTTACTGTATCCACAAAACACAACACTACCCATAAACATCTACTTTACACATCAACAAACGTCCCTACTGTCTTCCCCGTTCCTCCCATAAACCAAATTCGTCTTCTCTCCCTCCTAACCAATCAAATTTGCCATTTCCAACTCTCATCAAAATTTGCCATCTCCAATTCAACATCAAAATTTGCCATCACCAATTCATCATCAGTCCCTCCTAAGGAGGGAGAGATGGAATCACCCCAATGTCTCATCCACGTCGTGATGCGTCTCACAAATCCACACAGCAATTCTCCTTTCCTGCAACACAGAACAAAGGAACACAAGTGTGGAGTCATCATCATCACCTCAGGTAAGTGGCTGCGTATGGTGCGACAGGTTCATCAATCCTAACTATTTCCTAAATGACTTTAACAACTTTACATTACCCGGGGTCTTTCCCTGCCAATCCATTGGCCAACTTACACTATGTGTTCTAAAAAACCAATTCCCATTGACCAAACTGTGGTGCTTCTCAATTTGGGGTCTCACTCCCCCGATTCATCACTCGGTGCCCTCGCACAATTTCTGGGCTGTGACGTGTAGCTCTCCCAGCAGGTCTACCCACCTGCACACCTCCACCACAGTAGTTGCCACCCGAGCTTACCTGCTCCTCACCCTAACCTAACTAACTGGAGAAGGCCCTCTCGCACTCTCACCCCCTCAGTGCCCTCTCTGGCACGGGCTGCTCGATCCACACCCAGGATCCTCAGGCACCCACTGACACTAACGGCTCCCAGAGCCCACCTGCAGCCTCACCTGGCCGACATCCTCACAGTGGTGGAGTGCCCAAACCAACTACACACACTAACAGGCTACACGCCCAGCCATTTCCACAACACTAATGCACCCATCCACAATACCATTCTTCCACCCGCACCACAGATGCCAATATCCAACCACAATTTACCTATACCCTCTACCTAACACTTACACTACCCGCCCCGGGTATTCGTGATGGGGGTCCACTCTTCCCCCATCCACACCTTCACACCATACACACCACTCCGTACCACTTACTCCATGTATTCCACACACCTGCACTTGCACACCTGTGCTCTCACACCTGGTGCCGCCTGCACCCTTCTCTCCCCCAAGCGCATTCGCGCTGATCCACAACACTCACTACTCATACACTGCTCCACACTGCTCCACACACCTGTTCAGTTCTCACACAGCATCATCTCATCTAACTACTCCCCTCTGAAACTTGCGCTTCCCAGTCGTCCCTTTAAACTATTGCGCTCCCTCGTCATTATCATCCACACTAAACTACCTGCGTCCCCTCTACAGGTATCCTTGTCACTAACTAACCTTAACGTTACCTAATGTCATCTTCGCTAGATCCCTACACACAATATCCTAACCCACCCGGGCTAGTTTCCACTGCCATACACCCCATAAACTATTGCGCATCTGCCCCCACATGGGAAGGGTGGCAGGGATGCCACCCTTACCCACCGGGCCCATCGCTCATCAATCCCCCAGTCCTCTGGCACTAATAAGCCTCCCGCCTCGGCATCTAAAGCCGAGGCAATCCACGGGGGCGCCTGCTCGCCGGTGTAAGGCCTTCTAGTTTCCCGTGGTCTGGCGGGGGGGTGTCTGGGGTCGGCTAACCCGCTCCCCCCTGGGCGGAGTTAAGGACCTCAACCGCCGGGGATCATCCCGGCGCGTGGCTCGACAGTGCCGCGCCAGGTGACCCAGACGGTTGCAAGTATAGCACCTCACCTGATAAGGTGCTTGTCTCCGGAATTCCAAATTTCCCCCCCTGAAGGTCCGAATTGGATTACCCGCTCGTGGTCCACCGCGGGCCACATCCGGGGCCGCCTGCCATGGTCCAGGTCCCGCCAGGCGCTGGTCCACCAGCCTCCGGACCATGCCCGCCAGGTCAGGACTCACGTCGGGGGCGGGCCCCCTAAGGGGTCCGCCCTCCATCGGGGGTCCCACCTGGCGGACCGCCATTGCGTGACGCTCGCTCCCCCGGGCCAGGGGCCTCGCTGCTTCCCAACGGGCCGCAGCGTCAGCCGCCTGGCTCAGAGTCTGCGGGCGCCACATGGCGAGCTGTTGCCGGAGCTCAATATCCGGGAGGGCCTGGATAAAATGGTCCAGCGCCAGGCTTTCCCGGGAATCCGCTGCCATGCTAGCATGTGCGATCCCCACTGCGCGGCGAATGTCGTGGGCAAGTTCCCCGATGGCTTCCTGGGGCTTGCGTTTTCGCAGCGCGAGCTGAGCTTTAACAAGCTCGCTCTGCTGTTCAATGCCGAATCGATTACTTAGGGCGTCGCGGAGGGCTGGCAGGGTGAGAGCACCCGGTGGTAATGCCGTCAGCACCTCCGCCGCCGTGCCGCGCAATGCGGCCACCAGGTGTACTCCACCTTCGTCCTCACCCCAACCGTTGCCCTTACACACACAGTCAAACTGCGCCAGGTACGCGCGTAGATCACTCTTGCCGTCATTCGGCGCGAGTGGGACCTTGTGGGACCACCTCGTATGCGAGTCGTTGCCCGCCTGCCGGACCCCGTGCGTCGCCCCTTGCGGGGTCAGCGCGGGGCCGAACCGGCCGGGCCCCCACAGTACATTACCCCCAAGGGGCTCCCGTGCCTCCCCTGTCCCTCTAAAAACTACCCCTGTTGGTGTCGATGCATGGGTCACACTTCCGCAACCCGCTACCCATTCCACACCACCACAACCTTGCTCACTCACACCTCGCACCTCTCCCATCACCCGACCCTCTCGCTCGCACCCTCGTTCCATACCCTCCGGACCAGCCATACACCTCACTCTCGGCCTCTCACGAACATCCGGGTCTATCTCGACCCCCAAGCTTATTAAATCACCTGGCGCATCATACGCACGACCATATTGGTCACCACTTACACCGGGTCCTCTTTCTCTTCGCTTCTCCTCCATCACCTGTGAATCCCTCATCCGGTTAATGAGCACATCATCACGATCCGAACACAGACTTTGGACCAATTCTTTTACTTCCTCCTTTATCTCTTTCTTATCCTCTCTCCGTCGCTTCTTAATTTCGCTCACCCCTTCTTCCACTTCTTCTAATTTCTGCTTCACCTCCTTCATCTCCTCGTGCGCCCCTTTAAGTACTTCCTCTAACTCCACTTTATTTTTTTCTATGTGCTCCCGCACCTCCCGCTCTTTAACCTCCATCACCTCTACCACCTTGTTCATTTTCCTCGTCAGGTCCTCATGTACCGTCTGACACTCTTTTTTAATTACCCCTACGTCCTTTTTCATCTCCTTCTGTGTCGATTTTAAACCCTCTATTACCGCTGTGTTCTTCTTTACCTGGTCCCCCAACTCCTTTTGTCCCACTGTCAGTTGTTCTACTCCCAGCGTCAACTCCTCTATACCACCTTGCAATTTTACCGTCCCCTTTCTCACCTCCTTCTCCATGCGCTCCTTACAGTGCCTCACCTCCTCGCGCACTCCTCCGACCTCCTCACTCACACCTCTTCTGATCTCTTCTCCCATCACTTGCATCTCCTGCCCAGATGCCACCCTCATCTGCTCCATTTCCTCCCTGTGAGCATCCAGTTTGGTTTCTACCCCCATTCTGACCCCCTCTATCTGCTGCCCCATTTTTTAAACTTCCCTTTCCGCTTGGTCCCTCATGTCCCTCAATTTGCCTTCCATACTGTTTTCTAACCCCTCTAACCCCTTTTGCATCCCTTCCATTTGATTCTCTTGAACGGCCATTCTGTTTTCTACCCCCATTAACCCCTCCTGTATTTCCCCTAATCTATTGTCTAATCCCTCTATTCTACTCCCTAACCCTCCGATCTGGGCCCCCATCCTTTGTTCTAACCCCTCACCGGTACCCCTCGCTTCGTCCCTCATTACCCCCATTTGGCCCTCCAATCGCTCACCCAATCGCTCACTATCAGCCCTCATTTGCTCACTATTAGCCCTCATATCGTCCTTCTGCAGGTTGAGGGATGCCTGCATTTGCGCCATAAATTGCTCCATGAGGGCCTGCATTTGGGCCATCCCTCCCACTTGTGCAGCGGGTGCGGCCGCCGTAGCTATGTGCGAGGCGCCATTTTGCGAACCTGCCGCCCTCACTGCTTCGCTCTCCTCATGTCCCTCAATTTGGTCCTGGATCGACCCTGCCTCACTCTCCTGTACCGGAACCCAGCCGTCTTGATCTGCCATAGCGCGACCTTCAAAATTCGGGTTTTTATTTTTGTAAAACAAAATCAAATTTCGCCGTTAATAATTTCGAGCGCGTGAAGCGCGCTTCGGGTCCAATCCCACTTCCCGACACCAATTGTTACGGACACGCGGTTTAAGATGTTATGATGGGCCGAGCGGAATGGCCACCGTGTTCGCACAGTTTACCCGATTCCACCCGACGTTGATCAAATCGCGCTATGCTAAATCAATGAAGGAAAGGACACAACGGCTGGGATAAATGAAACAACACAAGGGGTACAGTTCTCAAGACCTCCGGAGGAGGATATAATTGGTGGTGCAGAAAAGGGGTAGATTACAAGGTAAGAGGTAAAGCACAGAAGAGATAGGCACTTAGACACAATCTTATCCATCCCAGACAGACCACAGACAAACGGAACAAGACTGACTTACACAGGGATTGATGGCAGGGAAGGACAGGCAGTCGATAGCACAAGGTGCACCTTGGCTCAGGGGCAGAATCAGGCACGGTCCAGTCCAGAGATGCGGGGAGGTATTGCAGCGCTCGGAGGTGGCGTCTCTCTTCCTTCAAGTCCAGCGCGCATCTGACGTCACCTCCCTCTTCCTCCGCATGCTCAACGGGGAGTGACACGCCCTCGGCTCGTTAGCTCCGCCCCAGATGGGATCGGTCCGCCGCTTCTATTGGGTGCGGGGGGTTACCGGGCTCCGCCCTTGACGAGGAGCTGACAGCGAGCCCCTACGTGGTAACCCCGTCGAGCACATGTCCGATGGCGGCTAACCAAGCCGGAGTGAGGACGCGCACTCCCCACGCCGCCGCCGTTGTTGCTGCTGTTGTTGTTGTTGTTGCTGAACCGTGAGGAAGAGCTGCGGGGAGGTATTGGGAGGTCCTAAACTTCCTAACGGTGCCATACAATCACATTCTGGTGCAACGAAGAGTCAGAATTAATGGAAACGAGTCCTTAACTGACATAGACTAAGAATAACTAGCAAGATGTCCTATAGTTGTCTACGTGAGATGCGGTGGACCTGGATGCGACATTTAATGGGGGAAATAGGGGAAGGTCGGGTCTACAGAGTGTTGTTTACAGAAAATGGGACTAGGGAATGGGGGATTGGGGATAGTTGGGAAGTATTGGGGAAATAGGGGAATATTTACAAGCGGATATGGATGGAGGCCAATCTCATATCCGCAACAATATATATATATATATATATATATATATATATATATATATATATATATATATATATATATATATATATATATATATATATATATATGTAATATATATATATATATATATATTGTTACGGTCCGCGGATTAGATGTTATTTTTACCGAGCGGATGTAACCGCGGCCGAACAGTTGTTCCCCGACTAAACCCGATTCACCCAAACGTTGGCCGTATCGCGCCACCGCTATTCAATCGGGAAAAGACTAAGACGACGAATGCAAAGAGGAAGAAGGAGACGTACAGAAGAGTAACGGGGTTTATTATTATTTACACACATAAGCAAAAAGAGCAGTCACGATTATTTACAGGGGACATGAGACGCAGGTGACACAGTGAAAATTACTAGCTTATACAGACTT
This sequence comes from Myxine glutinosa, assembly GCF_964187855.1. Classification (NCBI taxonomy): domain Eukaryota; kingdom Metazoa; phylum Chordata; class Myxini; order Myxiniformes; family Myxinidae; genus Myxine; species Myxine glutinosa. The sequence continues at coordinate 139,756,680 of NC_136267.1, read as the reverse complement.
AGTTACTACCCAGGACAGCACGAACAAAACAAACTCACGTACGCAAATGGGGAACTTGCAGGCAGGAATGGCTGGAAAGGATGAGCAGGTGGGATCACAGGGCACAGCGAGCAGGTCCACTCCGGGCGGGAAGCGAGGAGCCGGCAGCTCCCTGTATTCGGCTTTACAGCGCACACCGTCAGGGCTTCACGCGGCTGGTTGAAACGGGGCTGCACTCCTCTGCCGTATCTCTCGTGTAGCTTGTTTCATAAAAGCTCCTCGGCTTTCTCTTGGACCCCTTCTTTTTCGTGTCCCTCTCCATGCAGCTCAGCTCGTATTCCCTTCCTCTCACTTCTCTCTCCAGCGCGGGACTGACACGCCCTCTTACGCACTTGGACTCATCTGCCGTATCCCTCGTGTGTCTTGTCCCAGCGATCGTCGCACCCTTCTCTCCAAACCTTCAGCACGGGTCTGACACGCCCCCTTCGGTTTCGGTACCGCCCTCTCCCCCGTGCTCTGTTTCGTGACCTTGTATGGTAATCCCACGGGCTTGTCTCCTTATTTGGGCAGCGCGCCGACGGCACGCCCCTCGTGGCGAGCCACGGGCTTGTTTCCTTATTTGGGCATGGGGCTGCACAGCCCCGCCCTTCGTGGCACGCCCTGGGCTTGCCTCTCCCTGGCAACCCCGCCCCTCCTGTTCAAACAGAGCATGGAGCACATATTCACTATAGCAGCGAATTGAGAGGGCGTGCACCCCACGCTTGTGAACTGCTTCACCCACAGATGGAGAGTTTGGCTGGGAAATGGAATTATTGAAGGGGAGCTATTCTTAATTGATTCGGTGCAATGGAGTATTATTCTAATGGAAGACAAGGCCTTACTCTAAAACACATAATAAGATATAAGCTACTGAACAAGGGTTTTATCAGGTCCTGCAATGTGGTGTTTATGGAATTAACTACCGAGACGCCCTTTTTATCTTTACACAACTCCGGAGGCAGGAGGGGCCATATCCAAACCATGTTCATCACCATTTCCAATATAATACAACACAATCAAAAAAATGCAATCCTCATATCCGCAACACTGCACCCTCCTCCTCTTAGGCACGACCCGGGCCTACAACTTTTAATTTAGTGTGACACGTAGGTGTAGTTCCCTCTACTTTTAACCTGACCCTGAGTGTGACAGTTTTAAAACATAAATAAATATGTCCCGCTGCTCCATTGCACCCTGCCTAACAGACTCACGCCCACAGCTAACCGAATTGCGGAATGGTCTTCAAACTATACACTGACGGTGGGGAGCATTATTTACAATTGACGCTACTTTTATTTGCAAAACTAACCCAGGACCTGTAATTGTTCTTTCTGGGGGGGAGACAGTCTGCTCTGCATCAATGCACCATGAAAGCACCCTAACGCACCAACACACCCTCAAGCACCAATCGGTGCAGTCATCACTGTTCATCAGTGTTCATGAATAAAAATAACCAAACAACCCCTAACCCTGCAGGTGATCTCTTGCTCTTCGGCTCCCTCTGCTGGCTATTATTATTTGTTCTTCCAGATGTTGACTTTTCTTTGCTGGCGGCCTATTTGTGATAATAAAATGCACCTAACGTGTCCGTTTTATTTTTCTTTATTTATGGCCCACAGGGCCGACTACGTGTGGTTCACCTGTGGGGCATCGGTGCCCTGTGGCCAAGGTCCGCCAGCAAAATTTCGGGCCCTCATGGCCAGTTCCAGCAGAGGGGCCACGCCCCAACCCATGGGGTCCATAAGTGGTGCTCGGCCACAGACATGTGGTCCATAATGTGGTGCATCGATGCAGACAGCTGGTTCTGGGAGTTCCGGGCGCACAATGGCGGACTCACGCACGCTCCCCTCGGCGCCCAATGGCGCACAGGTCATGTGGGAGACAAAAGGGGGACAAGACAGATGAGCGAGGGGTAAGGTCACAAGGGTACACATCAATAAGGCAATGCAAGGTGAAATGCGTACGGAGGGCGAAGTGAGAAAGCTCGTCCCTACCGTACGTCACCCCCCTGTCACCTACACTACCCTTGCCCTTACCCCATATGTACAAAATCTACACATTTACAAATTCGTCACTACCGTCACGTCTTCCCATATTTCCCTTATACCAAATTCGTCTTCACAATCCCACTATCCAAAATTTGCCATCACCAATTCATCATCAATCCTCATAAGGAGGAAGAGATGGAACACAAAGCACAATGTCACACCCACGTCATGATGCGTCTCACATTCCAAAACATTTGCAACATTAAATAATTAAACATGGCATGGTGTGGAGTTACGTCACCTCAGGTGAGTGGATGCAGATGGTGCGAGGAGATCTTCATCCTAACTACTTTCTAAATGACATTAACACACGTTACACTACCCGGGGTCTTTCCCTGCCAATCCATTGGCCAACTTACACTATGGGTTCTAAAAACCAATTCCCATTGACCAAACTGTGGTGCTTCTCAATTTGGGGTCTCACTCCCCCGATTCATCTCCCGGTGCCCTTGCACAATTTCTGGGCTGAGGCGTGTAGCTCTCCCAGCAGGTCTACCCACCTGCACACCTCCACCACTGTAGTTGCCACCCGAGCTTACCTAGCTCCTCACCCTAACCTATCTAATTGGGGAAGGCCCCTCCTGGCTCTGTCACCCCTTGGTGCCCTCTGGCACTGGGCTACCCGGGTCCGTCCTCCGGATCCTCGGGCCCCATCCACAACTACCGGCTCCCAGAGCCCACCTGCGGCCTCACCTGGCCGACATCCTCACAGTGGTGGAGTGCCCAAACCAACTACACACACTAACAGGCTAAACGCCCAGCCATTTCCACAACACTAATGCACCCATCCAAATACCATTCTTCCACCCACACCACAGATGCCAATATCCAACCACAATTTACCTATACCCTCTCCCTAACACTTACACTACCCGCCCCGGGTATTCGTGATGGGGGTCCACTCTTCCCCCATTCACACCTTCGCACCATCCACTCCACTCCATAGTTTCCATCATACTCACTCCACGACCATCCATTCCAATACCCCATATATTCCACACTCCATGTATTCCACACAACTGTTGGTGCACACCTGTGCACTCACACCTGGTGCCACCTGCAACCTCCTCCTCTTCCTGGACCATTTGGTCAGCACCATACTCATCATCATCACTCACTCATACTCTGCTCCACACCTGTTCAGTTGCACACCTGCGCAATCACACCTGTTCAATCACACCTGTTCACCATACACTTTTCACAATACACTTCCGATCCTCAAACACACGGCATCATCTCATCTAACTACTCCCCTCTGAAACTTGCGCTTCCCAGTCGCCCCTTTTAACTATTGCGCTCCCTCGTCATTATCATCCACACTAATCTACCTGCGTCCCCACTGCAGGTATCAGTCACTAACTAATCTTAACGTTACCTAAGGTCATCTTCTAGGTCCCTACACACGATATATCCTAACCCACCCGGGCTAGTTTTCACTGCCATCAACCCCATAAATCTAGTGCTCCTTTGCCCCCCTGCTGTGAGGGATGGTGGATTGGCCATCCCACCACATCGGGGACGTTCCACTATAAATTTTGCTCGCCAAATTTCAGCCATTCAAAAATTTGCCAATCATCTGCCAATCACTGTACCATTACCAATCATCACTCTGCCAATCCTTTGCCAATCATCAAATTTTGTTTTTCTAATTTCGGGGCCAAAACACTATCCTCGTCATCACAGTCTACTTACTAGTGCCTCTCGGTGCGCCAATTCACTTCCAGAGCTCGGCTTCGTAAAGCCGAGCAATGAATGCGGGTTGTTTTGTGCCAGCGGCTGGATACGTCCCGCATTCGGTGCAGGGACGGGGGCTTACCCGGGCCGAGATCCCACGCACCACCTTGGCACGGAGCCATCCAATGTCCCGATCTCGACCTGCCGGAACGCCTCAACAAAAAGGGGTCGCCATGACGACCCTTCCTATCGGGCTGCCCGTTCCGCCTAGCGGAGCATGGACGCGTCCGTTCCAAGCGAGGCCCAGCGTGGATCACGTACGGCGGTCCTTTTGAACCCGCCGTGGTTCGGATCCCCGCTGGTCCTCGCGGCACGCGAAACCCGGCACGCACCGAGGGCCCGATTCGGCTAAATGTCGTTCTAACCGCTAACCCGGTTACCGTCGATGCCTCACCTGCATGCTTACACCCCGCAGCCCGTTCCTTGCTCATACATCCAGCTGTTCCCATGCTCCTCGTCATTGCACCTTCTCTTACACACCCAGGTACACTCATTCCGCTCACAGACTTGGTCACACACCTGACCACCGAACACCTTGGCACACATTCGACGTTCGCACACCTTACCAACACACCTCTACACGCCCCCTCCTCGGTCACCTCCTCTGTGACAATCACAGGTGTGCTCTCACTCGCACACCCAACCACGTGCCTCACTACCAACTTAAGTGTGCATTCCCACACACGCTCTACCATTCCAGGTGTGCATCCTTCCATTCCAGGTGTACATCCTCTCTCACCTGTCACAACCAACTCACGCTCCGTGTCACTCTTACTACTCTCACCTCCACTCTTGACAGCGCACTCACCCTTACTCTCGACAGCGCACTCTTTCCTCATGCACCTGTCCGTTACACATCTTTCTCACGCACACTCTTGCGCACACTCTCCCGTTACTTCCTCCGTAACACTCACTACAGGCGTGCATTCTCCCTTACTCTTGACAGCGCACTCTTTCCCCATGCACTCGTCCGTTACACACCTTTCTCGCGCATCCTCTTGCACACACTCTCCCGTTACTTCCTCCGTAACACTCACCACAGGTGTACATGCTTCCGTTACATCCTTTGTAACACTCCCCACTACGCGCTTCCATGTGCTCCCTCGCACACGCGCTATGACCGACTCACTCTCGACAGCACACTCACTCCTCGGCGCGCACTTTTTCCTCACACACCCCAGAGTCGGACATTCTCGCACACCTCCTCTTTCGCACACCAGACCTGTCGCACACTTCACCAACGGCCTCTCACGAACACCCGGGTCCGAAACAACCCCCAAGCCGACTGAAGCTCCCCTCACATCATGTACATTTCCGATTATATCGCCACTCACCTTGGCACCTCGTCTCCGCACCTCCTTCACCACCTGCAAACTCTTTATTTGGTTAGTGAGCACACCATTATTAGTTGAGCACCGACCTTGTACATATTCCATCACCTCCTCCTGTATTTCTCTCTTAGTTTCTGTCCATCTCTTCTTAATTTCACTCACCTCTTCTTCCACTTCCTCTAATTTTTGCTTCACTTCTTTTATTTCCCGGTGCGTCTCCTCAAGTTCGTCCTCTGAGGCTATCTTGACCATCTCTATGTGCGTCCTCACCTCTCGGTCCTTCGTCTCCATTACTTCTGTCACCTCTTCCAACCTCATTGTCAGTCCCTCACGTACCATCTGACATTGCCTCTGTGTCGCTATCAAGTCATTTTTAATGTCGTTTTGTGTCGCTTTTAACCCTCCTAGTACTGCAGTGTTCCTTTGAACCTGCTCCGTTAGTTCTTTTTGTCCCTCCGTCAGCTGTTCCACCTCCTCCGTCAGATCTTCTATTCCCCCCTGTAACCTAGCCATTCCATTTCTCACCTCTTTCTCTATACGCTTTTCACCTCGCTTTACCTCCTCGCGTACCCCCGAGACCTCCTCACTTACACCTCGTCGTATCTCCTCCTTCATCTCCTCCCTCTCTTTTGTAGATGCTGCCCTCATCTGTCCCAATTCATCCCTCTGAGCATCCAATTTGGTTTCTACCCCGATTTTTACCTCCTCTATCTGCTCTCCCATTTGTTTAATTTATCGGGCGGATTGCTCCCCTATTGCCCGCAATTTGTCTTCCATCCTATTTTCTAGCCCCTCTAACCCATTTTTCACCCCCTCTATCCCATTGTCTAATCCCTCAAATTTCTTGTCTAAACCCTCAAATTTTGCTTCTAGCCGTTCCCCCATTTGTCCCAATTGCTCACTCTGAGCCTCCATCCGGTTCCCCATTTTTTCACTATTAGCCCTCGCTTCGTCCCTCATTACCCCCAACATTCTGTTTTCCATTCTCTCACTATCAGCCCTCCTTCTGTCTTCCATTTGTTCCATACTGTCGTTTTTTTTCTGCATTTCCACCATGAATTGGGCCATGAAGGCTTGCATTTGGACCGCGCTCATTGGTTCTGCGGCCGTGGCCCCCTCAACCACGTGCGCGAGAGCGCCATTTTGTGCGCCTGATACCCCCTCAACCACACCTTCTTTACTCTCCTCCACCCTTTCCTCCACATACATTTCCCCGAGGTCCTGGGTCGATTCTACCCCGTCTATCTGTGTCTCTCCCACCGGCATCCCGTCGCCTTGACCAGCCATGGCGCGATTTCAAAATTCGGGTATTGCTTTACAACACAAATTTCCAGCAGCTTGTAATTTTGAGCGCGTTAAGCGCGCTTCGGGTCCGTATCTCACTCCCCGACACCAATTTGTTACGGTCCGCGGATTAGATGTTATTTTTACCGAGCGGAGGTAACCGCGGCCGAACAGTTGTTCCCCGACTAAACCCGATTCACCCAAACGTTGGCCGTATCGCGCCACCGCTATTCAATCGGGAAAAGACTAAGACGACGAATGCAAAGAGGAAGAAGGAGACGTACAGAAGAGTAACGGGGTGTATTATTATTTACACACATAAGCAAAAAGAGCAGTCACGATTATTTACAGGGGACATGAGACGCAGGTGACACAGTGAAAATTACTAGCTTATACAGACTTAGTTACTACCCAGGACAGCATGAACAAAACAAACTCACGTACGCAAATGGGGAACTTGCAGGCAGGAATGGCTGGAAAGGATGAGCAGGTGGGATCACAGGGCACAGCGAGCAGGTCCACTCCGGGTGGGAAGCGAGGAGCCGGCAGCTCCCTGTATTCGGCTTTACAGCGCACACCGTCAGGGCTTCACGCGGCTGGTTGAAACGGGGCTGCACTCCTCTGCCGTATCTCTCGTGTAGCTTGTTTCATAAAAGCTCCTCGGCTTTCTCTTGGACCCCTTCTTTTTCGTGTCCCTCTCCACGCAGCTCAGCTCGTATTCCCTTCCTCTCACTTCTCTCTCCAGCGCGGGACTGACACGCCCTCTTACGCACTTGGACTCATCTGCCGTATCCCTCGTGTGTCTTGTCCCAGCGATCGTCGCACCCTTCTCTCCAAACCTTCAGCGCAGGTCTGACATGCCCCCTTCGGTTTCGGTACCACCCTCTCCCCCGTGCTCTGTTTCGTGACCTTGTATGGTAATCCCACGGGCTTGTCTCCTTATTTGGGCATCGCGCTGACGGCACGCCCCTCGTGGCGAGCCATGGGCTTGTTTCCTTATTTGGGCATGCGGCTGCACAGCCCCGCCGTTCGTGGCACGCCCTGGGCTTGCCTCTCCCTGGCGACCCCGCCCCTCCTGTTCAAACAGAGCACGGAGCACATATTCACTATAGCAGCGAATTGAGAGGGCGTGCACCCCACGCTTGTGAACTGCTTCACCCACAGATGGAGAGTTTGGCTGGGAAATGGAATTATTGAAGGGGAGCTATTCTTAATTGATTCGGTGCAATGGAGTATTATTCTAATGGAAGACAAGGCCTTACTCTAAAACACATAATAAGATATAAGTTACTGAACAAGGGTTTTATCGGGTCCTGCAATGTGGTGTTTATGGAATTAACTACCGAGACGCCCTTTTTATCTTTACACATCTCCGGAGGCAGAAGGGGCCATATCCAAACCATGTTCATCACCATTTCCAATATAATACAACACAATCAAAAAAATGCAATCCTCATATCCGCAACAATATATATATATACATATATATATATATATATATATATATATATATATATATATATATATATATATATATATATATATATATATATATATATATATATATATATATATATATATACAGTCATGTGAAAAAGTAAGTACACCCCATGTAAAGTTTTGACTTTTTCAACATATTTCAACATACAGCTACTTGAACTTAATTTCAACAATATTGACAGATAAAGGTGATATAACATAACAAATATCATGAAACATTTACATTTTGTATTGCATTGTATAATTTAAATAAACATAAATGCAAATTTCGCATGTGGAAAAAGTAAGTCTTAGTAAGTAGGGTCTTACAGCTGACGATGCATATCAGAGCAAAAACCAAGCCATGAGGTCGAAGGGACTGCCTGCAGAGCTCAGAGACAGGATTGTGTCGAGGCACAGATCTGGGGAAGCCTACAAAAAATTTCTGCTGCATTGAAGGTTCCCAAGAGCACAGTGGCCTCCATAATTCTTAAATGGAAGAAGTTTGGAACAATCAGGACTCTTCCTAGAGCTGGCCGCCCGGCCAAACTGAGCAATCGGGGAAGAAGGGCTTTGGTAATAGAGGTGACCAAGAACTCGATGGTCTCTCTGGCTGAGCTCCAGAGATCCTGTGTGGAGATGGGAGAAACTTCCAGAAGGACAACCATCACTGCAACACTCCGCCGATCTGGGATTTATGGCAGAGTGGCCAGAAAGAAGCCTCTCCTGTTAAGGACAGGTGAAAGAGGAAATTTCTCATCTCCACCTAACAATAGCTGAAGACCTCAAAACAGCTGTCAGGAGTTGCTTTTATGACCTCCAACACTCAAAAATGGAAAATGTTCAGAAGAACATGGAGAAAAATTCAAATTTGTGCGGAGAATGGTGGGGAGCATACAGATAAATTCTAACTAAATTCTAACTGTGTGCATAGGAACGGACTTTGTGGCCATTCTGTACTTTATGTATGTATGTATGTATATATATATATACATATATATATATTGTTGCGGATATGGGACTTGGCCTCAATATCCGCTTGTAAATACTCCCCTATTTCCCCAATACTCCCCAACTATCCCCAATCCCCCATTCCCTAGTCCCATTGCCTGTAAATAACACTCTGTAGAACCGACCTTCCCCTTTTTCCCCCATTAAATGTCGTGCCCAGGTCCACCGCATCTCACGTAGACAACTTTCGGACATCTTGCTAGTTATTCTTAGTCTATGTCAGTTAAGGACTCGTTTCCATTAATTCTGACTCTTCGTTGCACCAGAATGTGATTATATGGCACCAGTAGTGAGTTTAGGACCTTCCCATACCTCCTCCCATCTTCTTCCCCAAACAACAACTACAACAACAACTACAACAACAACTACAACAACGGCGCGGCGCGGGGGAGTGTGCGTCCTCACACCGGCTCGGTTAGCCGCCATTGACCATGCGCTCCGACGGGGTTACCACGAAGGGGCTCCTTGTCAGCCCCTCGTCAAGGGCGGAGCCGGTAACCCCCCCGCACGCACCCAATGAGAAGCAACGGGCCGATTCCATCTGGGGCGGAGCTAACGAGCCGAGGGCGTGTCACTCCCCGCCGGATATACGCGGCCACTTACCGGACGTGACGTCAGATGCGCCCCCAGCTTGAACAGACCAGTCGCGACCTCCGAGCGCTGAGCGACCTCCCCGCATCTATTGGACCGGACCGGGTCGATTTGTCCCTGAGCCAAGAGTGCACCTTGAGCCATCGACCAACCCGCCTTTCCTTGCCATCAATCCCCGTGTGAGTCAGTTTTTGTCCTGTTTATCTGTCGTCTGTCGGGGCTATTATAAGAGTGTGTCTAAGTGCCTGTCTTCCTATGCTGTCCCTCTTGTCGTTGTAATCTGACCTTCCGCCCTAATATAACCTCCTCCGGAGGTCTTGAGAACTGAACCCTTGGTGTCGTGTCATTTTAATCCAGCCGTTGTGTCTTTTCCATCATTGATTTAGCATAGCGCGATTTAGTCAACGTTCGAGTATAATCGGGTAACTTGTGCGGACACGGCGGCCATTCCGCTCGGCCCACCCTAACATCAAAGTCGTGTCTGTAACAATATATATATATATATATATATATATATATACACGAGGGGCAGTCAATAAGTAACCTTAAAATATTTTTCACAACTTGTTTATTGCATGTACGTGTGCAACAACTATGTTATTTTTCAACAGCATCTCCATTGCGGTTCAATGCATTTTTTCCAGTGCTTTACTGAGGCCTGGATTGCTCTTGAAAAAAAATATTTTGGCTGCTTGTGTAGCCATTCGTGCAACGCCTCTTGGACCTCTTCATCGGATCGGAAAGTGGTTCCATCAAGCACGTCTTTAAGTGGCCCAAAGATCTGGTAATCCAAAGGGGAGAGATCTGGCGAGTGGGTTGGATGAGGCAGACACTCAAAATGCAGGTCCTCAATTGTTGCAGTTGTAGCACGGGCAGTATGGGGCCGAGCATTGTCATGCTGCAGCAAAACACCGGTAGTGAGTAGTCCACGACGTTTTGATCTGATTTCTGGTTTCAGATGATTTTTAAGGAGGTTGCAGTATGATGCATTGGTGACTGTGGTTCCTCTGGGCATGTAATGCTCTACAAGTTGGCCTCGGCTGTCCCAGAAGAGCGTCAGCATCACTTTTTCAGCAGATGGCTGTGTGCGGAATTTTTTGGGCTTTGGGGAAGTTGAATGGCGCCACTCTTTGCTTGCCCTCTTCGTTTCTGGTTGAAAGTAGTGGACCCAGCTTTCATCCCCAGTCACTACACGCTGTAAGAAAGCGTCGCCTTCTGTTTTGTAACATCGCAGGAGTTCTTCACATGCGTCCACTCGCCGTTCTTTCAGTTTGAGTGTGAGTTATCTCGGCTCCCACCTTGCAGAAACTTTGTGGAACCCCAGCACGTTCTGAATGACATGTTGTTTTGAACTATGGCTAATGTTCAATTCGGAGACCACTTCATCCAGCGTAATGCGACGGTTTTGCCTTAGGACGCGCTCAAATCTTGCAACCATTTCTGGTGTGTCGGCTGTGTGGGGCCGGCCCGAGCGAGCAGCGTCTGCCACAGTGGACACTCCACTTTTCAACTTCCTGTCCCAGTGGTACACCTGCTGCAGCGATAAACGTGCATCACCATATTGCATCTTCATTTTGTGATGGATTTCACTGGGATTCACACACTCACTTCCCAAGAAACGGATGACAGAACGTCGCTCCTCCCTGGTGGGAGCTTCAAAGGAAGCCACCATCTTGGAACTGCTCTACTGACGTCATACGCTCAATGTTGCCAGATCTAAAACAGGCAAAACATGACTTTTACCCATAGAGATAACATATGTTGTCTACAACTACACACATTACATTCTCGAATTTATATTGACATTTCAAGGTTACTTATTGACTGGCTCATATATATATATATATCGGCAGGAAGCTGCAGCACACTCCTTATCAACTTCCTGCAGTAAATGTATTCCAAACTGGAAGATGCTGGTATACAAGATGCCACTATCAGGCAGTCATGTGGAATGTCATTGATTCCATTCCGACATGAGTTCAAACATTGTACAAAAAGTAATGGACATCCTTCCAGATACGAATGTATAATCCATTTGATTGTGTTCATATCACAAATTGTTAAAATAAAGTATATTTTAAATCAGGGATGTTAATTTCATTCTGGGCATGCCACTGCATATGTAATGCAAATTAAATAATCAGGTCAACTCAGGACAAGGTGAATGTAAAAGGGTGATGTACAAAGACAGCCTTTAATCACAAATCGATTTTGCACCTTTATGTTACAGACATCTTGGATGAATAGTACAGAGCAATTCAACTCAAATGTCATAAAATGAGATTATTTTCAAGATTTTTATTTAAATCATGAAGCACAAATGCAGCTGAATTAATTTCCCTGTAATTTATGTGGAGACAGCCACATGGCGCTTTGCCTTTCCATGTTTTCCATGATTTTTTCCCATGATTGGCTGTGAAAAGCACATGGCGTTTCACAGGCAATCTGGGACAAGACGTGGCTGCCACCACGGTGCGGTATTGGGAAATATACTGACGGTGCATTGCATTCGCTGCCTAATTGGCACATTATTTTCATGTCAAGGATGTAAATTAGTTGTACAATATTTTATACTCAGATTGTGAGCATTGTGAGCTTTTTTGACAGTGCAATTTTCCATTTTTTGGAGACAAAGTGTCAGTTTAAAAAAGATTTTCAAAGAAAGTGTTTTGTAAACTTGTCCTATTAAATGTGGGCCTAGTAATCTGATCACACTATGGTCCATAGTTACAAACCAGGTTAACTCCAGCCGTGGCCGATTGTACAGTCTCCTTCCATCGCCGCGGTCCAGCCTTTTTCACAGCCTGCTGCAAAACGAACAGCATTGTGGGAGGTTTTACACACATTTCACAAGCACATTGTTTAACCTTATACTTTAGCTAAACCCACAGCGAAAGTGATCAAAACTAAACCTGATGCGTAAAATATAATTCACTTGACGGTGTGTATTTTACCTGCACATCTCAACAGGTGTGAAAAGAAGGAATCAGACAAGGCTTACAAACCCCAAAAGTTATACAGTAGCCTTGTACCTGATCATAATTGTTTTTCAGTGATTAATCCCCGATGGACTTAGTCTGAAATGGGGGCTAATGGATTTGGTCTCGTCCGTCCATCCATCCGTCCATCCGTGCATCCGTGCATCCGCAATCATATCTCGGAGATGTATGGACCGATTTTGTTCATACTTGGCAAAAAGACAATACATGACGGTATACATATGCTCAACATATTGCTTCATGATGTGATCCAAGATGGCCGACTGGTAGACTGGCAGCCATTTTGGTTGTAAAAAACCGGATATTGACCACGTCCTCAACTATTTCTCGGACATGCATTTACCGATCTTGTTCAAATTTGGCACACAGATAATGAATGTGGGTAACATATGCTCGTCATTTTTTTTCGAGATCAGATCCAAGATGGCCGACTGGTAGACTGAAAGCCATTTTAGTTGTAAAAAACCTGATATTGACCACATCGTCAACTATTTCTCGGACATGCATTTACCGATCTTGTTCAAATTTGGCACACAGATAATGAATGTGGGTAACATATGCTCATCATTTTTTTTCGAGATCAGATCCAAGATGGCCGACTGGTAGACTGGAAGCCATTTTGGTTGTAAAAAACCTGATATTGACCACATCGTCAACTATTTCTCGGACATGCATTTACCGATCTTGTTCAAATTTGGCACACAGATAATGAATGTGGGTAACATATGCTCATCATTTTTTTTCGAGATCAGATTCAAGATGGCCGACTGGTGCCCATTTTGTTACTTAAATATGTCCCCATCCATTTCTCGGACATGCATGGACCGATTTTCTTCAAACTTGACACAAAGAAAATACATGAGCATACATATGCAGAAGATTTTGTTTTGTCATCCGACCAAATGTGGCCGACTGACAGCCTTTAACTCCGTACAGCAAAATTACTAAAACCACGGCGGGGACGATGACATTTTATGTGTTTTTCTTCTTGTTGGTTTTGGAGAATATTGTGCATGGAGTATTGTGACATGGAGTATTGCTATTGCCATATAATGTTCATTACATGTCTTTAGATTATATTTATCATGAACCATTTATCTTCTGTTGTTTTGAGTTTTTTTCATTCACTTTAATATTTATCAACGCCTTCACATTAACTAGAATCATACTGTACATACAACTTATTTTATGCATATACTTTTAAATTAATTTTAAAAACAAAACAACATATGTGGAGAGAATTACAAACTATCCAAAATAGGCAGGACTATGGTCTGCCCATGAGGGATTACATCAATTGTAAAATCATGGTCACCCAACAGCAAGAATAGTCAACGTGGTTTGGAACAGCTTTTGGAAATAAATATGGAAACAGAGAGCAAATTTTGGTATAAAATGCAAATAAGATGTGATGGGATTGCATCGTATGCGTAAAAATCTTCTGTTGTTTTAAACTCTTATGGTTAAACTGCCAAAATCTAGGCTCGCTGCTCACCTTTACTCCTTCATTCCCCTTTTCTCCCGCCTCTGCAACAAACTCCCACTCCTCCCTCCAAGTCTTTAAAACAGCTGTCCACCACCATCTCTTATCTTCCCCATATCCAAAACCTTGATCTTTTCTACCCCCGCTAATTCACCCCAGATCCACTTTTTTTGAAATTCCAACTTCTTTCCTGGAAGTCCTTGCAGTGTCCATATGTTTTATACCTCTCCCACCTCCCCCAAGCCCTCTCCCTCCCACAGATCTCTCGATGTCCTTGCTCTCAAATGTTGTGTTTGTGTCCTTCCCCCTCTCTCCCCATCTTGTCTACCGCTCCCCTTATTATATGTTTTATGTGTCGGTTTGACTTTTTGTGTGATTAATGTTCGCTCTTTCACGAGCCTCGATCTTGTATACAAAAAACCCCCAAAAAAACATGCTGCATTTTGCAGTCCTGTACGTGGACATAGTACACTGTGATTAGTTGTCATGCAAGCAATCAAAAAGTTCCACACCTGAAGAAGAAAATGCCCCATCTCTACTTACGCCACAAAATATAAACGGGTTTATCATTGCAGTTTGTGAATAATATAGCTCCTGGTTAGGAAACATTACATGATAAACATATATAAATCAAAGTCTTAGATAGTGTGCAAGTCAAGACTACACCATTAAACATATTGCAGCCTGACTTCATATGTCAGCAGGAGCTGTGTGGAAGACTCTGAGGAAGATACGCAAATATGTGACTGTGGATTATAGAAGTGGTCAAGGAATTAAGGACAAACTCTCTAGAGGAACCTGATTCCGTCAATTCTGATTCCATCATATTTTGATTCATATCAGATTCAAGCAAAAACGTGAATCCCACCTCATGAAAACTTTCATGCATTTTATGTAAACCTGATCAGGCAGTAAATATTCTTCACGTGATTCAATGCACGAACAACATACCTCATTCTTTGTTTTGCCTTTTTTCTGCTTTTCCTTCTTCTTCCTCTTTTGTTTCTTTTCAATCAGTTTTGTCTCATATTCTGGTCTTGGCTCTGCCTGAAAATTTCCAAAAGAATAATATATCACACAGCTATTGATAGGATACTGCATCAAGAACAATTTTCATTTTTAACCCTTCCTCCGCATAGCGGGAGACGGGCTTTTGCAATCACTCTGTGTGTCTGTCCGAGCCATGACGTTTTTTTTTACCATTTCACCTTTTGTCATCAAAATTTTCAACAAAGCTTCTTTATGAGAATATGGATAAGTCAAATTAATAATTTTGTCTAAAGGTCAAAAGGTCAACAAAGGTGAGTGTCACATAAGGTCGTCAATTTTCATCCAATTTATCTGAAATTTAAAGAATTTGCATATCGGGACACTGAGTTGGTTGAGCAATTAAAAGTTAGAAGCCAATTGTTTTTTGTTTTTTTTAGCTCAAAAGGTCAAAGGTCAACAAAGGTCAAGGTTTCATAAAATCGTCAATTTTTTGTGTTCTTTTTTGAGCATACAGTCATGTTTGGCCAGACATGTCAGGCCCAGAAATGTCAAAACCAAGGTTATTGACCTTGAAATGAGATAGAAAATAATGTATAATCAGTTATGAGGTTAGTTAGCTACGCAATACCGAAAATTCGGTTCGATTCCCACAACTTTGAAACTTTGACCTTTGTGACCATCAAAGTTCAAAGGTGGAGGATTCTGAAATTTGTTGGAAAACTTGTATTTCATGATGTATGTGATAATATAAGATCATGTACGACATTTCACCCTATCAGGAAGCGAACAATGTTATAACACCATCAAAAATCGACTTTTCTAAATTCCGTGTCCTTGTGACCTTGGGGCGAAAATGAAAAATCGAGCTCCGTGGGGCTAGACACATGACATTGGCCTAACCAAATACCGAAACCCCTGTCAGATTCCACCAACTCCCTCGGAGAAGATGTAGCTTGAACTCGATTACCCCCTAAAAAGACATCTTTTTCGGGCGTGGCTCCGCCCACAATGGGCGCAATGCGCCCACTCTCGGCAGGACACAACGAGATCATGATATCAACATCCCACCCAAGTTTCATCAAGATCGGATGATATCATCGGGTAGTTATGCTGCGGACAAACAGACACACACACACACACACACACACACACACACACACACACACACACACACATAGACAGACAGACACACACACATGACGAATATAGTGATCACTCTGTTTGATAACTCGTGAACCAATATGAGCAACAATGATACACGGAGCATCCAATCATGTTTCATAGTAACTTAACATGTGAATCCTTTAATACTTAACATCAGCGTCCCGTTTTATACATCGACATGCAAGACGCAGCCAAGCTATCAGCTCAAATGCAGGGCTATGTGCAGATGACTAGTTTGCAAAATACCATGGGATATATCCTGCTTAGTGATTGCAAATGGGATAGCCAGCTTTACCATCCCATCCAAGGACAAAGATTCTGCCAAGGGTCCAACAATGAAACAATCACAATTTGGTTCAGTCAGTTCAAATCTGAGAAGGCTATCAATTTAGAAATCCTCCCAAATGCCCTATTAAAGACATAATATTTTTTTAAATCCTATTATTATCACTTAAATGAATCATTATTACACATATCACAATGAGCCGATGAACATTCAAACTGTAAACTTGCCGAAAAATATCATTGAAATATCTACTGTATTTACGAGGCAATTGTATTTTTCGTGTTTCATACCGAATATAATGATCTGCTCTTAAAGTGTTTTTAATTGGGACGATAGGGACTTACTATATGGATGAGGGTGGGGGATTGTGAGGGGTGGGTGGGGGATTGTGAGGGGTGGGTTAGGGCTTCATTGGGAATAGACTAGATGGATTTCTGAGAAATGCGAATGTTAGGTGAATGCTTGGGTAAAAGTTGGGAACCGCACTTTTTAACATAACTAGGGTATGCTGAATTCGATTAACCAGGTTCCCAAGCCGAACTTTGATTTTTTAACCTTCTCATTAGCATAAGCAAAATGGCTGCCAAATTGCCATTTTTGGACAATTTCTTTGAACAAACATTTATATATCATGTATATACATGCAGCTCTTTTACTTTAACTTTACAACTTTTACCACAAAATGCACCTCGAAGCTTATACATGTCCTTTTTTCATAAATCCGTCTCGTCTAGAAGATTATAACTGAAAATGAAGGGCCATGAAAAAGAGCAGAATATGGAGGTGAAGAAAGAGGATTCGGGAAATAAGGAGAGAGAAATGGAGAGAAATGGATGAGGGAAACTGGAGAAGATTTGACCTGTCCCAAACCGAGTACATGTCTCATATATCAAGAAGTTAGGATCCCCGTGTGAAATCCCATAATCCATATTGATTTGCCCATTTTCTCCTGTTGTCCGTTAAATCCATGTTGAGGTATTCTTTTTATCCTAATATTGTCACGTGTAACCAAATTGTATTCATTAATAAGGTTACAAATATTAATTACAGAACAAGGTTTACCATATTTACCTCCACCCCCAAAGGTGGATGGAGGTTATGTTTTCACCACTGTCTGTCCGTTTGTTTGTGAACAAGATATCTCAAAAAGTTATGGACGGATTAGGACGAAATTTGGCAGAGATGTAACGTATGTGACATGGCAGAAATGATTAAATTTTGGTGAGGATCCGGATCCGGCTAGTAGAAATTAAAAAGTGATTCTTCACCATTGGGAGATAAGGCCAAAAACGATACATAGCAGGATATCTCAAAAAGTTATGGACGCATTCAGAGCGAAATGTGGTGGACAGTAAATGGAAATTAATAAAATATATTACACTTTGAAGACTATGAAACGTTTCAGAATTTTTCAGAGCAACATGTTGCGTAAGTCTTAATCTTCTTTTCTTTGCATGCAAATATATATAATTGATTGGATATATATCACATATTGGACAAGGACAATAATAGTTTTCCATGAACTTCAAAGATATCAGGAGACAATGGACAAGACAGCGCTGTGTATGGGATTTCAACTTTGGATCACACAGCATCACAAGTTATGTGCTCAGATGAGCATGATAAACAGGCGGAGCTCAGATGAGCATAAAAAGGGTTCACCTGGCGGGGGTATGCTCTCTACTGAGTGCCAATTCCTGTTTTGTACTAGTTATATAGTTTGGAATGCGGCTTGTACAGAGTGAGTCAGACCTCAGTAAGGTGGGTGTGAACCGCCAAAGTGAACATGCAAGCTGTCTGACATCATCATCTCGTTTAGTCCCTATGGATAATTAATTAAACTGGCAATGTTTTAGATGAGACAGCAAGCGGTCCTGTTCGGGCCTCGCCAGGTCAAGTTGACCCACAACACGTGGGTGGCACTAAGTTGAGAAAATGGAGTGCCAGCGTGGACTTTCCCCCTGTAGCCGATTGGTCTGTCGAGCGCTCAACATGATGACGTGGCTGTGAACACAGCGAAGAAGCTCTACAGATTAGTTGTTTTATACCCCGGACAAGTGAAACTTTGCCTTGGCCTGGAGAGGGAAGCGAGAAGCCCAGAAGCCAAAAGGCTTCAAATTCCTCCATGCCAGTCTGTGAACGAGTTTGCAATTCCCAAGTTACTTAAACTGGAAGTTTGGAGGCAGTCTCATCCTTTGTTTTATGCTTTTCTTTCCATCTTTCCATCATAATTAAATGGTACCTCGAGTAACCGAAATGAAACATTGCTGAATGTTTCTGCATAAGACAAACACACAAATGTTAAAGGGTGACTGTGATTCAGGATATGAAGTTAACTACTTACATGGAAATACAAACTCTGATTTATGAATATTTGAACGGCCCTTTTAATTGAAGTCGTTGGAATGAAATCTGTTTGTGGAATTCCCGTGGAACCGAGTCCTTCAATTTGTCGTCTCATTTGCTTCCATCCTTCAACAGTGCTGCCCATTGTCACCTTGTCCTTTTTACAATAGCAACCTTTACTCCCTTCTATTGCCACTGACACTCCCCGTCCCATCAGTAATCCACACTTTGTGATGTCCTTGTCTCCTTGTACCTCCTTGTTCCCCTCATCAGTCCATTATCCTACTCCTCTCTCTCCCGTTTAGCTCCTCCATGAGCCCAGACATCTCTACACATAAAACTGTACAGCGCCTTCATAAAGTATTCAAACCCGTTGACATTTTCACATTTTGTTGTTACAGCTTGAATATAAAATGGATTAAATTGAGTTTTTTTTTGACAATGATCTGCACATAATACCACATAATGTCAAGGTGGAATTTATTTTTTTGGATTTTTTCAAAATAATTTAAAATGAAAAGCTCAAATGTCTTGAGTCAACAAATGTTCAACCACTTTGCTATGACACTCCAAATTGAGCTCAGGTGCATCCAATTTCCTTTGATCATCCTCGCGATGACTCTACAGCTTGATTGGAGTTCACTTGTGGCCAATTCAATCGATTGGACATGATTTAGAAAAAAACACACCTTCCTATATAAGGTCCCAACGTTGAAAGTGCATCTCAGAGCAGAAACTTTTTCATGAACTCCAAGGAACTGTCCGTAGAACTCCGAGATAGAAGTGTGAGGAGCCAGAGATCTGGGGAAGGGAATAAAAAAAATTCTAGAGAGTTCAAGGTTCCCAAGAGCACAGTGAGCTCCATCATTTGGAAATGGAAAGAATATGGAACTACCCAGACTCTTCCATCATAAACGCTGGACGTTCAACCAAACTGAGCAACTGGGCAAGAAGGACCGGGGTCAGGGAGGTGACCAATAATCCAATGACCACTCTGACAGTACTAAAGTGTTCCTTGGCTGAGATGGGAGAACCTGCCACCGGATGTACAACAGCTTCTGCAGCACCACACAAATCTAGGCTTAATGGGAGAGTGGCCAGATGGTAGCCACTCCTGAGAAAAAGGCACATGACAGCATGCCCGGAGTTGGCAAAAAGGCACATGAAATTCTCTGAGAGAATGAGGCAAACAATTCTGTTGTTTGATGAGACGAAAATTGAACTCTTTGGACTGAAAGCAAAGTGCTACATTTGGCGGAAACTAAGCACAGCTCATCACACATCTAACACAATCCCAACCATGAATTGTGGTGGTGACCGCATCATGTTATGGGAATGCTTTTCAGCGGCAGGGACTGGGAGACTTGTAACGATAGAGGGAACAATGAATGGAGCCAAATACACAAATCCTTGAAAGGAACCTGCTTGAGAGTGCAAAATACCTTAGACTATGGCGAAGATTTATGTTCCAACATGATAATGATCCAAAGCATACAGCCAAAACAACATTGGAATGGCTTCAGATTAAGAAAGTGAAATTCTTTCAGTGGCCCAGCCAAAGTCCAGACTTGAATCTCATTAAGAATCTGTGGAAAGACTTGAAGATTGCTGTTAACTGACACTCCCCATCCAACTTGGCAAAGCTTGAGCAAAGCTGTATAGAAAAATGGGGAATCTCCCCAAATCCATATGTGCAAAGCTGGTGCAGACATACCCAAGAAGATTCGTTGCTGTAATCACTGCAAAGGCACTCCTACGAAGTATTGACTCAGGGCATTGAATACTTGTGCAAATTAGATATACTATATCTGTTTTTCATTTTTAATTATTTTGTAAAAAAAATTCTAAAAATAAAATTCCACTTTGACATTATGGAGTATTATGTGGGGATCAGTGACAAAAATTCCCAATTTAATCCATTTTAAATTCAGGCTGTAGCACAACAAAATATGAAAAATTCAAGGGGTGCGTATACTTTCTGAAGGCACTGTAAGTATAATTTGATAAAATGAAGTTTGGATTCACATACTCGAGGTTTTATTCCAGCACTCCTTTAAACATAAATAGGATGGGATGTATTAGGTAGGCAAAAGCCAGGTGTTGGCTTAACGGTTAAGGTGGCTGGCTGAAGATCTTAAGGTCTTGAGTTCATGTCCTGTCATGCCGTTGAAATAACACCAGGTGAGTTGACTCAGCCTGTCGTCCCTCTGCGGTCAACAAAATGAGTACCAGCTGACTGGTGACAGGGGCGAAGGTTTGTGAACACTAATTTCCTCATAAACTATTCTCTGCATCTTGAGGATGTGGCCCCGTATTATAATGGACTACAAAACGTGCATTTTGTAACTAATTTGGAATAATGTTCATTGTGGATCCATCTTTGTTTAAAAACTGTCTTTGGCATTTTGAATCTCCTAACATTTTTGTCGCTAATGTACCGATTTATATGCGTATCCATGCCTTGATAGGATTGTGCACAGGTAGCACACTTGCCTTTGCGCTTTCTAGTCTGGGTTTGATTCTTGACCTGGGTTTAAACTGTCAGACTAGTGGTTCATACGCAGAGCGTTACATCATAAAGTGTGCGTCCTTCGATGGACATTGAGCCGAGTGTCCCATCTGGTACTGGTAGCATTAGCTGGTGGATGTTGATGCCAAGATCCTACGATGGCTTTCACGAAGAGGAGGTGAGTTGTTGCTGGCACCCTCAACACATTACCAAGTACTGCCCGAATCATCGGTCAACCGTCAGGCCTGATCAGCTGATGTGAAAATTTCTCTGGTTGAACCAGATTTCTCTGGTTAGAAGCTGTATCTCTTTTTCTTCGTACCAGAAGTAGGAATTTCATTCATGTGGATTATAACATTCCATTGTGGTGCTCCTCTGGCTTGTTCGTTGGTCTCGAGTTTTGAACAGGTTGGTAATAATGGTTGTAACTATGAACGTGCATTTTGACTGCATTACCTTGCTGAGTGCTTGACTTGCTTTGGAATGTTGACATTGGCCCAAGGCAATTGCATTGTTGTACATCAAACGACCATGGGTGTTGCCTAACATCAGTGGCACAGCTGCGCTTCCACAAAATGTTGCAACCAGCAGCTACAGGCTGCATATGAATCAACAACAAGTTAAGTAAGCATTTGACTTAGGGGCTAAAATTATTTAGCTTTTGGCATAACTAGCTTGCAGAGTAATTAGGTTTAGCCATCTGTCTTCAAGATAGACCGAAAGGACCTTGGAGAAAGTTGAGTATGTACTAATACATTGTCTTGTCCATGATACCATCAAAAAGACATTTCCACTTTTTTTTTTAAATCCCGACTTCTTTCTTTCCTGGAAGTTCTAGCAGTGTCCATGTGTTTTATACCTTTCCCGCCCCCCCCCCCCCCCCGCCTTCCCATCCCTCCTCCCTGCCAAGCCCTCTCCCTCCCACAGATCTTCCGATGTCCCTGCTCTCAAATGTTGTACTTGTGTGCTTCCCCCGCTCTCCCCATATTGTCTCCCACTCCCTTTATTGTATGCTTTGTGTGTGTGTTTTTTTTTTTGTGATTTATGTTAGCTCTTTCACGAGCCTCGATCTAGTATACAAAAAAATAAATAATAATAATAATAATACTAGATAAAAACTCATTATTGAGCTTAAGATATTAAGAGAAGGGGTGAGAGGAATGAATGGTGATATAATGGCGGAGACAGGTTAAAAATTAGCCTTTCTTGCAAATATAAAAATTACATGGCCAGTAAGGTTAAATGACACACACACACACACACACACACACACACACACACACACACACACACACACACACACACACACAAACATTTTGTCATAACAGGTGTCTGGTGACATCTGGTGGGCAGGTCGAGATTGTAGCGAAATCGATTGATGCAGATGTTGTTTTCTTCCTCGACAAGTCAGCCCACATCATAATATGGAAAATGTGGTCGTAAACCAAGCTGCAGAATGCACTGATCTTATATTTACAGTAATGTACAGTTCATGTTGAAAAGTTGACTCGAACCCTAAACTGAACCACGCAGGTATAAAGGCTTCAAATGCATTCAAAATCATCTATAATGTGTTAACTTAGCGTTGTGGCTGCCCTCAGTCAAGCTTACCTCTTCTTCATCCACACCCATAAGGTCCCATAAGTAAGTCAGACGCATTTGCTGCCTCTTCCAACGTTCCAAAAAAGTTGTAGCTGGAATTCAACAACAACGACAATTGTTAACATGTTTTATTGTTTTGTTAACATCAGGTGTTTTTAAGGTGGTAGTTTTAGTACCTAAGTGCTAAGAAAGCAGCCTTCACCAATGCTACTGCAAGGATATTACGACAAACAGAAATAGTAAATGCAAGGTGTCAACTTGATCTCTGATGGAGAATCTCCAAGTGTGATTATATATATATATACGACTGCCTTACCCCAAAGAGCCATGAAAACGGAAAAGAAGACGGTTGCTGGATTGTCAAATAGGTGGCTTGCCCTGGCCGTACTGCACGTACTGCTGAGGTTCCAGTAACCACAGGTTTTGTCACACAATGGGCACATGACGAAGTCTTTGACATGATCACAGAACTCATTGCTGTTAAAATAGCATGAAAGATTGGAAAATGGGGTTAGCATGTGAATCAAAGAGACTTTACAAAAAAAGGCCTAGATTGTGTGTGACAATATATATATATTTTTTGTATACAAGATCGAGGCTCGTGTAAGAGCTAACATTGATCACAAAAAGACAAACTGACACATAAAACATAAGATAAAGGGAGTGGAAAACATAAGATAAAGGAAGCGGGAGAACAAGATGGAGAGCAGGGCCATCAGGAGATCTGTAGGAGGGCTTGGGGGGAGTGGGCATGGGAAGGGGGAGGGAGGGGGTAGGTGGGAGAGGTAAAAAACACATGGGCACTGCTAGGACTTCCAGGAAAGAAGTCGGTATTTCAGAAAAGTAGATCTGGGGTGAATTAACGGGGGTAGAAAAGATCAAGGTTTTGGATGGGGGAGATATTCTGGTTTGATATCCGCCTTTGCAAAGCATATGCACGTGTACACATCATACGGGTCAGAAGTCCTTTTTTCAAGCCAAGTGACTTTGTTATGGACATGGGAAGCACAGTTCCGAAAGTGTAAGCTTACGTCAGGGTAACTTCTACATCACATCATGGCTTACAGAAAATGCAACGCAAGTTCATTATAAATCTCTCGAGCCATTGCATTAGTTAACATTTCAGTTCAATTCCATCATTACAACCAGTACAGAGGAATAAAAGCTAATCGGCCTGTTCCAGTGATGCTACACCAAACATTGAGAGGCTAAACACTGACCTTGGGATGTTTTCATGGACAGTGGCACAGCCATACAGGAACACTATTATGCCGACGATGGATGCTGGGATGAGAAGTTCTGTGTACGTTCCTAACCAGGCGAAGTACAAACCTATCTTCTCTCCAAAGTATTTTCTGGTCAATGAGAACAAGCATTTCCTGAATGTTAGGATAACATCACATATTGCTACGTGAAAGGGATTGTTACGTGGAAGAGCACATGATATTAAGGTTTTAGCAAGGACCGTGTGATCATGCAGATCAGATGCCCCTTGTAAAGGATATTTGTCAGAAATAAGTCTTCTTGCAAAATGTGTGCTGAGGAGGTGGTGAGTGTAAACTGTACAGTATATAGAGTAAGATTGTATCCTGTAAAACCTCCCGTTTCAGGTGAGGCCAGGTGGAGAGCTTGGGTATAAAGGCTTATGGAAAGCATGCTACATGCTTGCAGTGGAAGCATCATGAACTGTATGCCGATTCGACTGAAAGCCATGGCAATGAAGTGAGCGGTGGAGCCCTGGGTGAGGGGGGAACACTTTTTTTCTCATGGGGCGTGGCGGCCCGGAAGATGCAGCACCCCCCACAAGCAGCAGGCGACCAATGATGGGACTCGTCATCCATAAAGGGGGTTCCAGAATTTATTACGGCCGTGGCCACACTGCGTACGATGGTTGGGGTTGGTCCTTGGATTTGGAAGAGAAGATAAACTTCCCTTTGCTTAGCCATCATTCCAACTCCTGGCCTCATTGTGATCTCTCTTAGTTGCCATTCTTCATGCCCCGTGCCGCACTTTGCCTTGTGCCACAGCAGGCTCGAGTCAATCCAGCCTTGTGCCACATCATCCTGCAGCCACAACTAGCTCATGCCTGTATAAGTCCTCGCCTGTTCTTCATTGTGTGAATCCGGTATTGGGGCATCATTGGCGGGTTAATTTCCATTGTACATAAGATTGTGTGTTCCCTAGTTGTGTCTGTCGACCTCCAGTTCTGTAACGTTTATCAAGCATCTTGTCTACCCTTTTCCCAAAATACTTTGTAAATAAAGCCCCTTCTAATTATAAGAGGTGTTTTTCTGTTTTCCTGCTTCCCGCGTGATCACTGTCAGGTTCGGCTTCATTCGGGTGATCTTTGGGGAAACGCAGTATTGGTGATTGAAAACATTG
Organism: Myxine glutinosa; assembly: GCF_964187855.1. Lineage (NCBI taxonomy): Eukaryota > Metazoa > Chordata > Myxini > Myxiniformes > Myxinidae > Myxine > Myxine glutinosa. The sequence goes on along the minus strand of NC_136267.1, from coordinate 139,731,423 downwards.
TAGCAAATATAAATCACCATTTTCGTCATTCGTGGGGGTCTTGTACCCAGCTCAGTCTGTCCACATTAGCAGAGACCATCTGACATGACAATATTAGTGATGTATTTTGTAATTATTTATTTTTCATACAATTAACAACCTCACACTTTGTCTCTTTTCAATTTAATACTCACACTTTTACAGGAAATTTGATTAACCCTGATCGCTTTATAAACAATTTTAGGCTATGAGCCAAGGGGGTTGGTCGGTACCATACAGATGGAGTAAGGCTCATTGTGATTTTTAGCAAGATATATGTCCCTAGATATGAAAAAAAAGTGATAGCAGTGTATAACTCTCGGCCATCTCTGTGTTATCACCCGAAATATTATTATACGCCTGCTTCGCTTCGCCAAAAAATGTGATATTTGCTAAAATTGGAATAAATATGTTTGTAAGGACCACAGAGTGCCAATAATTTTCATACTGGATGCCAACTAATATAGTAATAGAAATATAGAACATTTGTGGGGGTTATTTATCAAATTTTTGATATAATGACAAAAAATATGTTAAATTTAGTGAAAAAGTGGTCGAAATCGCTTCGAGTTCAGAATTCACATTGTACATTTTTGTCAATATTTCAAAAATGAAAACTCCCAGAGTAACATTTGACCCCTCAAAATCTTCGCAAGGAACCACTGCATTGGAATATATCATTACTTTGTAATATGGTGGTTGTTTGGGGCACATATTTTGGCAAAGTTCAAAATATGTTCAACCATACCCCCTAATTTTGATATTTTGGAACGAAACATAGCTTTTGAACATTTTAGGTTTATTCGTCTACTACTTTTGGTATCTCAGTGTAATTTTTGGTATTAGCTAGTATCCTAAAGTAGGTTTGTAACATCAGCTACATTATATTTCACAATGCATGCAAACTTGCTCCACACTCTAGGTTTATCATGATCTCTCGAACAAATACGATCTCGATCTCGATCTCGGCACTCTGTGGTCCTTAAAAACATATTTATTCCAATTTTAGCAAATATCACATTTTTTGGCGAAGCGAAGCAGGCGTATAATAATATTTCGGGTGATAACACAGAGATGGCCGAGAGTTATACACTGCTATCACTTTTTTTTCATATCTAGGGACATATATCTTGCTAAAAATCACAATGAGCCTGACTCCATCTGTATGGTACCGATCGGTCAAATTTGGGGGGTCTGGCTCACAGCCTATTTGAAAACCTCAATAAACGCTTGCATACACAGTGCATTCAGAAAGTATTCAGACCCCTTCACTTTTTTCACATTTTGTTATGTTGCAGCCTTATGCTGAAATCGTTTAAATTCATTTTTTACCTCATCAATCTACACTCAATACCCCATAATGACAAAGAGAAAACAGGATTTTAGAAAGTTTTGCAAACTTATTAAAAAGAAAAAACTGAAATATCACATTTACATAAGTATTCAGACCCTTTGCTATTACACTTCAAATTTAGCTCAGGTGTCTCCCATTTCTCTTGATCATCTTTGACAGGTTTCTACACCTTGATTGGAGTCCACCCGTGGTAAATTCAATTGATTGGACATGATTTGGAAAGGCACACACCTGTCTATATAAGGTCTCACAGCTGACAATGGACATCAGAGCAAAAACCAAGCCATGAGGTCGAAGGAACTGCCTGCAGAGCTCAGAGACAGGATTGTGTCGAGGCACAGATCTGGGAAATAGTCAGGTTCACTATGTTTTTTCGTTCAAAATCATGGTAGATTAGCAAACCTATACATTTTTGGAAACGTTATTACATGGAAAATCTGAAAATCAATGTTTGCATTTGCCAATTCCGACCAATTCGATTCGACCAATTCGACCAATTCGACCAATCGACCAATTCCATTCGACCAATTCGACCATTCGACCATTCGACCAATCGCTTCGATCGACGACCATTCGACCAATTCGATCGATTCGATTCGATTCGATTCATCGAATTCGATTCGATCGACCATTCGACCAATTCGATTTGCCAATCAATTTGACCGACCTTTGCTTGTGTGGAACGGACTGTGAAAACGATGCGGACTATATTGTCGGATACGACACACAGGACAGTGATGACGAACTCTAAATGGCATATTCTGTAATCGTGTATGTTTGATGCCATTGACTGCCTGTGTATATTTTGTCATTGACTGCCTGTGTAGATGTGAAGTTATACTGACTGCATGTGTATATATGATTTTGCTGACTGCCTGTGTATGTTTGGTGATATGAATTATTGTGACACATTTTGATGTTATTATCTGCCTGTACAAAATGATAACATGATAGATGATAGATCCACCGTTTGCCCTTCACGTTTGCCCTTTTGCCCTTCACGTACAAAATGATAGATCCACCGTTTGCCCTTCACGTGACTCGTGGTGGTCCCTCTCGGCTCTCCCCCCGTTGGTATTTTTGTGCACATAAGATTGTTCACGGTTCTGTTTAAATATTATTTAAATATGTATAACCTTTCCCCTTCAGTGTTTTACTCAGTGGTATTTTACAACACGCTGTTTTTCTTCCTATTTAAAAGGCTTTTCTCAATTTCCTCTCCAACTCATTCCACCTCAAAAAAAAGAAATTCAATATCTTATACGTCTCCCTCACTACATGGTCTAAATTCACATTCATTCCATCCCTCCTCCCTCATTCTGAACCGGATTGCTAACTTGAAAATCACAACAAACCCAATTTGTTTTCAATGTTCGTCTTTCATTAATCATCCACTTTCTAAACTCCCCTCTTGCCCCTCCCCTCCAAATCCCCCCCCTTGCACCTACACTCCTGAACTCCCCCCTTGCCCTTCCACTCCTGAACTCCCCCCTTGCCCTTCTCCTCCTAAACTCCCCCCTCACTCCTCCCCTTCAAAACTCCCCCCCAACCCCTCCCATTCAAATCTCCCCCCATACCATTCCTCTCCAATTCTCCCTCCTCCCCCCTCCTCCTCAAAGCTGCCTCCTCCCCACTTCGTCTCCCTTCTATCTCATACCTCCACCCCCCCCCCCAACCTTCTTCTTTCCTCTGCCCCCCCTCAAACAACCCCTCACTGTGCCTCATCCCTTCACCTTCAAACCTTTCATCCTCCTCATCCTTCCCTTTCTTGGAACTCTTCTGCAGTCGCTGACACACTAACAACTGCTCTCCCTACCTCCCCCTCTCATCCTTCATCTTACCCTACTCCTCCCCTCCCCTGTCCTGTACCCGATGCTCCCCCTCTCTCTTCATTAACGGTATGGACCTCAAACATCCGGGGCATTCGCTCAAACCTGACTGATCTCTCCATACAGGTTGCTTCTGACAATCCAGACTTGATCTGCTTAACAGAGACTTTCCTCCTTCAAGATGTCTCTGATTCCTTAATATCTCTTCCTGGTTACTCCCTCCTCCGGTATGATAGACCTGAGCCTCGGCCTGGTGGTGGGGTGGCTATCTTTATCAAAAACTCTCTTCCTCACTCTCCTTGCACTGCCCTCTCTCCTCCTCACCCCCAGGAGTACCTCTGGCTACGGCTTCCTCTCCGCTCCCACCTTTTGTTCATATGTGTTCTGTACCGTCCCCCAAACAGTGATGACTCCATCTACATTTCACTGTCTGACAACATGGACCAACTTCTATCCACTCATCCCAACTCTCTCTTCCTCATATGTGGTGACTTCAATTGTCATCATGCCACCTGGTTGGGTGTGGGTTCCTCTCTCACCAGTCATGGCACCTCAGCAAAGGACTTCTGTGACTCACTGGGATTGACACAATCTGTCAATTTCCCGACCCGGATCTCAGCCAATGGAGTATCTTCTCTTCTAGACTTGGTTATGACAAACTTCCCTGCTAATGTCTGCTGCTCTTCTTCTGCTCCAATCGGTTCTTCTGATCATGTGCTTGTCAAAGTGGACATCTCTCTGGCCATTCTCAGAGAGCCTCCTCAGCGTCGACGAGTCTGGCATTTCACTCAGGCCGACTGGGACGGTCTTCAAGTAGCCATCAATCGTCTGGATTGGTCTCCCATCTCCACTGCCTCTGACATCAATTCTTCCTGGGAATTCTTCCAAAGCAAACTGATCTCTCTCATGCACAGATTTATCCCATCTCGCCTTCAGTTGTCTTACCCTTCCTCCCGTCCATGGTACACTGAATCTTGTGGTGAGGCAGTTGCCCTGAAACAACTTGCCTTTGCCTCTTGGAAGGCTAATCCAACTGAAGGAAATCTCAGTTCCTTCCACCAAGCTCGGAACAAGTGTGTGTCTACCCTCAGGAGTGCCAGGAAGCACTATCTCTCCTCACTCAAGAATGAACTCTCAAACCTGTCTCCTTCCTCCAAATCCTGGTGGCGTCTGGTCAAATCCGTTTCTGGTGTTTGTTCCCCCTCCATCCCCTCCCTTACCTCAAATGGCCACACAGTTGACATCGCACGTGACAAAGCCGAATGCCTCAACTCTGTGTTTGCCTCAAAATCCTTAGTCCCAAACCCATCTCTCTCTGTTCCCACCTTTCCCAGTCGAACCAAACTGCTCCTGGACTCTGTGACCTTCTCTCCTGACAAGGTGGAGGAGTTTTTGTCAAACCTCGACTCTGATTCTGCAACTGGACCGGATGGCATCAGCCCACGGGTCCTAAAATCCTGCTCTGCCGCTCTATCTCACCCTCTCTCTGTTCTTTTCACCCTATCTTTTGCTCAAGGTCATCTGCCAGCATCCTGGAAATCAGCAAACATTACCGCTTTACACAAAAAAGGTGCAAAAACAGATCCTTGCAACTACAGACCAATCAGCCTGCTCCCAATTATCAGCAAAGTCATGGAATCCATCATTGCTTCGGATATGAAATCTTTCCTCTTCTCCAATGGCTTGATCCCTGATCATCAATTTGGTTTCAGACCAGGTCACTCTACTCTGGACATGCTGCTTCTGCTGTCTCAACAATGGATGGAGGTCCTCAATGCCAAACAGGAAATCAGAGCTGTCTCCCTTGACATATCACGTGCCTTCGATACGGTCTGGCACCCAGCTCTGCTCACCAAACTCTCCTCCTATGGTATCCATGGAAATCTCCATGCATGGCTTGCGGACTTCCTCTCTGGTCGTAGTCAACGTGTGGCCCTGAATGGATTTCTCTCATCTCCCCTTCCCGTTCAGGCTGGAGTTCCCCAAGGCAGTGTGCTGGGCCCTGTGCTTTTTCTGGTCTTTATCAATGATCTCTCCGACTCTCTGGAAAATCCTCTGTATCTCTTTGCTGATGACTCCACTCTCTGCCGCTCCATTCCTCATCCCTCAGATCGGCAGTCTGCAGCCTCCTCACTCTCTGAAGACCTGGACAAAATCACAGACTGGTCAAACATGTGGAACATGTCTTTCAATCCTGACAAATCTCACACTCTTACTATGTCTCTCCGAAAAGATCGACTGGACAACCCTCCCATCTACTTTCTCAACAATCCTCTCCAAGAAGTTCTGTCGCTCAAGCTTTTGGGTCTCACCATCTGCCATGATCTTTCTTGGGAAAACCACATTTCCAAGCTGGCCTCCAAAGCCAGTCGCCGACTGGGCATCCTCCGTCGTGCGAAGTCCTTCCTAGGCACACCTGAGCTCCTCACCACATACAAGGCTTTCATCCGCAGCTCAATGGAATACTGTTCTCCCCTATGGGCTGGTGCTCCTGCCTCACACCTGGCTCGGCTTCACGCTGTTGAATCCAAAGCTTTCAGAATCATTGGAATCTCCCGCGATGAAGCTATCTCTGAGGGCCTTTCACTCACTCACCGCAGGCAGGTAGGTGGTCTTTCTGTCTTCTACCGACTCCTCTCCAGCCTTGCTCCCCCAGCTCTCTCTGTGCTCTGTCCCCCAAATATTCCTACAGGTCGCACAAGATCTGCCAGCCACCCTCTGATGGTTAAACTGCCGAAATCTCGGCTCTCTGCTCACCTTCACTCTTTCATTCCTCTTTTCTCCCGCCTCTGGAACAAACTCCCACACTCACTTCAATCACACTCCTCCCTCCAGGTCTTCAAAACAGCTGTTCACCACCATCTCTTATCTTCCCCCATCCAAAACCTTGATCTTTTCTACCCCCACTAATTCACCCCAGATCCACCTTGTTTGAAATTCCAACTTCTTTCCTGGAAGTCTTGGCAGTGTCCATATGTTTTATATCTCTCCCACCCCCCCCCCCCTTCCCATGCCTTCCCCCCAAAGCCCTCTCCCTCCCACAGTTCTCTCGATGTCTCCATGTCTCTCGGTCCCTGCTCTCAAATGTTGTGTTTGTGTCCTTCCCCCTCTCTCCCCATCTTGTCTACCGCTCCCGATGTTATTTGTTTTGTGTGTCTGTTTGTCTTTCTGTGTGATTAATGTTCGCTCTTTCACGAGCCTCGATCTTGTATACAAAAAAAATAAAAAAAATAAAAAAAATACATGTATTTGATTATGCAACTTATCGCGAATATAAAGACAGTATTTTGCAATTCAAAACCTTTGATTCGTGTCTTACCATTCCCCATAGCACTAATTTGATACTTTCATTGGATTCCTTGTCCCTGAAAATATAGGTTTAGTATATTTTTAAAAGTTTTTAGGGTAATTAGAGGCAGAAATAGAACAAAATATGTATTTTACAGTGGCCATTTTTAAAATCCAAAATGGCCGCCATACAGGTATCTCTCCAAATGTAAACATTGATTTTTAGTTTCCTTATGCTATAACCTTTCCAAAAATGTATAGGTTTGCTAATCTACCATGATTTTGAACGAAATATAATTTATTGACATAGTGAACCTGACTAGAAGCCTACAAAAAAATTTCTGCTGCATTGAAGGTTCCCAAGAGCACAGTGGCCTCCATAATTCTTAAATGGAAGAAGTTTGGAACAACCAGGACTCTTCCTGGAGCTGGTCGACCGGCCAAACTGAGCAATCGGGGGAGAAGGGCCTTGGTAAGAGAGGTGACCAAGAACCCGATGGTCACTCTGGTTGAGCTCCAGAAATCCTGTGTGGAGATGGGAGAAACTTCCAGAAGGACAACCATCTCTGCAACACTCCACCGATCTTGGATTGATGGCAGAGTGGCCAGACGGAAGCCTCTCCTCAGTGAAAGACACATTAAAGCCCGCTTGGAGTTTGCAAAAAAGCACCTGAAGGACTCTCAGACTGTGAGAAACAAGAATCTGTGGGCTTTCATGTGGGCCCCCAGAAGTGGGCCCCTGCGGGCCCCAATAAGTTTCCCCTCCTTCCAGCAGGATATTGAACAACTAATACAAAATTGCCTGCCGCTCATCGATATGTCCGAGATTGCTAGTCAATGGTACCTTTTTATCATCGAGTATGAACTCTCCCAACTGGTTTTGAAAGGATAGCGCAGAGGTAGCAAACCTACCTTTCAACTGTCTAGTCTGAGTTAAATTTCCAAAATGACTAACAACTATCAGATTGGTGTTTTGCAGGTGAAGCGTTACATCACAAAGTGTGCTGTCCTTCGGATGGACGTGAAGAAAGGTGTCCCATCTGTTGGCATTAGGTGGTGACGTTAATATATATCCCATGGTGTATGGGATATAGAAACTGTGCCAGAACTATAAGGAAAATCATGTTGAATCACCAGCCTCGGTGGTATAGAGCGTCCTCTCCGAGTTTTGGAAGTCGGTGGTTCATACCCCGGCTGGGTCATACCAGCCTTTAAAAATGGTCCTTGCTGCTTCCTTGCTTGATATTCAGAATTTTTAAGGATATGAGGACAATCCCCATCAGTTGGCATCCATGGGTAGGAGGAAATCCCTCCTTCGGAAAGGCCTGCTGAGTGCATTGGGGAGGGCGGCGCCATTATCGTGGAATCACTGGTACCCAAAGTGCACTGGGAAGTGATGGCACTTCCCCCAAGCTCAGTGGCTGTGTTTTTCTCATCTAACAGTCCTGGGTTGGGTCTCTTGTATTCGTCTGCAGGTCAATATGTGTGTGGCAGCTCCAATATGAGCCTGAGATCCTGTAAAAAGAAGAAGACTTTGAAGACGTGCCTCGTCATACAGGAATTTAACTCGTATAAGTGATGAATGAGGTGATAGGATTCATTATCTCCATGCCATCATCACCAGTCAATGTTCTCAACTCGTGTTGCAGCTCGCATGAAGACGGCCAACCAGCAACTTGGTATCATGTGAAGGAATGAAAAACTAGTCTGCTGGTGAAGGCTAGTGCTGATCTGTGTCAGCGGACAGGTAGAACGATGGATGAAATCAACATGACGCTGATTGAGGTTGGCTAACTGCAGTGGGGAGCAAGGAGAAGCTGACGTTTCGGTGTTGACCCTTTGTCATCTAGGGCATGGAAGAGTTGTCGGGTTCACCATTTTGGAAGAAAATATATAGTTGTGATATTACAGAAGTTGTGTCGCAGTTTCATTTTCTTTAAGGAATCATAAATCATAAATTAAACAAATTACAATAAAATAATCAATCTCTTGCATCCACTCCGAGGGCATGCATATGCAGCCCAGGCCTTGCCATTTGCATGGCATGTAACACATTATGTGGAACTTTGGTTTACCATACTGATCGGATTTGAACCAGAGGATTTGAACCGGAGATCTTAGAAACATGGCTGTCATTCCACAGAAAATCAATTGAATATATCAGTTAATGTACCTGATGAGATCTAAGGGCTGGTACTTGTAAAATACACCGTATGTTGCCCATTCTTCATACAAAACCTTCAGGGAGAAAAATCAAATTGAACAACAATACATTTGTACAAGGAAATATTACATTTACCAAAAGTCAATAACCCATCCCAGTACGCCCCGTACAGCAGAGAGCATTGTCATGTGACAGGGCATTGGTAGGTAAAGCGTCACCTCAAGGGGGGTACCAAGGCAAGCCGCCTAGAGGGGTACCATTGTTGCAGGAATGTTCAAGCCAAATCGTTGTTCGAATAATGGAGCAAATTAGAGGTTAAACTATTATATAGACTATAGAGCACAGACCAAACTTCAATAACTGAGTACAAAAATAAACTTATTTATTACAACAGGAAATATCATCCACACGCAACTTGGAATAAATTTTTTTTTTTGGTTTGTATACAACATCGAGGCTCGTGAAAGAGCTAACATCAATCACACAAAAAGTCAAACCGACACATAAAACATATAAAAAGGGGAGCGGTAGACAAGATGGGGAGAGAGGGGGAAGGACACAAGCACTACATTTGAGAGCAGGGACATCGAGAGATCTGTGGGAGGGAGAGGGCTTGGGGGGAGGTGGGAGAGGGATAAAACATATGGACTCTGCAAGGACTTCCAGGAAAGAAGTTGGAATTTCAAAAAAGTGGATCTGGGGTGAATTAGCGGGGGTAGAAAAGATCAAGGTTTTGGATGGGGAAAGATAAGAGATGGTGGTGAACAGCTGTTTTAAAGACCTGGAGGGAGGAGTGGGATTGAAGGGATTGGGGGAGTTTGTTCCAGAGGCGGGAGAAAAGGAGAATGAAAGAGTGAAGGTGAGCAGAGAGCCTAGATTTTGGCAGTTTAATCATAAGAGGGTTGCTGGCAGATCTTGTACGACCTCAATGAACATTTGGGGGACAGGGCACAGAGAGAGCTGGGGGAGCAAGGCCGGAGAGGGGTCATTAGAAGACAGAAAGACCACAAACCTGCCTGCGGTGAGTGAGTGAAAGGCCCTCGGAGTTAGCTTCATCGCGGGAGATTCCAATGATTCTGAAAGCTTTGATTTCAACAGCGTGAAGCCAAGCTAGGTGTGAGGCAGGAGCACCGGCCCAGAGGGGGAGGACAGTATTCCATTGAGCAGTGGATAAAAGCCTTGTATGTGGTGAGGAGCTCATGTGTGCCAAGGAAGGACTTCGCACGATGGTGGATGCCCAGTCGGCGACTGGCTTTGGAGGCCAGCTTGGAAATGTGGTTTTCCCAGGAAAGATCATGACAGATAGTGAGACCCAAAAGCTTGAGTGACAGAACTTCTTGAAGACGATTGTTGAGAAAGTAGATAGGAGGGTTGTCCATTCGGTCTTTTTGGAGAGACATAGTAGGAGTGTGAGATTTGTCAGGATTGAAAGACATGTTCCACTTGTTTGACCAGTCTGTGATTTTGTCCAGGTTTGCAGAGAGTGAGGAGGCTGCAGACTGCCGATCTAAGGGATGAGGAATGGAGCGACAGAGAGTGGGGTCATCAGCAAAGAGATAGAGAGGATTTTCCAGAGAGTCGGAGAGATCAATGATGAAGACCAGAAAAAGCACTGGGCCCAGAACACTGCCTTGGGGAACTCCAGCCTGAACAGGAAGGGGAGATGAGAGAAATCCATTCAGGGCCACACGTTGACTACGACCAGAGAGGAAGTCCGCAAGCCATACTAGTCTGGTAGAACCCTGGTTGAACCTGGAAATTGAGTATATAGTTTTTTTAAAAATTGATTTGTATAGCTTAGGGTGTTCTCTTTCATAATCTGTCGGGTGAACCTGGGTCACCCTTGAGCGTTTTGAGAAATTCAAGATGGCGTCCAAGATGGTTGCCATTTCATATTATCGGCTATAACTTATTTCATATTTAACCTAGGATGATATTTTTAGTGTCTAGTCATATGTTGTAGGGGTCAAGGAATCCATATAAATCAATTAAAACGTCGGTAAGTGATTATTGAATCAGGTTCTGTCCGGATTCAGAATATAATTATACATAGCAAGATTTACGGTGATGATATACAGTATTCGCTGCAGGAAAAACTAGACAATAATGCCCAATTAACTGTTCATTGTCATAAGAGCTGTGTTTCTATATACACATCAAGCCAACAGGTTAAACTATTCAGGAAACGAAAACTTTCTGATGCAAGTTCAACAAGTATTCCACCCAAGACAAGGAGATGGTCATCTGCTGCAGGTAGCAGTACCTTTAACTTTCGCGAGCACTGTTTGTTTTGTGGAGACACATGTAACCTCCAAAAAGAAGGCAAGAACCCGTCACGCTGGAGACCTGCATACCAATGCCGAGAAATAGGAAGTTCAGATGGAAAGAAGTCCTAAAGGAATGTATCTTAGATGCATGCGCTGTTAGAAATGACGATTGGGCTGAAAGAGTAAAACTCAGAGTTGAAGGGACAATAAGCGATTTGCATGCGGCCGATGCAAGGTACCATGTTGACTGTAAGGCCCGCTTTCTGGCTTCGCGTAATGTGAATTGTGCAGCTTAAAAATGCTCCACAGATGATCAGGTTGATTGCGCATTGGAATATACTATTGAAGTGATAAGGAAAGATCTATCACAACTTTGGAATTCGGTAGACTTATACAAACTGTACTCAGAGAATGGCGGCAACATTCAGTCACGGAAAATACTTCTAAGGAAGTTATCAGAATACTTTGGAGATGACCTTGTTGTATTGCATTCAGCAGGTTTAGCGAATGTAGTTTGCTTTCGTAGTATGGCAGCTAAGTCCATAAAACTTGTAGATGACGATGATGATGATGACATTGACATGATGTTGAATAGAATAGCTAAACAAGTTGGTAGCGAAATCAAGGAAATTGTCCTAGATAAGAAACATTATGAAACTACCATCAACACTGAAAAGGCAATGGACGCAGTGAGTGGAACTTTATTGACACTGTTAGGAAACCTGTCCTCAAAACTAGAGAGGACTCTTCCAGCTATAGTCATTGGTTCTATTGTGACTGGAGTTATCAAAAACCACCCGACTGGATTGCAGACTGCACTTGGTGCAAAAATGGGCCGATCAAAAATATTGATAAAAACGATGCATTCATTTGGTGTGACATGTTCCTACGATGAGTTTTTGCGCTTCAAGCGATCAGCAGCCCGAGCTGCCACAGAGGAACTATCCTGTCCTGGTATATCTGATGCATCAGCAGGTTTGATTCAAGTAGTCGCCGATAATTTTGATGCTGATATATCATCTCAAAATGGCAAGCTCTCTACACATTCATTAGCTGTCCTGGTCACACAGCCAGAATCGGGAACCGACGCTGATCGGGATAGGTCACACACAATCAAACGAATCACAAAGGAGGAAATGTCAGAGCCAATTGAATATGACATCGACATTCAGAGGTACAACGGACCGAAGCAGCCAAGAATGCCAGAGAGTGCAGCTTTGAAGTCAGTCCTGTCTCTGAAATTACTAGCACAACAGGTTGGTTCCAAAATGAGAGCTGAAGAGGTGAATTTTGCTTTCATACAAAATGTGCTGGATAACCAAGATTGCCCGGAGTATAATGGATACAACACTTCACTTACCCGCAATCAAGGACAATCACCACAGCCTAAGACCAAAGCTGTATACTTACCTCTGATAGACATGGTACCATCTCATCCTGATACGATTATGACAGCTATGACAGAAGCACAACAACTCACACAGGCAATTGGGCAACAGTTTGTGTTATTTACATGTGACTTACAACTCTATAAGGTCATTTTAGATGTGAAATGGGCCTATCCGGATCGGTTCCTTCCACGTCATTCCTCGCCTAGGAGGCATGCATTCTTTGATGAGTTTCGTTGGATGCATTGGTACTTTAATGGAGAATAGTGGACTATCGGACGTTCTAAGTGATGTCTTCGGAGGTGTGGCAAAAATGTTGACTGGGAAAAAGTTTCCCCAAAACATTCGGGCTTTGCGTATGCTTGCTGAGGAAGTACTTCGGCCAGTATTTGACAGCCACTCCCTAGAGTCATACAGAGATTTGATGAAGGTTCTGGAAGACCTAGCCAAACAGAGCAAGACTGTGAAACTGTGGGTGGACATGTTGATAAAACCGGTGTTCATTATCATGAGGTTTGTTAGGGCGGAACGAGAAGCCAATTGGCCATTGCATATTGTAGCGTTTCAACAGATGCTTCCGTACTTCTTTGCTGCTGGCCATGTGCATTACGCTAGGTACGGGATGTGCTACATTCGGTCCATGGAGTCACTCCCAGCAGAGGTTCTAGCTCGGTTCATGAAAGGGGAACATGTCATGAGACATCAGCGTGGCTTGTGGAATGGCATATGGAGCGACATGTTTATTGAAACTACGTTCATGCGGTACGGTCACGCTCCCAGTGGAATCATTGGCATAACGCAGAAGCCTGAGACCCTGAAAGTGTGGGCCCTAAGTCTTCATGCTTGCAGTCGCTTGGAGGCCGACCTTGACGACATGATTGATGACAATCCCAGTGAGCGAAGTGTTAACAAACACAAAGAAGAAGGAAAGGCAAGAATAGAGAATGACAGAAAGGACAGAGAAAAGATCAGGGAAAAGTTGGAGAAATGTATCGATCCTCTCGATCCAGAGAAGCATCCAGATGATATCCTCAATATTGTGACGGGACAACATGGAACCTCCTCTGTCAATGTCCAGGATGGTTTGAAAATAGGACAGGATCAAATGAGTGAATTTGGTCAGAAATTTCCAAACGGCTTACATGAAACTATTCACAAGAAAGTGATTACTATGGTAGCAAGAAAGAAACATGTCAATGTTGCAGACACTAAAGTATACGACATGGATGTCATTTACTCGCGAGTCATTGGACTCCAGGCTAGTGGTCGCGAAGTCAATATCAAGGATGTACTTTCACATGAATTAGCCCCAGTGCCAACATCGATGTTTGAGTCAACAGGAAAAATGAGATCGGCCAAATCCAAATCATCGTTAAAAACACAGCTTAAAGTTGAGGTATCTACGAGGACATCTAGTAACACTACCACCGCCATCATAGATTGTTCGGCCCTACTCTGGGTAATACCTTGGCCTGCAGATGGCACAGTTCGGGACTTTGCAACAAACATGAAGTATGACATTGCAAAGAGATTGAAAATCGGGGATGTCTACCTGATATTTGATCGGTATTACGATTATAGTACAAAGAGTGTTACGAGAAGTGCCAGAGCTACTGGAGCAAGTCGAATCCACCAGCTACAATTGAACAGCAAACTACCACCTCAGAAGATAGTCCTGACAGTTTCTGAAAATAAGAAGCAACTAATAGGCCTGGTTACCAATCTTCTAACCAATGATGAGTCCTTCAGTGAACACACCTGTACTCATAAGTTAGTTATAACTGGTGAGGAAAGTACTCCAGTCCAAATCAGCGATGGGGGCATGGTAACCATAAGGATGGATGTAGCTACAACACATGAAGAAGCGGACAATATCATTGTTCAGCAGGCAATGATGTGTGCCCGAAGCAATGAACTAAGTGAAATAACTGTAGTCTCTGATGATACAGACGTCTTCGTACTTCTTGTGCATTACTACCACACTGCAAATATGAAAAATCGTGTAACTATGGAATCCCCAATCAAGGACAGAACAGTCATTGACATTGGAAAAACAGTGGAGAAACATGATCCATAGTTACTGAAATCCTCGCTGCCCACGCATTGACCGGGTGTGATACTGTAGCATGTTGCTATGGGATAGGCAAGGCCACTGCTCTGAAGGTATTGGGTGATGGATACTCCCTGTCACTTCTTGGTGTAATGGACACTCCAATACAAGAAGTTACTGGACAGGCCACTGCATTCATGTCAGCGTGTTATAGACAAAGTTCCAGCGAGTCAATGTCTGAAGCACGATGGAAGGTATGGGCATCCAAAACAGGACAGGCTTCACCATCCCCACCGAAACTGTGCTCTCTTCTTCCAACCAATGAGGCGTTTGCAGAGAATGTAAAAAGGGCCCATCACCAAGCCATTGTGTGGCGTTCTTTGGAGGATAACAATCCACCAGAACTGGATCCAGAATCGTATGGCTGGAGGAAGGACACACAAATGAAAAATCTCCAACCAATTTCTCTTCCAGTCAACACAGAACTCGCTCCGGAGTCTATCATGCGTCTAATCCGATGTGGATGCCAAAGTGTCACGCCGTGTATTACTCGTGTGTGTAGTTGTACAAAGTATAATTTGAACTGCACAATATTTTGCGCCTGTAAGGGTACAGGTTGCTGCCAAAAAAGGACAGCTTGATTGCGTAACTGAGTGTATTTAGACTGATTTGATTGGTTATCATTTTTCATGTATGTTGCCACTCAAAAAGCTTGAGTTGAGGCAGTAGCCACCTGTAGGCCTCTATTGGCCAGCATCTTTGGATTAAACATGACATCCCTCAAAAACGTTTTAAATGATTTAAATTGGATTACTTGACCTGCAAAACATTTGATTAGACACCGAAATTACCACTTTAAGTTAAGTATGAAGCATGTTAAAGCCTAAAACATGATTTGGCGGCCAAAATGGCAGCCATCTTGGATTTACCATGATGTAATCACTTACCGACGTTTTAATTGATTTATATGGATTCCTTGACCCCTACAACATATGACTAGACACTAAAAATATCATCCTAGGTTAAATATGAAAGAGGTTATAGCCAATAATATGAAATGGCAACCATCTTGGACGCCATCTTGAATTTCTCAAAACGCTCAAGGGTGACCCAGGTTCACCCGACAGATTATGAAAGAGAACACCCGAAGCTATACAAATCAATTTTTAAAAAAACTATATACTAAATTTCCAGCTTGAGCTGAAAAATCCCATTTAGCTACAGGACTATACATGGAGATTTCCATGGATAGCATAGGAGGAGAGTTTGGTGAGCAGAGATGGGTGCCAGACGGTATTGAAGGCACGTGATATGTCAAGGGAGATAGCTCTGATTTCCTGTTTGGCATTGAGGACCTCCATCCATTGTTGAGACAGCAGAAGCAGCATGTCCAGAGTAGAGTGACCTGGTCTGATTCCAAATTGATGATCAGAGATCAAGCCATTGGAGAAGAGGAAGGATTTGATATCCAAAGCAATGATGGATTCCATGACTTTGCAGATATTTGGGAGCAGGCTGATCGGTCTGTAGTTGCAAGGATCTGTTTTTGCACCTTTTTGTGTAAAGCGGTGATGTTTGCTGATTTCCAAGATGATGGCAGATGACCTTGAGCAAATGAGAGGGTGAAGAGAACAGAGAGAGGGTGAGATAGAGCGGCAGAGCAGGATTTTAGGACCCGTGGGCTGATGCCATCTGGTCCAGTTGCAGAATCAGAATTAAGGTTTGACAAAAATTTCTCTACCTTGTCAGGAGAGAAGGACACAGTTGGGTTCGACTTGGTGAGGTGGGAACAGAAAGAGATGGGTTTGGGACACAATATTTTGAGGCAAACACAGAGTGGAGGCATTCGGCTTTGTCACGTGCGGTGTCAACTGTGTAACCATTTGAGGTAAGGGAGGGGATGGAGGGGGAACAAACACCAGAAACGGATTTGACCAGACGCCACCAGGATTTGGAGGAAGGAGACAGGTTTGAGAGTTCATTCTTGAGTGTGGAGAGACAGTGCTTCCTGGCACTCCTGAGGGTAGACACACACTTGTTCCGAGCTTGGTGGAAGGAACTGAGATTGCCTTCAGTTGGCTTAGCCTTCCAAGAGGCAAAGGCAATTTGTTTCAGGGCAACTGCCTCACCACAAGATTCAGTGTACCATGGACGGGAGGAAGGGTAAGACAACTGAAGACGAGATGGGATAAATCTGTGCATGAGAGAGAGCAGTTTACTTTGGAAGAATTCCCAGGATGAGTTGATGTCAGAGGCAGTAGAGATGGGAGACCAGTCCAGATGATTGATGGCTGCTTGAAGACCGTCCCAGTCGGCCTGAGTGAAATGCCAGACTCGTCGATGCTGAGGAGGCTCTCTGAGAATGGCCAGAGAGATGTCCACTTTAACAAGCACATGGTCATATGAACCGATTGGAGCAGAAGAAGAGCAGCAGACATTTGCAGGGAAGTTTGTCATAACCAAATCAAATGAAAATAACAATCAAACCACTTCGGTAAGTCTTAACCTTCTCTTATAAAATGCTTTACTTTATCTAATTTTACAGTTGCGACAGCAGGCTCAGAAGGACAAGGAGGAGTCCAACAGAGTTCTTCAAGGACACCGTGTATATGCGGAAGGAATAACATTTGCAGAGGGATAGAAGAAGAGGATAACCAAATTAATGCTGGCCGAAAGGTGGTGGCAAAGGATGTGTCTGAAAGATGGCAGAGGCGAAACGTCGAATGGGGCTGAAAAGATAACACCAAGCATCTTGGTGGACCATATTTGTACAGATTTGTACAAAGGAGCTATCGGGGTGGTAACATAACGTCAGAGCACCCTCTGAGCCTTATTTTGGGAGTCATGGTATGCACCTGTCCAGCCGCAGTGCTTTGAACACAGTCAGTGGTGTTGCAGACAAGTGTGCCACTCATGCAGTTGCAAACACTTTCTTGCTCTAACTGTACATTATCTCATTTGATGCTCTGCAAAAGCAACCGCAGTGTCTAACTGATTTCTCTCAAACCATGAATCAATAACCAAGCACTGCCCTCTGCCACATCCTCTGTTATGGCTGCTGCTCCAGAACCTTGTCCTGTGGTTCTTCACGGAGTGTCTTAGTGCAAGGCTTTGCAAAGTTATCTCACTTTAAGGTCCCGAAACAAAACTTACCACACGGTCATTCTTCTCTTTATTCCCAACAGGAACATAATCTCCCTGGATGGATGAAAAGTATGTGAATTTCTTACACATCTTGAAAAAAAAAAATCAATGGAAGATATTAATCAATGGAACATATTTCATGAATCAAAACAGTCATAATTTTTATACACAATTATAATACATAATATATCGAGACAGTCATACGTAGTTCATAAATCGAACCAGATTCATAAATCGAACTAGATTCATAAATCGAAACAAATTCATAAATCAAACCAAATTCATAAATCGAACAGTAATTCATAAATCGAACAGTAATTCATAAATCGAACAGTAATTCATAAATTGAACCAGATTCATAAATCGAACAGTAATTCATAAATCGAACCAGATTCATAAATCGAACCATAATTCATGAATCGAACCAGATTCATGAATCGAACCGGATCCATAAATCGAAACGTAATTCATAAATCGAACCATAATTCATAAATCGAACCAGATTCATAAATCGAACCGTAATTCATAAATCGAACCATAATTCATAAATCGAACCGGATCCATAAATCGAACCGTAATTCATAAATCGAACCATAATTCATAAATCGAACCAGATTCATAATTCGAACCGTAATTCAGAAATGGAACCATAATTCATAAATCGAACCAGATTCATAAATCGAACCATAATTCATAAATCGAACCAAATTCATAAATCAAACCAGATGCATGAATCGAACCATAATTCATAAATCGAACCGTAATTCATAAATCGAACCGTAATTCATAAATCGAACCAGATTCATAAATCGAACCAGATTCATAAATCGAACCAGATTCATAAATCGAACTGCAATTCATAAATCGAACCAAATTCATAAATCAAACCAGATGCATAAATCGAACTGCAATTCATAAATCGAACCAAATTCATAAATCGAACCAGATGCATAAATCGAACCATAATTCATAAATCGAACCGTAATTCATAAATCGAACCGTAATTCATGAATCGAACCATAATGCATAAATCAAACCAGATTCATAAATCGAACCAGATTCATAAATCGAACCAGATTCATAAATCGAACCAAATTCATAAATCAAACCAAATTCATAAATCGAACAGTAATTCATAAATCTAACAGTAATTCATAAATCGAACTGTAATTCATAAATCGAACCAAATTCATAAATCAAACCAGATTCATAAATCGAACCATAATTCATGAATCAAACCAGATTCATGAATCGAACCGGATCCATAAATCGAACCGTAATTCATAAATCGAACCATAATTCATAAATCGAACCAGATTCATAAATCGAGCCATAATTCATAAATCGAACCATAATTCATAAATCGAACCAAGCGTCTTTGGGCTTCTTGAAAAGCGCTATATAAAATAAATGTATTATTATTATTATTATAATTCATAAATCGAACCAGATTCATAAATCGAACCGTAATTCATAAATCGAACCATAATTCATAAATCGAACCGTAATTCCTAAATCGAACTATAATTCATAAATCGAACCGGATGCATAAATCGAACCATAATTCATAAATCGAACCAAATTCATAAATCAAACCAGATGCATAAATCGAACCATAATTCATAAATCAAACCGTAATTCATAAATCAAACCGTAATTCATAAATTGAACCAGATTCTTAAATCGAACCAGATTCATAAATCGAACCGCAATTCATAAATCGAACCAAATTCATAAATCGAACCAGATGCATAAATCGAACCATAATTCATAAATCAAACCAAATTCATAAATCAAACCAAATTCATAAATCGAACCAGATGCATAAATCGAACCATAATTCATAAATCGAACCGTAATTTATAAATCGAACCGTAATGCATAAATCAAACCAGATTCATAAATCGAATCAAATTCATAAATCGAACCAGATTCATAAATCAAACCGTAATTCATCAATCGAACTGTAATTCATAAAACGAACCAGATTCATAAATCGAACCGTAATTCATAAATTGAACCAAATTCTTAAATCGAACCGTAATTCATAAATCGAACCAATTTCTTAAATCGAACCGTAATTCATAAATCAAACCATAATTCATAAATGGAAACATAATTCATAAATCGAACCGTAATTCATAAATCAAATGATTCGGACGAAATTTGGTGGACAGGTTGTGTGTGTGACAAAGGCGAATTGATTAGAATCTGGTGAAGATCCGGATGTGGATATGCGAATTTTTTATTTTTCAAACTTATTCTTCACCATGAAAAGATTCGGGCCAAAAACGACATATGTATAGCAATATTTCAAAAAGTGGTGGATGGGTCATGACAAAATTCGGTGGATGAGTTGGATAGGTGACAAGAACAAGCGATTCGATTTTGGTTCATGTCTGTATCCAGATCTAACCTATCAGTGGGATACAAAATGTAAACTGTTCAGCCTGGCAGAGTGATGGTCTCTACTGAGTGCTGTTCTAGTTATACATGGTACTTACATCGTGCAATGGAAAGGCTGCTTCATAAACACCATTGGCGATGAGGCTGTTGAAACCTACACAAAGAAAACATGATAATCAGATTAGTGATTGTGATATTACAATGATAAGAAAGCACGACCCAACCAACTCGATGAAAATAACTTATTCTTCAATGGTGAAACGAAACTGGAGAGGCTAACTGTCAGATTGGACCGACCAATTGATGCAAACATTCTGACCGACATTACCTTTATTTTTTGATTGATTCGAGCTTCCTTGGTGAAGGGTGCTGACATTGTCGCAAATGCTAAGAATGTCTGTACTGTAGGTTAACTGATACTGCAGTTAGCTGTGTGGCAGCTGTCACTACATTTAGCAGTGGGCAGTTTTGAATTACACAGACTGCAAGTAAACTTGAAGTTGCATTTTAATACAGTATATATACAGTCACGTGAAAAAGTAAGTACACCCCATGTAAAGTTTTGACTTTTTCAACATATTTCAACATACAGCTATTTGATCTTCATTTCAACAATATATAATTAATTGTCTCCATGTCGTCAACACCTGATGCATTCCATCCCGGATTGCTTAAGAAGCTTGTAAAGGAATAAATATGCACACCACACTGTGTTCCATCTTTAATGGGTCTATAGAACAGTGTGTAGTGAAAGACTTCTGGAAACCTGCCAATGTGACCCAAATATTCTAGCAATGAGGTAAAGGTAAATTAGGAAATCCTCCAGTTAGTAATACTTCAGAAGTGCACAAAATCATGGAGTCATTCATAAATCGAGCCGTAATTCATAAATCGAACCAAATTCTTAAATCAAACCGTAATTCATAAATCGAACCAAATCATGGAGTCATTGATTAGAGATAAAAATGCTCAACATATGAGTAGCAACGATATGTTTTCAATGATACAGCATGGATTTAGGCAGGTGCACTCATGCACAGGTAGTGGGAAAAAAATGGAAACACCATTGTAAAGTCACTTAATCGGGCATTGGGCCATCACGTGTGGCCAGTATGGCCTGTATGCATCGTGGCATAGAGTCCACCAGTGTGTGGAATTCTGCAGGAGGGATGCGGCACCATTCTTCCATGAGAAAGTCAATCAACTAGCACCTGTTTGATGGAGGTGGAAAACACTGACTCAGGCGTCGTTCCATAATATATCATAAATGTTCAATTGGTTTCAGATCCGGCGATTGAGAAAACCATGTCATATGGATAACATCAGTGTCATGCTCAGCAAACCATTGGGGTAGCACACGTGCCCTGTGGATGGGGGCATTAGAGGGCAAGTTTCCTTTTGGAACCATGCTAGCCATAATTATAGGGAACCAGGCCTGTGCAGCATTTTATAAATGACCCTAAGCATGCTGGGATGTTATTTGCTTAATTAACACATAGGCCACAGTGTGTGAAAGCCGTTGCTTAGTGTCCCTCATTTAACCAGGTGTTTCCATTTTTTGTCCACTACCTTGCAGATGCAAATAAATAAGGTCATGGATGAGTGGTCGGAAATGCTTGATAGGCATGGAAATGTGGAAGTGATATGGTTTGCTTTTGGCAAGGCTTTCGATTCAGCACCAGATGAGCGACTGCATAACAAACTTTGTTTACATGGAATCCGTGAGCAGGTCCATGAGCAGTCCTTGCTTGGCCGAACAGTGTCTTGGATAATCTTAGAGACAGTGAGTATTGGTGGTGCTCATTCAGACTGGTCAGAGGTAATTGATTAGTAGAGTTACACATAGGAGTGTTTTGGGGCAAGTGTTTCCTATTTAAGTAAACAATCTCCCTGAGGCAATTGAGAGCCATATGAATATATTTGCAGATACAAAGCTGTAGTGAACTGTGAAGGATATTAATGACTCTACAGAGTTTCAGACAGACTGATATATTCAGTGACTGCTGTTGTCCAATGGCAACTTGGTTTAAATCCAGATAAAAACTAGAAAGCATCTGAAAATGCAAAGTCCATACGCGTCGCCTTTGTATTCAGACTTCTTCTTCTTCTATATGCCAGACATAACGAAAACAACGAAAACGAAAATACAAAAACAATTGACGATTTTAGGTGACCTTGACCATTCATTATTATGCATACATGCACCAAGTTTGATTTAGTTCCCTTCAGCTGTTCTTAAGTAATGAAAACCTATTATTACAGACTTTGACCTTTGACCTCTTGTACTCAAAATCAAATCAGTTCATATTTGCATCATAATACATACTTGTACCAACGTTGGTCAAAATCCCATCGCTGGTTCAAAAGTTATCACGGTTAAACAGGATTTTTTTTTTTACCTACCA
The DNA here is from genome assembly GCF_964187855.1 of Myxine glutinosa. Classification (NCBI taxonomy): domain Eukaryota; kingdom Metazoa; phylum Chordata; class Myxini; order Myxiniformes; family Myxinidae; genus Myxine; species Myxine glutinosa. The sequence continues at coordinate 139,709,110 of NC_136267.1, read as the reverse complement.
TGCCCTCTAAACAAGACCTTTGACCTCTTGACCCCAAAATATAATCAGTTCATCTGTACATACATGATCTAAGTTTGATTTAAATCCCTTTAGCCGTTCTCAAGTTATTGCGGTAACGAAAACCTATCACGGACGGACAGACGCACAGATGGACGCAAGGACGAACAACCCGAAAACACAATGCCTCCAGTGCCTTCGTTGGCATAAAAAACAATAGTTTTCGAGCTTTTGATTGGTGAACCAATACAGTGACCTAATATGCTAATTCTTAAAATTTCAGGTCAATTGGATGAAAATTGACGATTTTATGTGATTTTGACCTTTAACTTTTTGACAAAATTATTCGTTTGTCTTCTCCATATTCTCATAATAATGTTTTGTTGAAAATTTGATGACAAAAGCTCATGGTAAAAGGGTTATGGGACACACACACACACACACACACACACACACACACACACACACACACACACACACACACACACGTTTGCAAAACCCTGTCTGCCGCTATGCGAGGAATGCTCTAATCTAATGGATGGATGCATCTTGACAAATAATATTGACAAATATAATCCAAAATATGGATACATGACAGATGGGACAGGAATGACGGGTTACACAAGAAGATGCGGAGAAGAAAGATTCAGGTGTTGTGTTCACTTGGAATCTGTGATCACTCAAGCATGGAATCCATCAGGACCTGATGACTTGGAGATAATTAATTATATCACCTTGTCATCATCAAAATATATATATATTTATATTTGATTAATGAACAGGATTAAATAATTAAATTGATATATGTGGGAAAATTAGATGCCCTGATCAGGAATTGAACGCAGGTCTTCTGGAAAACTGGATCAGCGCTCTGCCATCTGAGCTATCTGGGTGACCCTGACTGAGCATGCAGTTTTGTCTCTCTTTCCGCGAATGCTTCCGGGGCACTCGCTGCCAAACATAGGAACACCAACAGCTTGAACACAAGAGGGTCTTCCTCCAATGGGGGAGACAAATCCATGTCCGCTATTATAAAACACCACAGGGGGCGTAGTGAAGCTTGTCATTTTCCTGCTCTGGGCATGTAATTTTCCCACATATATCAATTTAATTATTTAATCCTGTTCATCTATCTATAATTCCAGTAATCTCTGTGTGTCTGTGTGTCTGTGTGTCTGTGTGTCTGTGTGTCTGTGTGTCTGTGTGTCTGTGTGTCTGTGTGTCTGTGTGTCTGTGTGTTTGTCTGTGACCGCTGTTTCTCGACAACCACGGGTCCGATATACTTGAAACTTGCCAGGTATATTGCTGGGGACCCGAGGATGTGCCTTTTCAAGGTTTGAAATTAATCGGACAAGTACCTACCGAGCTATGTCCAAAAAACGCTTCAACCAATCAGAGAGCAGCGAGCTATCACGTGTGCCGAACCGTTAATGCAATGCAAGCGTTAATGCGTTAATGCAAGGCTTTTCTTTTTTTCCCTCTTCTCTTTCTACTTTTCCTTGCGATTAAATTGCAAACAGCCAAAATACGTTGGCGCTAATTGAATAATTGGCCATTAACACTAAAATAATCGTAACTGCGATATGCCAACTTCCGGACAGTGCAGCCTTCCCTGTTGTTGTTGTTTGCAGCAGCTGTTTGCAGCAAGGCAAGGCTTTTCTTTTTTTCCCTCTTCTCTTTCTACTTTGCCTTGCGATTAAATTGCAAACAGCCAAAATACGTTGGCGCTAATTGAATAATTGGGCATTATGTTTTACAACTAATAAAAACGAATTTGCGATTCATTCGCTTTCCTGCGCGTTTGTGTACGCGATGGCGATTTCTTTACCAAACTCCGGAAGCCGTTCGCTTTGGACCGAACCATTGCATGTAAATAGAGGGGGGGGATTGTCACCACTCGCAAGCCGTTCGCTTTGGACCAAACCATTTCATGTAAATAGGGGGGGGGATATAATTTTAGATATATATATAGTACGGGCATGCCCTAGTTAATGCAATTGCTTCACCACGCTTCACTACGATTAATAATCTAGCAGACTGAACGAATGTGGTGGTGATGTATCTCAGGCATGAATGGTCCAATGGCCTCTTCCTATGCTAAGGTTGCTTGCAAACTGCAGCAATGGATGCAGAACCTGCAATTAATGACCAAAGTGATCACAGTTGCTTGGACATGCTGTTGCTGATAAATATCACTGCAGGCTCAGACTGGTGGACTGTTATTTGTCTGACGTCTACTCCTCGACCTTTCCGGCATGGTCGGCACAGCCATGGATGAAATCGCTCTCTGGGTCAAAGAGGTACACATGCAAAACAAATAGGGAACGAGAGGTTTTTCTATAGGGATATTAGGAGGAGCATGCACAGTGCACACATGTCATGCAGAGCATTATCACCCAATGAGAAAACAATATCACAGTATATGGGATTTGAGCTGAAATTATTATACACCGCTCCTTCCATATTCCATCTACAGGTGCTGCATGACGTCATCGTCGGGCTCCGAAGGGGGCCCAATGATGACGTGCGCCGAACAGGAGTACTCTGTTTTCAGTCCGTTTGTTTGTTTGTTTGTTTGTTTGTCTGGGCGATATCTCAGCCATCCTTTGAGCTCGGAAGCTGAAATTTGGGCACAACAGTGAACAAGTGCTTTGGAAAAAATGTTATCTTTATTTAAATATTAATCAATTACTTGATTAATTTTTTAATTACTATCGATTTATTAAGTACTTATTTATTTTCTTTCTTATCTGGGCAACATCTCAGGCACCTTTTGAGGTAGGAAGCCGATATTTGGACATGACAATGACCAAGTGATTTGGCTGTAAAAGGGTATTTTTGATTTATTAATTAATCAATTAATGGGTTAATTTTTATAATTTTTCAATTAATTACTCAATTATTTGATTTTTTGAAGAGGTAGATTGAGATGAAACAGTGGTGGTTTAGGTGTGCTATCAGCCAATGGATTAAGAAATTAATTATTTTTTATTTATTTTAATTACACAATTAATCAATTAATTATTCTGCACTGCTTCCTCCCAATTGCATCTCCATGTGCTGCAAGTCGGAGGTGCCCCGGCAATGTTGCGCGCTGGAGGATATGTTATTTATTTATTTGGCATGGGGGCGGTGTACTTTGAATGTAGCTCTACTTGTCAACTTTTCTAATCAATTATAACATGGTCTTCAAAACTCACCCATGCTATATTGCCCTTTGCTGCATACCGTCCTTTTCAGAATCTCTTGGGCCTGTAAAAATAAAAATAAAATAATTGAGGGTTAGGTGGCACTTTTGTGTGTGTTGTGCATTTGAAAAGTTATCCGAACTAAATAATCACAATAGTCCAAGACACACACGTTGTGGAAATAATCAAATATGGTCGTCTTGCAAATAGTGCACAACATAAAGCCTTCTTCAAATAATTAAATAAAATTCCATGAAACATCACAAAATGGACAGCCAATTGTTCCGATTATTTCCAAAATGTGATTCACATACTCACAATGCGGCTGCGAGTGGCGCTGCTGAAAAAGGTCTCTTTGTCTGTGATGTTAAACCTAAAACCAAAACAAGGTTCACAATTAAAACATCACGAGGAAAATGTCAAACAAAGAAATCATTTTGCAAGCGGACGCATCTATTTATTACGTACGCAAATGTGAAAGAAGTCTTTCTCCTTCACCCACCTTATTTTCTCGCATGCATGTACATGTGTCTTCCCTCCCTTCATCTTACATGTCTATATCTCATTATTTTCTGTCCTCCCAACTCCTACTCCTCCTTTCATCCTCGCTTCTCTTCCTTTTTATCAAATTTTGATTCTCCTATTTTAACCCCCTGCCCTGTCTTTTCTCCTTGAGCGTATCTAATAAGTATATGGTCCCAATTCTTTCAGTGGAGAGCTAGAAGTGTTCTGACAGCGAAATAAACTTATTATTATTTACTTCTTCGAATGGCCACAATTATTCGCATGTTCTTGTGGGTTGGCCGGGTGGGAAGTTTTGGCCCAAGTCTTTCACGAACTTGCTGGCCAGGCTTTGCCCTCGACTAAGTCGTGAGGGCAGGAATTTAGAATTTGTTCAGGGTGCCAGCGATAGCTCGCCTGCTCTTCGGGAATAACACGGTGGGATCTTTAACGTCCACCAAATAATTCTGGCAGACCGGTTTAAATGTCCATTCGAGGGACACCACAAACCTTGGTGAATCACCCTACCTGTAGAACAGTTTATAGTTGGGCCGATATTTGAACCCAGATTAGAGGCTCTATCATCTGTATGCATACCTCTAGGCCATCCTGCCAGCCCTGAAAGATAAATAAAGTCCGAGTCTAAGACACTTCACTTGGACAATGTTGACCTGAACAATGGGCTTTATCTATTTGGGCTTCAGGGAATGGTTGAAAGGCAAAACATTGCAAACTATATGGTATTCATAGACTACTTATCCCACACAGTCAAACTTGGTGCGATTCAACTTTTCTGTTTTTTAAGGGATTCTTTTGTTTTCTTTGATCCAAGATGGCTGCCAAAGCATGTGAGCGATGACATCATACATTTACATTCTCCAATGTAATTGTTGTGTAGATCACGCTCAGGAAATTTAAAACTGATTGGACTAAACATTGCACTTGTAGAATTATGATGTCATAATTAAGGCACAAATTACGTAATTGTTACCAACACTTTTCCCCATGTGCACTTCCTTACAATGAGCTATATTTCACTTTTTTCATGGAGCGGTTTGGGGGATACAGAGGTACAAAATTTTTCGCTTTTTCCAAAATAACGCTCATACCATATGACATCTGACGTCAGAATTAGCACTGAAAAAATCTACACCAGTAGCTCCATACTATGGTGAAAAATTTCGTGTCCATCGGGCGAACATTTGCAGAGAATAAAAAAAAAAAATACTTATCAGATCAAGCGTTGTACTTGTCGAATTATGATGTCATAATGAAGGCACCGATGACATCATCATTAACATATATTATTCGCCATTGGGAATACTTGACAATGAGCAATGTTTCAATTTTTTCCATTGAGCGTTCCGGAGATATGGAGGTGCAACCGTTTCCCAAGATGGTGCCTGTAGCACGTACCATATGACGTCATAATTATCACAAGAACATTCTACAGGAGGAGCTGCTCCTATGGTGCAAAATTTCGTGTCAATTGGACCAACACTTGGCGATAAAATTCCTTTTTAAAATGCAGACACGTACGTATGTACGACATATGCACCTACGTATGTACGTACCTATACATACGCATGCACGTGCGTACCTATGTATGCATGTACCCGATCGCTTAACCCCACTTTTCACTGCGCGAGCGCAGGGTAATTATCTCAATCTAACAGAACGCTCCAGGAATATGTGGTGATCATAGAAACGAATGGATTGTGGCTGTGGTCGGTATCCCTTTGTTTACACTGGTTCAGCTTCGACATCATTGTCATTTTTATAACAAGTTATAACGTTGTTTATTTGAAGCAACACTTCTAAAATATGGTGCATGTTCATCAGTTTGATTTAAATCAAAATCAAGACAGAAGGTGTAATTAAATTTTAAAAAATCTCCCCAAGCCCTCTCCCCACTACATTCCATATGTATGTATTGGTTTCTCACAGTTGTTGCTTGTCACGGATGAAAGGGAGAGAGATGTGTCTCTTGTTATCAGTTCCAGTTGTAGGAACTTGTGGCTGTAACTTTTTCGTCATTCTCTTCCAAAATTCCGATAGTACACGCCTCACTCCTTGCTCTTCTTCCACTTCATACACCTGCCAGGTGACAATCTCTTGGTAATCCTGCAGTATGTATTCTACAGGTATTTTTTTAAGTTGCAGATTTTTCCTGAGATGTAGTGCTTCAAAATACTCTCCATTGAGCTTTCAATTATAGTTTCACTGAATATCCATAATGTATGCACCGATAATTTTATGAATGTCTTGATGAGAAACAAAGCTTGGAACTATGTTTCCATTTAAATTAAGGAGACAAAGAATAATAGAAAGGCATACAGTAAGTGCCAGCAGAGAAATAGTGTACACAATGGCAAAAGGAAATCTCAGGATACATTAGTGGCCAAAAAAACCTCGGCAAGATTGCCACCGAAAAAATGATAACAATAAATATGTAATGCGTCGCACGATACTGGCGAAAACCCTAAAACAAGTATTTGACGTTTGGCCTATGTTGACCTTTGTTGACCGTTGAGTCGTTGAATTCAGTGATGAAGATGAAGATTCAGAATTCTCATTCTGAAGATTCTGAAGAAGATTCAGAATCTTCAAAAGACATGCAAATCCTCTTCAAATTTCAAGTTAATCGGATAAAAATTGAGGATTTTAGAAACTGCACCTAAGTTGTTGACCTTTGGCCAATGTTGACCTTTTGGCCTATGTTGACCTCAAAAATAATTTGTGGTTAATATTTGCAGATCTAATGTTCAAATCATCTTCAAATTTCAAGTCAATCGGATGAAAAGTGGTGATTTTAGAAATTTGACAAAGTTGTTGACCTTTGGCCTATGTTGACCTATAAAATAATTGGTGGTTAATATTTGCAGATCAAATGTTCAAATCATCTTCAAATTTCAAGTCAATCGGATGAAAAGTAGTGATTTTAGAAATTTGACAAAGTTGTTGACCTTTGGCCTATGTTGACCTTTTGGCCTATGTTGACCTTTAAAATAATTGGTGGTTAATATTTGCAGATCAAATGTTCAAATCATCTTCAAATTCCAAGTCAATCGGATGAAAAGTGGTGATTTTAGAAATTTGACAAAGTTGTTGACCTTTGGCCTATGTTGACCAATTGACCTTTTGACCTCAAAATCAATAGTCTTCTTCCTTATGACAAACTCTACCATTTCGTGAAGTTTCGTGGAGATTGGTAGAAATTGTTACCTGTAGGCAATTGGCATACAGACAAACAGACAGAATAACGCACATGACCGATCAGTATACATGAAAAATGTTCACTTTCCGCAAGTAATAAAGAGGGAAGAGAGGGGGGGGGGGGGGGGAAGTGACGAAGTCACATGTCCCCCAAATCATGTCTTAGAAAAGTTACATCATTTCCAGCAAAAGTCTTCATACTAAAATACACAATTTGGTGTCTGTCTGTCTGTCTGACGATTTTTGAACGCGATACATTCGGTCGTTACTTATCCAATCTTAACCAAACTTGACAAAAGGACTTAGGCCTTAGGGTTACACAATGAAGATTGTAGCGAATTAATCCCCCCCCCCCCCACCGCCCCCCTCCGCAAGGGGAGTTTCCCCACCAATGGTGATACGTGTTGAGGTGTATATCCATGTTAAGATAACCTTATTTGTAGCAGATGATGGTACATCAGAATCAAAAGAGAATTGATGTGCAATGTCACTGAATTCCAACTACGCAATGAAACTTGGATTTAAACTAAGTTTATGATGTGTAACTGTTAGAAAAATACTACTGGGCACAAGAATAATAACAAGGAACTACGACACAGGAGGAAGCCATTCAGTCCATCATGCCTCACTATCATCCATTTTCTTACCCTTCTTGTCGGCATTTTGATTTTCATGAACTCTGCTTCTCGAAGTAGCACATGCCACGGGGCATGCACACGCACAAATCCACGACCATGGGTCTTCTTCTGCATGAGAGGAAAATAATGGCTCACATCTGGTAATCACAGGAAGAGTTGAACTATAATCAGTAAGAGATGTGCTATAGATTGGACTGGAAAAAAAACTTGCGAATACGATAGAACCTGGGAATATGATAGGTATGGTCATGCATGTTGAACGGGAACTTTAGTTGGGAATTGGAAGAGTAAGGATTGCAAAAATAATACAATTAAGGATTGACATTGAGATCAGGACAGAAATCTCGACTGGTGTTTGATGAGATATCATAACTGATAATTTAGATAATTTTGAGAATGGCATAGTACGTATATTGAAATACCGACTTCTTTCCTGGAAGTCCTAGCTGTGTCCATGTGTTTTTTTTAACCTCTCCCACCCCCACCCCCTCCTTCCCACGCCTCCTCCCCCAAAGCACTCTACATCCCACAGATCTCCCGATGTCCCTGCTCTCAAATGTTGTACTTGTGTGCTTCCCCCTCTCTCCCCATCTTGTCTCCCGCTCCCTTTATTTCCTCTTATGTGTCCGTTTATTTTATTTTTTTGTCATTAATGTTAGCTCGATCTTGTATACAAAAAAAAAGAAAAAAAAGAGCTGTGATTGGAGGTAGCTTACAGGATAATTAGTGTGAGTTATTGTGTATATGGCATGGTATACAGCTGAACTTGTGGTTATATTTTAAAACTTGGACTCAAACAGATTTGGCTTGAGTTACTTTGTTGACAATGAATTTAGGATTCAATAATAATTGCCCTTTTTAAAAAACACCCAAATAAAGGAAGGATTTGGGGAATCCTCGGCACTGATTCTGCAACTGGCCCAAAACGGCATCAGCGCACGTGTCTTAAATACCTGCTCTACTGTTCTTGTACATCTTCTTTCTGTTCTGCTCACCTTATCATTTGCCCTCGGTCATCTTCCTTCGACTTGGAAGTCAAACAACATCACGACACTGGTGTTTGATGAGATACCGGTACTCTTAACTACAGACCTATTGGTTTACTTCCAATCATCAGCAAGATCATGGAATCCATCTTCACACTTGACATAAAATCCTTCCTTTTCTCTAGCAGCCTGATCTCAGACCATCAGTTGGGATTCAGACTTCGTCACTCTGAACGTCTAAAGACATTGAAATAATCATGAGCTTGTTCTACACTTGTACAAATATGTCATTTGATCCAAACAAATCGCACAGTTCTCTCTCTATCTCTCCAAAAAGACTGTCTGCCGAACCCTTCCATCTATCATCTGGTAAACCCTCGCATCTACTTCCTTAACAATCCTCTCCAAGAAGTTCATTCACTCAAACCTTTGGGCATCATCATCAGCCATGATCTTTCTTGGGCAAACCATAGTACATATCTTGGCCTCCAAATAAAGCCGCTGACTGGGCATCCTCCTTCATGCAAAAGTCTTTCCTTGGCACAACTGACCTTTTATTTAAGAGATCTTAATCTGCATCTTGATGAAATATTGCTTTATCATTTGGGCTGGTGCTTTATCCTAACTTGATGCTGCGGAAACCAAGGCCTTAAATAAATCATTGGTACCTGTCTCTTCATATTGTATACAGGTTGGTGGTCTCTCTGTGTTCTGTCACTTCCTTTCTGGTGTTGTACCCTCCGTCCTTTCCATGCTGTGTCCCCCCTCTCCTGCCCCCACTAGGTTTCAGCGTGAATGCATTCCACAGTAACCCCCTCTTCGTGAAAATCCCCAAAATCCAAACTCACTGCTCACCTCCTCATTCATTCCTCTTTTCTCCTGCCTGTGGAACCAACTCCCTCAGTCTGTTCATTCGCATTCTTCCCTCCAATGCTTCAAGATGGATTTTCACCTGCACAATATCAGGTACTCCCCCATCTACAATCATGATCCTTTATACCCTCCATAAGCCCATCTCTTTCTGGGTTTCCAGATTACAGGGTTTCCCTCTGCTTCCTCACTCTCCTCTTAATTTTTAGGGGTTTTTTTCCTTATCTGCTTCTTCCCTTGTTTTCCCTTCCACTTCTATCATTCAGAGTGTGTGGCTGTATCCACCCTGTTCATCCCTTATGTTCTTCTCCCCTTGCTCTCATTCTTCCACATTTCCCCCACTATCTGGCCCTCTACCCTACTGTCGGTGTGTTCCCCCCCTCACCCTCTACCCCATTTCTAGTGTTGTTTCCATTCTGCTACATTCCTCGTCCATTCTGTCTTGTCGCCTTTCCATGAGCCTCGACTCTGTATACAATATTTTTTTTTTCTAAGGGGTGGGAGCAATGATCAGATCGATGGCTAAGGGTTGTTTTCAGTTCGAAACATTCCTCAACTTAGATGGCATGTATCAAATGGCACAGAAGCTATGTTGGCAAGTTCTTGGATATAGTTTCACCTTGCAGGAATACTCCCAGCAATGATAACTGGAAGAGTAAGATTGCACTTACTAATGATAATTTCAACGTCTATAATCAGGAAAAGTGTACTCGTGAATTTCTGACATCTGACATAATGCATTGGACTTCCATTGTGCAGCTTTGTGGTGCCTTGCTGGCATAGGTGGTGTATGTACATATACAATGTGACCATCATTGTGGTTGTCCCCCCCATATTTACCCCTTCTTCCCTCTTCAATTTCCTACTGCTCCCCCAGGCCTCAAAAAGTTAAAAACAAATAATATGTTTTATATTCTTAATGATCAAGGTGCAGACATGATCGGCACAAGGTACCTGTGCAGGGGCGAGAAGATGGCGGAGGCAAGGTCGTCCAAGCAGCCTTTTCCAATTTTAGATAGTCCACACCTTCTTGTGGTGTGTTGCGGATAATGATTAGTTGTGAAAACTATATGCTGTGTTTTGGTGGATTTTAAGACAGACCATTAACTCTGAGATGCCATATAATTGTTACACATGAAGGAGGTGCTGAAATAAAAAAAATTAAAATTAAACTTTAGAAAAGGAAGAGGAGGGAGAATGTACAAAGGAGAAATAAAGTATGGTATGAGGAGTTGCGAGAGAAGGGAAAACAGGTTGGAAGGATATATTTGACTAAGGGGAGGGAAAGGAAAGGGCGTGTAGTTGAAACATATTGAGGGTTTTTTCAAAACTTCCGCCATATTTGAATGTGCAATAGTTTACCCTGATGGTGAATGTCTCAAGCTGCAAATGGCATTAAGATAAAACATTATTTTAATTTTGGCATTTTGTGGCCTCCAGCTGGCCCTTTGCGTTCACCTTTTGTGTTCATTTAGGTGTAGACTATTTCCCTATCCACCTCATCGAAATAATCTTTATTGAACATGTGTGAAAGCCATGCTCAGATTGAGCTGAAATTGGGATTGTTGATCAGATGAACTAAAACATTATAAAGTAAATGAAAAATGATTTAACTGTCCTTGATCTCTTGTATTTCTTACAGTTAGAAAAATAGAATAAAATATTTTTTTAAAGACAAAAAGGGAAGTTATTGATGATGATAAGGTGAAAAAGTCCATTGAAAAAGTTGACTTTCTTTGCATGAAAAAGGACTAAAAAATCCGAATAAAAAGTGGTTACCGTCTGCCATCGATCAGGCGACAGGTTGTTGGGCTGAGACTTTGAGTACAAAACGTTAACTTCTGAAATACAGCCACCTGGTTCCACCTAGCTATGCCAAGCAGAAGAAGAAAAAAAGACAAAAAAGATCAGAAAAACTGGTGTTTCAAAATAAAATAAAATAAATCATCGCACCAAATACGTCTGTTCAATTCCATATAGTCCGGAATTACTCTATGAGGGTATCCAAGTAGATAGGAGTATGACTGTCTAAAAGCCAAAAATGGTTTGACCCGTTTTACAAGACTAATTATCCAACACTCATTTAATGGTAATTCAAGATTTTCCATCAAACAACATTGGTGTGGAAAAGGCACAAAATCCCTACACAATCAGCCTTGACTTAGGAGCAGTGATGTCACAATTTTCCCATGATGCAGTGCATTACTTCATTATTAACAACAAGCAGGGGTACCCGGCGATGCCCGGTACTGTTCTAACCATGTTGTCATTTTGAAGAAATCAATTTTTTTTTCTATATTTTTGTGGGAGCCCAAAACACTTCCCTACACCCACTAATGAATGGGGTTGGGGATCATTTAATATAACCTTTCACATACGTACAAAAGGTTATGCACTATAGAGCGATTAAAAACATCCCCAAAAATGCAACTTTTCTTTTCAAATTTTCAAAACGTTTTTATTTTGCCTAAAACACTCCCTGGCACGCATTGATGAACCTCTGAAAGTCTGACGAAGATCCGTTTGGTGATCTCTGAGAAAAATGGCAATACACATACATACAGACAGACAGACAGACAGACATGGATGAAACTGTATACTTCAATTAAATGGGTGTGCTGTCAGGAAAACATGGAGTGGAACCACCTTTAGAGGCCATTTACCCCACAGAGCAGGGGTTCGCCTTTTTCGGGCACCATGGTCCCCTTTTTGAAGCAATGTTTTATGGCCACATGCCCTTCCTGATGCCAACCCTGTTAGTCGCCTCTTGCGACACACAGGAAATTACCAGTGAGCTGGTACTCAATTTGCTGACCTCGGAAGGATCACAGGTTGAGTCAACCCCCATGGCGTTAATTTAGCGATCGATCTGGATTTGAACCCAGGATCCTAGGATCCCAAGCCGCACCCTAACCGCTCAGCCAACACCAGGCTAGGAAAACATGGAGTAATGGGAAAAAAAATCACAGACAGGTCGATGGCCTCTGTTGTTTTTGTATCACATCTATGATGATAAAGACGTTGGTGATATTATTATTATTATTATTATTATTATTATCATTATCATCATTATGACATTGTATCCATGATCTAGATCACCATGTAGTATCACAGAAGTAAATAATACATCTAAATTTCGTATGGGATATTCAACAAATGCAACAATCATCTGCTTTTGTTGTTTGAAACATAAATATGCAACTTTGTTAAAGTTTGGAAGTCACAGGCCAAGTATTACCCATTTGGTTCTATGACACACACATGCTATTGTTTCATGTGCTGCAAAATTGGCTGGTCTGCATCAATGCCACAACAACACATTTACTCTGGTGTTTGCTACGCCAAGACTGAACATGGTCTATTGATGTCCCCATGACGTGAGCACATATTTTCTGTCCTTTTGCCAACATGGGTAAACTCATTTTCTCCTATTTGTAAACGGGCCTGGTTTATCCTTTCTTCGACTTGGTTTATCTTGAGAATCAGAAATTAAAATGAGAAGGTTGAAATTAAAATTAGAAGACTCAATTAGAAGAAATTTCAGTCTGAAATCACTGATGGAAAAATCGCCAGGAAATTTAAATGTATACGGTGGTATGGCATATTTACCCTAATATTCACCGATTGGCTGATTTGTGATTCTCGTTGTCATTTACCTATGCAATTGGCTGTCCCATTTCAGCACGCTTCAACCATTCAGTGAACATTATCGGAATTATTCGTTTTGGCTTTGTGATACTAGACCAGTGGTACAAAAAATTCCTTCATCAGATCAAGAACTTCTTACAAGATAATCGCATCTATATAATAATAGCGTAAGGACTCGACTTTGTTATCCCTTTTACGCCGCACTCAGTGACCCAATGCCCACGGCACTAATGGATTTACGATCTACGAACCGCGCTCTTTGTTTATCACATACAGCCATACTCGAAAAATCTGAATTAGCCGACATTGGGGCCCAAAAGCATCCGATTAACTGCCGATACGACGCCATCTTACGACGCCATCGTATTGGCGTCTGCTGGGCGAAGGCGAAGCAAGCCGTCCGCTGATTGGACAGACGAAGGCGAAAGCAAGCAGTCCACTGAGTGGACAATCCAGAGCATGCATTTGTGCCGGTGTCGGCGATCGTTGTTCATATACGCACTCTTCATTCTCATCTTTCTTCCTAACTCTTACTCGGACAAGCAAATCCCCTATGCCATCCATAATGGTACACTCTATCCATACACCACATCCTCCCTTCCGTGGATGTTCCACGGGTTTCGGCTGGTTAATAATAATAGCATAAGGACTCGACTTTGTTATCCCTTTTACACCGCACCCAGTGACCCGATGCCCACGGCACTAATGGATTTACGATCTACGAACCGCGCTCTTTGTTTATCACGTACAGGCATACTCGAAAAATCTGAATTAGCCGACGTTGGGGCCCAAAAGCATCCGATTAACTGCCGATACGACGCCATCTTACGACGCCATCGTATTGGTGTCTGCTGGGCGAAGGCGAAGCAAGCCGTCCGCTGATTGGACAGTCGAAGGCGACAGCAAGCCGTCCACTGAGTGGACAATTCTAGAGTGGTGCTATGCCGATTCCTATTACGAATCCATTCATTTTTCAAAAGTATATCGTAGCGTTGTCATTTAAGTAGATTGCAATAAATACGTTGTTCATATACGCACTCTTCATTCTCATCTTTCTTCCTAACTCTTACTCGGACAAGCAAATCCCCTATGCCATCCATAATGGTACACTCTATCCATACACCACATCCTCCCTTCCGTGGATGTTCCACGGGTTTCGGCTAGTTAATAATAATATGACTTCCCTTGCAAGAAACTTCGAAGCAGGTGGTGGCCACATCCTGTGCTATTATCAACAACTTAGGGTTGTTTGTCCATACTCTATCCTTTAAAACTCCAACATCAAGCCAGGGAGCATCATGTACCATATTAAAGTATTTGGTTTTGAATCAGCCAGAGTTCAGAACTGCCAACCTCCCAGACTCAGAGCAGATGCTCCAACCATTACACTACCAAGTGTGGTTAATTATACTTTACTAGAAGCACCTACTCCCTATGGGATAGGTTTTGTTATTATCCTTATTCAAACGTGTAATTCAAAATACCTCTCCAAAATATCTCTTGCTGTGGAATTCAAAACACCTCACGGCACTGGACCGCCAAGACCACCGGCAAAGATAAAAACACCCCGATGCATTAAATGCGGTGATGCTGATCCTATGTAGCAAGTCTGGATGTAATCATTCCAGAACTATGGAAGATTCTAAAACACATGGAATTCTAAATGGGGTAGGGAGGGAGAGGGCAAAAATGCAAATGGTGTCTTCTGTCCTCAAGCCGGAAAGCTGGGAGCAACAATTTACATTTATTGCCGCATCTGATGCAATTGAAATGCTCTAATGGTGGCGAAGTGCTACATTTGAAACTGTTTGTGCTATATATTAGGTATACCGGAAAGTAATGTCGTTTTTCAAAGAGGAATACACAACTTTAAAAAACGACATTACTTTCCAGTACACCTAACATGTAACTTTTTGATGCCATGGGTCCATAATAAAAAATTGTCTTGCTGTCAAAGTCAGTTACCAATTGCAAATTAATAGTAGGGTGTTTTATTTATTGCTAGCAAAGATACCTGGTCTTGCCAGGCAATGCCAGGATCCTCCTCCCACCCTGTTTCCTCCCTCCTCCCTCTCCCCCACCACGCCCACATCCCACCCTTGCCCCTGCCTCCTCACACCCCCACCCCTCCACCTTTTCCCTCTTCCCACCTCCAACCTTTCCCTTCCTCTTCCACCTTTCCCTTTCCTCCTCCCACAAAGGAATTTTTGCAGGGTGTATATTTGGAGAAATTGGCTAAAGTTGTAACCTTTTTCCTTCAAAGTTTTCCTTCGCCCTTGAGATAATATAACCGCCATAAACACAGTAAAATTAATTTTTAATCGATGTATGGGTTGTGTTTGTACTATTTTTCGGTTTTTGAATAATTAACGATTACCGGTAGCGCTTTTTTTTGGAGGTCACATGACTCCTTCTTCGCCGACCATACCGATCATTGTGTCATCTTAATTAACAGTTATTTTTCACATCTGATACGATATTTGATGATCGGAGCTCACCATCTCACCAAATATATAGGTACCGGTATCCGGGTTGAAATCCGAAAAAAATTGGGCTTTTTATAAAGCATTGTATGTATGTATGGACATGTCTTTGGATATGGTGACAGGTGGTGGCTCGTGTGTTTCTAAGTTATGAATTATGAGAAAATGGCAGTTTAAAGGAGGAGTAGCGCCACAAACAAACAATGTCTCATTTGCTTCTACATTGAAGATAATATTGCTCCAATCTTCGAATTTGAAAACTACAGCACCGACAAAGCGATGTATACAGTGATTCATAGTTATGAATATCAGGCATTCTATGATATGAGTGAAGAAAGTGACAAAATAAATTTTGAGTGCTTTAGCGCACAGGAACTGTTGCGGTCTATTCCAAGTTTAGGCATATTTGAGCAGGCCAAAACAAAATGGCGGCTTAAGACCCCTGATAAGTGAAAGCGGGCTGAAAATGATGGCAAACTGGCTGAAAAAGATGTCACACTGGCATCTTGGTCGGGCTTTTTTATGATGAGCAAATTCATTAATTATCTTCAAAAGGACTGTTTACATTTACACAAATACCAGTTTTCATTCATGCACTTTACTTGCATACTAAGGGAACCTTGGAATTCCCTTAATGTGCATGCAAAGTTTTGAGCTGCTAAGTTTCATGGTTTTAGTGTTACGGACGAGGCACACGCACTGACATTTATTATAATAAGATTATAGATTGATCAACAGTACTTTATTAATATTTTATTTTGCATTTACACTTCAAGATGAGTTGTTTGATTGCTTAATTTATCGAACCACTAGAAATAGCACCTGGCGTTGCTGGGCATCTCAGTCACTTTGTGCCGGGAATATGAAGAAGGGGATTGGGGGAAGAGAGGAGCGGGGGGGCAGGGAAGGGGAGAGGTGGGGAGAGGAGAGGATGGAAGGGAGAACGGAGGGGGAAAGGGAGAACGGAGGGGGAAAGGGAGAGAGGGGAGGGGAAAGGAGAGAGGAGGGCAAGGGTAATGACAGTTAAGTCAGTGAATAGTTTGAAAATTGAGTTGGATAGGTATATCTTGAGTTGGATAGGTATAGGATTCCCCCCCCCCCCCCTTCCCATGCCTCCTCCCCCCAAGCCCTCTCCCTTCCACACATCTCCCTGCTCTCAAATGTTGTGTTTGTGTGCTTCACCTTCTCTCCCCATCTTGTTTTCCGCTCCCGCTTTTTGTGTGTTTTGTTTGTCTGGTTGATTTGTTTGTGAAGTAAATGTTAGCTCTTTCACGAGCCTCGATTCAGTATACAAAAAAAAAAAAAAAAAAAAAAATCTGGAAGTTGGGGCATGGTGGAGTACTAAGATATTGTCATGATTGCACAGGTTTGCTGGTCATAATGGTCTAATATTGCATTAAATTTCTTTGTATTTTCGAGCATAATCATTATAATTAATAGATGTCAAACAAGTATCTGCTCCTCTCAGTGATTCGCACCTCTTCATCTTTTTCCAGGTGGAGGCCTGCTTCAAGAAGGTGTTTCTCAAACTCATCTCGTCGCCGTCGCTTTTCTCCATCATCCTCAGGAGAGCTTTCACTCACAGGACCATCTCCGACCGTCTCCTCTTCATCAATTGACCCATACTTCCCCTCTTCTGCATCCACACTTTCATCAATATTTAGATTGACTCCAGCTGAGGGCGGAGGCCTAGCCTGGCGATATCGATAGGTCAACACAAAGTCAACACGTCTTCTCCCATCGTTAAAATATGGACCTGTACCTTCAGGCCCGGAATGGTGTGCATGTGGTGGAAGGATGTCGAACATCTGTGGGAAAATGGAGGAGGTTAAGGAACGCAGCAAGAAGGGTTATGACATAATATAAAGGGTAAGAATTCAAATAAGAGCGTTGGTTCAAATAATTTCTAGTCAAAGTCTTGGGTAAAAAAAATAGAAGAAAGATTTGTGCTGGAATTGGGTCCAATTGTCAGTTTCTTGATGATCCATTAAAATAAACTTCTTTTCTCTGACTTTCAATATCAACTCAATTTACTCTCTTCTCCATCAAATTCTCTCTATAAATCTCTCTATTTCTTGTTGTATGAGCATTCCGGCACCTGTATTGTTAAAGCACTTCTCAAAGAGCCAAGTAGCCGCCATAATAAACTTCAAATAAATTAGATGGATGAAACAGGAAAGTATCACAAGCTTTAGGGACAGGACAGGCTCATAATGCTGGGATTGGGATGAGATCTGATGTTTGCGATCGATCCTAGATCTTTGAGGGTATATTTGCATGCTTTGAGCACAGGTGGGAATCAGAAACCATTCAAATAAAGTGAAGTTAATTAAATATGGACGAATAATTAATTGAATCACCAAGTACTTGTAAGACATGGAATTTTCATTCTGAACCCCTGGATAATTTTGGCAACTAGCACTGAGTAAAAGGTTAGCAAAGGGAAAACAAAGGGGAGTTTGTGGAAAACTGAACTCCCATATTGGAGCCTCACTGATGAATCTCAATTTCCCATGAGTAATTTAACATTAGAACCGATGAACCTCAGAATTTGTAATTTGACCAGAATGTTTGACCAACTTTAAGGAGCATGCTCTGAGATTATTACATTCCAAAAGTGTATATTCCATCTAATAGGTGTCCATGGTCAGAGAAAGGGTTCACCTTCAGAAGGATTACAATGCTTAACAACATCAATATCAGCATTGAATAAGTTATGGAACAAACCCAATATTAAAAATATTTTGTAATTGAGTTTGTTGTTATCATCATTATTATTGTGCACCACAGTAGTGTTGATGATGTACCACAAGGGGAGATAATTAGACTTAGCGTTTTTAACACTGTACGTAACCATTACATTCCTTTTGATAATAAATACCCAACGGGATGTTCCTTCAACACACAGTGAGATCCCACTAATGGCCTGTAAGATCTAAGTGCTGGGGAAATGTGGGGGTGGTGAGGGATGGAGGGGGGTTGGGAGTGTATGAGATCCTTCCTTATATCAAACACTCAGGCATTTATAAGTCAGACTCTCAAGATATGTATACTACATGGCCAAAAGTATGCGGACACCCCTTCTAATTAGTGAATTCGGCTGTTTCAGGCACACCCATTGCAGACAGGTATATATAATCAAGCACACAGCCATGCAATCTCCATAGACAAACAATGGCAGTAAAATGGGCCATACTGAAGACCCCGTCATAGGATGCCACCTTTCCAACAAGTCAGTTCGTCAAATTTCTGCCCTGCTAGAGCTGCCCCGGTCAACTGTAAGTGTTGTTATTGTGAAGTGGAAACGTCTAGGAGCAACAACAGCTCAGCCACGAAGTGGTAGGCCACAGATGCTCACATAAAGGGACCGCCGAGTGCAGAAGCGCGTAGCACGTAAAAATCGTCTCACCTCGGTTGCAACCCTCACTACAAAGTTCCAAACTGCCTCTAGAAGCAACGTCAGCACAACTGTTCATCGGGAGCTTCATGAAATGGGTTTCCATAGCCGAGCAGCCTAAGAACACCATGCGTAATGTCAAGCGTTGGCTGGGTGGTGTAAAGCTCGCCACTATTGGACAAGAGAGCAGTGGAAACGCGTTCTCCAGAGTGATAAATCACGCTTCACCATCTGGAAGTTCGACGGACGAATCTGGGTTTTGTGGATGCCAGGGGAACGCTATCTGTCCTAATGCATAGGGCCAACTGTAAGGTTTGGTGGAGGAGGAATAATGGTCTGGGGATGTTTTCCATGGTTCTGGCTGCCAAACCCAGATTCGGGGAACCAAACCCAGATTACTGGAGGAGGTGCTTTCTTAGTTCCAGTGAAGGGAAATCTTAACGCGACAGCATAAAATGACTTTCTAGACGATTGTGTGCTTCCAACTTTGTGGCAACAGTTTGGGGAAGGCCCTTTCCTGTTTCGGCATGACAACGCCCCCGTGCACAAAGAGAAGTCCATACAGACATGTTTTTTGGAGATCGGTGTGGAAGAACTTGACTGGCATGCACAGAGCCCTGACCACAACCCCATCGGAAACTTTTGGGATGAATTGGAACGCCGACTGCGAGCCAGGCCTAATCGCCCAACATCAGTGCCCGACCTCACTAATGCTCTTGTGGCTGAATGGAAGCAAATCCCCACAGCAATGTTCCAAGATCTAGTGGAAAGCCTTCCCAGAAGAGTAGAGGCTGTTGTAGCAGCAAAGGGGGGGACCAACTCTATATTAATGCCCATGATTTTGGAATGAGATGTTCGACGAGCACATACGGGTGTCATGTTCGGGTGTCCACATGAAGCAGATGATGCAGTCATCTTTGCAGAGATGCTGGATATTCTTATGGGGGCCTTTCAGGCACTGATTGAGGTGGCGGAGCCGCTGGGATTATGGATTTCCTCATACAAAACCAAGATGCAGGCTTTCATTGACATATTGGATGCTGCTGTCTTGTCTGTGACTGTTTGTGGTGAAGATGTTGAGGTCACAAAGAGATTTACTTACCTTGGCATTGTTATTCCTGTCTCCGCATGTTGTGAGCCGGAGGTTGATAGACGTCTGGGTCAGGCCTGGGGAGTCATGGATTCACTGGATCATGGGGTGTGGAGCTGTCGGTATCTATGCAGGAGGACGAAAGTCAGAGTCTTTGAGTCCTTGGTGCTTCCAGTCTTGCTCTACGGATGCGAGACTTGGACCCTTACCAAGAGCCGGAGAATGAGACTTAACTCCTTTGGAACCGAGTCTCTTCGGAGAATCCTTGGCTTTCGCTGGTCGGACTTTGTGTCCAACGAGAGGTTGCTGAGAGAGACTCAGATGAAATTTGTTTATTGTATGGTCTGTGAGAGTCAGCTGTGGATGTATGGCCAACATGTGGCTTGTTTTCTGGACGCTGATCCAGCTCACCAGATACTCTCAGGAAGGGAGCCTCGTGAGTGGAGGAGGTCAACGGGCTGACCGCGAGCCTCGTGGTTGCAGCAGATTGATCGGCATCTCAAGGAGATAGGGATGGGCCAGGCATCAGCCTGGGAGATGGCCAGACAGAGGCCCCTGGAGTACTGTCGGAAAGTGGATGCGGTGACACGCTGCTCCGGCGCATGCTCTCATACCTGACCTGACCTTACCAGTGTTCTGCCCGCTGAGCTATCTGGGCAACCCTGACCAAGCATGAAATTTCCCCACACATGTGATTGCCACTCTCTTTCCATCACTGTTTCGGGGCACTCACTGCCAACCATAGGAGTGCCAAAGGACTGCTCATGAGAGGGTCTTCCTCCAATGGGGGGGGGGGGGGGGGGAATCCATGTCTGCTATTACAAACACCACTGGGGGTGTAGAAACAATTAAATAAATGAACAGGATTATATAGCTAATTAATTGACATATGTGGGAAAATCACATGCCCAGACCAGGAATTACACACCCAGACTTCTTCAATATCAGGCTGTGGCTTCTGATCCTGTCAATGTCCTTTCTGCTGACAAATTCTTCTATTTCGTCTAATCCCTTCATTAACTCAAATATCTTTACCACATTGCCACACAATCACCTACTTTCTAATGTAAAAAGTCCCATCTCCTTCAGCAGCCTCTCATTGCTGAGTCGAGTGAGGCCCATCATCAATCTAGTCACTATGTTTAATGCTCTCTGTGGCAGCTCCTTCCTTTCTTAGACTTGGTGACCAACACTGAACACAATGTTCCAGAAGACGCCTCACTAAATTGCTGAGCAAAGAGCAGAGCAGAGTTTTACCTATAGATGCCTGGCACTATGCTGAGTGCTCAGTTCCCATCCATTACCATCCCAAGATTCTTCTCATCTGTCACACACTCCAAGTCTGAACACTTGCATTACATAATCACTATTTTCCTTATTCTTAACCATCCCCAGCACCTTACATTTCCTTATATTAAACTGCATCTGCAAATCGTTTATCCAATCTATGAAAATATCCAGACTTTCCTGAATTTCATCGCCCACTTTCCCCTCCCCCCCCCCTCCCCCCTCATCTCTCACAGCCATTCTCTTATCCACCCAATCAGGAACTGCCTTATAGAACTCCAATAAATTTGTTAAACAAGATCTTCCTTTTATTATTATTATTATTATTATTATTTATTATTACTATTTATTATTATTTTTAGTCATCATTATTTATTTATTTATTTATTATGTTATTTATTTATTAATTAATTCTTCATTATTTAATATTCATTATAAATTTATTATTTATTTTTTATTCTTCTTCTTATTTTTTTATTATTATTTTATCTATTAAGTCCTTGGTGACTAACCTTAATTCGTTTGAAATCACTGAAATAGTTTCGCATGTAATCCGTAATTAACGCCTTAAACATTTTACCCACAACAGAAGATAAACAAGAGCGGCACTCGGTAGAATGTGTTGTTACGGCCTGAAGCACACCAAGCCAAGCCTTCAATCACACTGTCTTTATTTATGGATTATCACATGAAAAATCTCTTCCGACACATAAAACAAAGAAGGGAGAAGAGAGGGAAAAACGAGAGTAGGCCAGTCAAGAGTAGGCAGGTCCAAGAGTAGGCAGGTCCAAGAGTAGGCAGGTCCAAGAGTAGGCAGGTCCAAGAGTAGGCAGGTCCAAGAGTAGGCAGGGCCAAGAGTAGGCAGGTCCAAGAATAGGCAGGTCCAAGAGTAGGCAGGTCCAAGAGTAGGCAGGTCCAAGAATAGGCAGGTCCAAGAGTAGGCCCCAGGGCAGGCCCAGTGGTAGGCCCCAGTGCAGGCCCAGCACGAGAGGGTAGGAGTAGGCAAGTCCAAGAGTAGGCCCCAGGGCAGGCCCCAAGGCAGGGCCAGCAGTAGGCCCCAGGGCAGGCCCAGCGGTAGGCCCCAAGGCAGGCCCAGCGGCAGGCCCAGCGGTAGGCCCCAGGGCAGGCCCAGTGGTAGGCCCCAGTGCACGCCCAGCACGAGAGGATAGGAGTAGGCAGGTCCACGAGTAGGCCTCAAGGCAGGCCCAGTGGTAGGCCCCAAGGCAGTAGACATACGGCAGCAAGAGTTCGATCAAAGTTACCCTTCAGGTAGAGAGGCAGCTGCAGGGGGTTGATCCGGCATACCCTTCAGGTGGAGAGATTGCAGCTGGAAACTCTACAACACCCGAAAAGGCACTCCGTCATGAGCCCTCCTCCAAAATGGCCCCTCCTCCAGAATGGCCCCTCCTCCCTCCCCTCCCCATCCCCCTCCCCTGCCCCCTCCCCCTCCCCCTCCCCTTCCCCCCTCCCCCTCCCCCTCCCCTTCCCCCCTCCCCCTCCCCTTCCCCCTCCCCCTCCCCTTCCCCCTCCCCCTCCCCTTCCCCCTCCCCTTCCCCCTCCCCCTCCCCTTCCCCCTCCCCCTCCCCTTCCCCCTCCCCTTCCCCCTCCCCCTACCCCTCCCCCTCCCCATCCCCATCCCCCTCCACCTCCCCCTCCCCCTCCCCCTCTGAATCACCTTCCTGGCCCCTCCCCTGCCCCACAGCCAATCAGAGGCTTTATACACATGGACCAAACCACTTGGTCTAACTCACTTGGGGGGAGGAAGAAAAAAAAGGTCACAGACCGTAACAGTGTGCCTCAGCCCAGCTGAAAAGTTTTAGTTTTGTATCCCACTGAGAGGTCGGATCTGCATCTGTACCATAACAAGTACAAAAAGTTTAAATTAAAACAAAAGCCGCGTCGATGTTACACAATGCCTAGATGCAGCTGTGCCTATAACGTCGATGTTATAGGCACAGGACATTCCTATTGATTCGATTACTTGATGTTATTTTTGTGCAAAGTGAAAATATATCTCGGCAATTTCCCGTGTGTGGCGACGAATTTTTAATATATCTCGGCATTTTCCCGTCTGTTATTTCAGACTCGTTATTTCAGACTGTTATTCCCGTGTATGACTGACCATGCCGCGATTTAATATATATATATCTCGGCAATTTCCTGTGTGTGGCGACACGTGAACGAAGCTATGCTCCTCTCTCCACATTATTGTGACGACGTATAAATTAAATATTTCATCGTGACGATTGTCATCAAATGGACGAATTTTTAATATATCTCGGCATTTTCCCGTCTGTTATTTCAGGCGGTGTATGACTGACCATGCCGTGATTGTAAAAAAAAATATCTCGGCAATTTCTCGTGTGTAGCGACACGTGAACGAAGCTATGCTCCTCTCTCCACATTATTGTGATGACGTATAAATTAAGTATTTCATCGTGACGATTGTCATCAAATGGACGAATTTTTAATATATCTCGGCATTTTTCCGTCTGTTATTTCAGGCGGTGTATGACTGACCATGCCGCGATTTAAACAAAATATATATATCTCGGCATTTTCCCGTCTCTTATTTCGGGCGGTGTATGACTGACCATGCCGCGATTTAAAAAACTAGGGCATGCCCGTACTATATATATATCTAAAATTATATCCCCCCCCTCTATTTACATGAAATGGTTTGGTCCAAAGCGAACGGCTTGCGAGTGGTGACAATCCCCCCCCTCTATTTACATGAAATGGTTTGGTCCAAAGCGAACGGCTTGCGAGTACGGTGTTTTTTATCGGACCCGTGGAATTATAGATAGTAGTTTTAATTAGTTTTAAAACATAGTTTAACGGCAACATAGTTTTCCAACGTGAAATAAATGAATACGCTCTCAAATGTGCCGTCCGAGGCAGAGTGTGTTCGCCACGTTCGGCACACGCGATAGCTCGCTGCTCTCTGATTGGTTGAATCGTTTTTTGGACATAGCTCGGTAAGTAATTGTCCGATTAATATGAAACCTTGAAAAGGCACATCCTCGGGTCCCCAGCAATATACCTGGCAAGTTTAAAGTATATCGGACCCGTGGTTGTCGAGAAACAGCGGTCACAGACAAACAAACAAACAAACAAACAAACACACATACAGAGATTACTGGAATTATAGATAGATATATATCTCAATGGACTTGAAGTTACAGGCCTTTGAGAATTCATTTCGTTCTATAAAGGGCAACTTTCATCGGATTTTCTTCCCGTTTTTTTCAACCGAGTCTAAAACTATGTTAGCGACTGTGAAAAATGGAATGATATATCGAATTTGATTTGAAATAAAACTGTGTGAGAGAGGAATACACCACGGGCCTACAAAACAGGCCTCAAAGCTATGCGAGTTAATAAAATGGTGGATATTTGTTTATATGAAGCCTCTCACAAAATGGGTGGAGCTATGGTTCCCAGAATGGGTGGAGCTTTTAGGTTTTGTCTTCTTGCAAGAACAAGAACAAGAAGAACAAGAAGAACAACAACAACAGCAGAGGGCACTCTATTAGCAGCGTCTGCGACGCGGCTAAAAAGAATCAAATCAGCTTGTACTTGACACCTTACACACTCATCCACCAAGTGTTTTTCCGAATCCGTTCACAACTCTGAAATATCGTGGTATACAGTAATCCCTCGCTATATCGCGCTTCACTTTTCGCGGCTTCAGTACATCACGGGTTTTTCTCGCTCGTATATGTAAAATTATATATCGGATTTTTCATTATATCGCGGGATTCTGCGGCCTATAGGTATTTTTATTTTTTTAGATTTTAATTATTTTTGCGGTAAAATAAGCATTTTCTAGCCTAAAAAATTAATAATTATATAAATAAAAATATAACACATTAATTAAAACCTATATTAAAAGAATATTACAGTAAATCGAAATAAAATACGCATTATAAATGAGTAGACAAAGAATCGCGCGTATGGAAAACCAAGCTTGGGTTGCTTGCGCTCGTTTGCCCAGATGATTTCGTACGCGGCACACTATTGGCAGATGGATGAGACGCGACCAATCAGAGCACGCTGTTCAGTATCCTGCGGTGTTGTGTTTTTGTGCATTTTGTGTAAAATTGTGAAGTTGTTTCAAGCCCTACGATGACGGGTAAACGTTCTGCGTCTTCTAAGGGTTCTGGCACTGAACCTAAGCGCCAGAGGAAGATGCTTAATATCGTAGAGAAGGTGAAACTCCTCGACACGTTAAAGGAAGGGAGAAGCTTTGCGGCTGTAGGCCGCCATTATGGGCTCAATGAATCTACGGTCCGGTACATTAAGAAGGACGAAAAGAATATAAGGGCGACGGCAGCAGTGTCCTTTAACCAGACAGCGAAAAGGGTGGTAACTTCACGCAATAAGGCCATTGTAAGGATGGAGTCTGCATTGGCCCTTTGGATCAGTGACTGCAGGAAGAAGAATATCCCACTGGATACCAACGTTATCCGTGAGAAGACCAGGCAGCTTTACGCCAAGTTTGCTGAAGGCGCTGGCGACGACGACCCCGAATCCGAACCATCGACCGCATCTCCCACCAAACCAACCAAATTCAATGCCAGCAAGGGTTGGTTTGAAAAATTTCAAAAACGATTTAAGCTAAAGAGCGTGGTCCTGCATGGAGAAGCTGCTTCTGCTGATAAAGCCGCCGCCGAGGGGTACGTGAACGAGACGTTCAGGACGATCATCGAGGAAGGGGGTTATAAGCCTGAACAAGTTTTTAATATGGATGAGACAGCCTTATTTTGGAAACGGATGCCGTCTCGCACTTTCATCATGATCGAGGAAGCCAGAGCCCCTGGATTTAAGGCCCACAAAGATCGGGTGACTTTAGTAATGTGTGGGAATGCTGCGGGCTTTATGATAAAGCCTGGTCTTATTTATAAGTCCAAAAACCCAAGGGGTCCTCAAAAACAAAAATAAGAACCTGCTGCCAGTGTTTTGGATGCACAACCAGAAGTCCTGGATTACGAAATTCCTCACATCGGATTGGTTCCACCAGTGCTTCATTCCCGAGGTCAAGCTTTATCTCGCAGAAAAAGGACTCGAGTTCAAAGTGCTGTTGCTCATGGATAATGCAGGAGGTCACGCGCTCGACCTGTCGTATGATGGCGTACAAATAGAGTTCTTACCGCCAAACACCACATCGCTGATACAGCCCATGGATCAAGGCGTCATTCGCGCATTTAAGGCACTTTATACGCGAAACACCCTGCAGCACCTGGTCGAGGCTATGGACTCGGACGAAAACTTCTCGCTGAAGGCGTACTGGCGTGAGTACACCATTGCAACGTGTCTGCAAAATATTCAGATGGCCATAAAGGAGATGAAGACAGAAACTTTGAATGCCTGCTGGAAAAAATTGTGGCCAGAAGTAGTCCACGATTACGTGTACAAGGGTTTCTCTCCTGACGAAGTCCACCACTCTGCAGTAGATAAGGCAGTGAAGCTGGCAAAATTACTAGGAGGAGATGGCTTCAACGATATGACTCCCGATGACGTTGAGGAGCTGCTCGAGACCCACTCAGATCCGTTAACGGACGAAGACCTGGCGGAGATGACGAAGTCAGCAAGTGAGGAAGAAGAAGAGGAAGAAGAGGGTTCAGGGGATGAAGAAGAAGAAGGCCTATCACTGGAACGCCTCGCAACCCTAGTGAGAATGGCAAAAGAACTTAAGGAAAGGGCTGAAGAATGGGACCCCCAGATGATTCGTTCGTTGAATTTCAGAAATGTAATCGACGGAGGCATTGAAGTCTATAAAAACCTCCTCGCCCAGAAGAAAAGGCAGCGCCAGCAACTGCCCATCACTATGTTCCTCACCCGAAAAAAGAAAGAAGACACGCCTACGTCTTCAGCACGAAAAGAAGTTCCGGATGACGACGAAGATACTGCACCACCTGACGAGGCGCCTGCTGAAGTGGCGCCTTCAGAAGAGCTGTAATGCTCTTCTTTGCTGTGCAGTACAGTAAAAACTATTATTGATATACTTACCCAGTATCTATTACAGTATTTTCAAATATACTGTACAGCTATATATGCACGTACAAATATTTTTCTAATACGTAAGGATGGGTCTCAAAAGTGTGTTTAAGAGTGTAGAAAGGGTTTATAAGAGCGTGGGAAAGGTTTATAAGAGTATGGGGAGGGTTTTTAAAGGCTTAAAATAAATAAAAATAATAAAATTAATATATGGTTTCTACTTCACGGATTTTCACCTATCGCGGGGGGTTCTGGAACGTAACCCCCGCGATAAACGAGGGATGACTGTATATCCTTTATAGTACATGGGCTTATGTATATTTGTGGACCGTTTTGCTAGATTCTTGGCAACAAGGCTTAAATCACTCTAAATAGCATATAAAATAAAACAAGTACAAAAAGTTTTAATTAAAACAAAAGCCGCGTCGATGTTACACAATGCCTAGATGCAGCTGTGCCTATAATGTCGATGTTATAGGCACAGGACATTCCTATTGATTCGATTACTTGATGTTATTTTGTGCAAAGTGAAAATATATCTCGGCAATTTCCCGTGTGTGGCGACGAATTTTTAATATATCTCGGCATTTTCCCGTCTGTTATTTCAGGCGGTGTATGACTGACCATGCCGCGATTTAAAAAAAAAAAATCTCGGCAATTTCCCGTGTGTGGCGACACGTGAACGAAGCTATGCTCCTCTCTCCACATTATTGTGACGGCGTATAAATTAAATATTTCATCGTGACGATTGTCATCAAATGGACGAATTTTTAATATATCTCGGCATTTTCCCGTCTGTTATTTCGGGCGGTGTATGACTGAGCATGCCGCGATTTAAACAAAATATATATATCTCGGCATTTTCCCGTCTGTTATTTCGGGCGGTGTATGACTGACCATGCCGCAATTTAAAAAAAAAATATCTCAATGGACTTGAAGTTACAGGCCTTTGAGAATTCATTTCGTTCTATAAAGGGCAACTTTCATCGGATTTTCTTCCCGTTTTTTTTCAACCGAGTCTAAAACTATGTTAGCGACTGTGAAAATGAAATGATATATCGAATTTGATTTGAAATAAAACTGTGTGAGAGAGGAAGACACCATGGGCCTACAAAACAGGCCTCAAAGCTATGCGAGTTAATAAAATGGTGGATATTTGTTTATATGAAGCCTCTCCCAAAATGGGATTTACTTTTACTCACAGGTACTTACATTTTTAGATAATGGTTAGGATTGGATTGGGAGGGGGTGGATAGGAGGTGGGGGGACAGGGGAGTTCTTCTGCCAGATCCACACCCAAATATTATCTAAAGAATCAAGCTACCGTACATCTAGTTTTAGTCAAATATTATTCCTGAAACTGTGTTGGATGACTTTTTAACAATCTGCAATTCTTCTGCTTCTGCAATTCTCACGTGCCAACAGAGATGGTGATTGGGCACTGCATCTAGCTACACTTGAGAAACTGTGTGCACTATTCTTTGCATATGATCGTCTAGACTATGCTAGGCATATTCCAGAGTACCTGGCCAGAATGCAGAATATCAAGGACACAGATCCAGAGTTGTGGGAAGAGTTTTCTGCTGGTGGTTTCACAGTCAATACAAGTAACAGTATACCTTTCACAAGACTCAGTGTAGACCAGGCCATGGAACATCTGAATAAAGTAGCAAAAGGACATGGCGGGATCAGTGGAATAACATCCACAGCTGCAACACTTAAGAAGTTCTGTCTGACAGCCCCCGAGCTCGCTCACACAAAGGAAATGGAACACCTGGCTGGAGTGTCTTCAGAGAAAACTGATAGGCATCATGGCCTTTCATCCAACAAAGTAGCCTACCAGGAACGATCAATTGCAAAGCTGAAAGCAACACTTCTCCATTGCAACATTTTCAAGTTGCACAACTCTGAGGATGTGTTTCAGACCTGCCTGTTCAGGTTGTTGACCAATGAGGTGATTCCTAAAGCTGTGGAGGAAGGAATTCTTAATGCAGAGAAATTCGGACAGGAGGCTTACAGTGCATTTGTAGAAAAGAGAATAAAGGGAAACCAAAACCTGTGGTCGACAATGACCAAATTGAAATTGCCATTTTGGAATTCGGTTGGCAAAGACCTGTTGGTGAAAACTGGTAGTGAGGTAGTGGCACTGAAAGTGACGACATCCCTGTTTGCTCGACTACTAGTCATTGCAAGGTCATCGAGGGAAGCAGTGGATCTAGAGGAAGTGGTAGGGGCACATGAACTGTCCAATACCAATAGAACTCTTCTCCAGCCAAATGGAATGGTCCACCCCACCACCGACAAGAGCAAGATCATATCACTCCTGGAGGGTCTTGTGAAATCCAGTGATGACACAAACTCAAGTGACCATGCTGAAGAACTGGCAGAACACCCTGAGAATGTGCAAGAAAGACCCAGGACATGCTTAATTGTTGATGGAATGGCGCTATTGCAAGAATTAATGAGTGTCAAGAAATTTCAGAACTGCAAGGAGCTAGGCACAGCGTATGTACAGCTAGCCGAATGCAGAGGACGTGCTTATGAGCAGCTTCGGGTTGTGTTTGACAATTACACAATTGATGCATCATTGAAGGAAGGAACAAGGGAACATCGTAGAGGCAAGACCAAGGCAGTGAAAAACTATATTGTTGATGAGCAAACCAAAATCAAGGACACCAAGTCATTCCTTGCTAGTAATGTCACAAAGGATTCACTGACACTCTTCCTGGCAAATAGATTGATCAACAGTAGATCCTCCATGCAGATTGTAACGGTGACAAGGAGAAGTGTCCAGAGCAATTTTGAATGTGAAATTGCTAAAGAGGTCAGTAGCCAGGAGGAAGCTGACACACTCATGATTTTGCATGCAGTGCAACTTGTGAAAACAGGATTCATTGTGAGTATCTATTCCCCAGACACAGATGTGTTGTTACTTGCTCTACGTCGAAGTGATGACCTAGGAAGTGATGCTGCAGTTATCATGGGCACTGGAAAAAACCGTCGGAAAATCTTACTAAGGCCAATCTATGAACAGCTTGGTGCTCAGAGGGCAAAAGCACTTGTTAATTGGCATGCTCTCACCGGCTGTGACACCACTGGCCACATTCAGGGCAAGAGTAAAACAACTTGCTTCAAGGCATTCACTGAAAGTAGTCAAACAGTAGTGTCAGCAATTGCTCAGCTTGGAGAGGGTGATAAACCATCTGATGCTGTCCTAGAAGGATGTGAAGAGTATTTCTGTCGCCTCTTCTGTCCGAAAGGTGTCACAATAAGAAGTGCTGCTGAACTACGATGGCACCTATTCCGCCAGCTGAAGGCTGATCAGGGAGTCGAGAAACTAACACCAACTGCTGGTGCCTGGAAAGAGCATGTCCAGCGTGCTCATTTGCAAGCACACACATGGGCACAAGATCTAACTCTAAATCCAACTGTGATCGACCCAAACACCTTGGGATGGGAAACTGTTGGAGGCGAATTGAGACCAGTCCTGACGCAGGTTGCAATTGCTCCAGCCTCAATTCTCCAACTTGTTCGCTGTGGCTGTGGACGAGCTGCAAAGAGTCCTAGCAAATTGTGTTCACGCAGGTGTTCATGCAAAGCTAGGAATGTAGTCTGTACCGAATTGTGTAACTGTGATGCTGATTTGGAGAAATGCTGCAATACTGATGCCCAGCCTATTGGGAATGACATTGTGTTTGATCAGTAGAGAGCCCGTCGTTTGGATTTTTGATAGGAGTTGTTTGATGAAACAAACTGATTAACAAACTGTAGCATTGCTTTCAGAAAAGGCTTAAGTCTATGATGGATGCTAGCCACCACAACGAGTCTTCATCAATTGTCTCAGACTAAGACACTAGGCTATGTTTGCTCATATTTTGATTAAAAATGGCGGCCATCTTGAAATTATAAAGATGTTGGCCATCCGGCTGAAATTTGATTATCACCATTGTCTTCCTTGACCCCGAAAATGTGGGTAAGGACACCATTCTTGTGCTGATACCTTGATTAATAAGTGAGATATAAGGCAAAATAGGTCCGAAATGGTGGCCATCTTGAAATCCAAGATGGCCGCCATGAAGATGTCATGAAAATTTGGCAACAGCAATTTTTTTATTTTATATGCTATTTAGAGTGATTTAAGCCTAGTTGCCAATAATCTAGCAAAACGGTCCACAAACTTTGGTTTCCCAACATAAGCCCATGTACTACTATCTCTCAATGGTGAAGAATGGCTTAAATTTCTCTTTTTAAAAAAAATCTCTTATCCAGATCCAAATCTTAGACCAAAATCTTCGCAGATTCACACTTTCACATTCACTTATCAGATTCATCCATGTCACACTGCCAAGCTGTCCACCATGTTTTGTCCAAATCCATCCAAAGTTTTTGAGATATTCTGCTCACAGACAAGCAAACAAACAGACGGACAGACAGACACGGGTGAAAACATCACCTCCATCCACCTTCGGTGGCGGAGGAAATGAACACGTGCGGGTATCTATCTGGGTACAACAAAGGCAACAAGAAAGAGCAATCAGAGATTGCAGACCATCGGCAGGCCATGTTTGTGTGGTGTTTTGTGTGGTGTTTGTTTTGTGTTGTTTTGAATATGACGTCACCATTTTCACATTTTGTGCAGCAATGGTGTGAGATGATATTTGTAAACCTTCGCATTTGCATCGATAGGGTAAGCGCTTTCAGAGAAACAATTTGTTGAATATTTTCCTTAAATCCAACATGGCTGCCAAATCATGTGACTGATTACATTTTTTTTTCAACATTATATACCCATGCATAGTATGGTTAAAACATATGGTTAAAATTTGCATCGATCCATTCAATGCTTTCAGAGAAGAACAATAAATTCATTTCTGCAGTTTTTGCATAAAATCCAATATGTCTGCTAGACTGTGTGACATGACATAATTGTTTTAAAAAAAAATTCCCTAAGGCTAGTAGATCATGTGTGTAGAGTTTCGCATCGATCTAGTAAGCCGTTCTGGCAAATTTTTAAAGGTTTTCATTTTCAATCCAATATGGCTGCCAAACAACGTAACTGATGACGACATCAATTTAATTCGCACAACGGATCACATCTGATCGTTAGGTTTGTGCAGATAATGCTCAAGAAATTTCAAACTGATCGGATCAAGCCTTCTACTTGTCCAATTATGACATCAAAATGAAGGCACCGATGACACCATCATGAATGTATGTTGTTCCCAATGGGGAGTACTTGACAATGAGCCATTTTTCAATTTTTTCCATGGAGCGGTTTCAGAGATATGGAGGTGCAAATTTTTTCCGTTTTACCAAGATGGCGCCTGTACCACGTGATCTAAGTAGTGTATATATGTTGCTTCTGGGACACTCTCATTTTCCCATTGACTTACATGTTAATTTTTCCCCTCCATCATTGCCCCTAAACACCTCTATTTCTCTCACCCTGTTCTTTACGAACCTTCTAACCTTTTGACATGTTATCCTTATTCATTAGACCACTTAAACAATGGTCCTTCTGTGTGAACCTGTGATCCTTCTGACCTTATGGACCTTTTAACCTTTTACTCTTAATATCATCTGGTGAATCATCTTTGGCCCACTCAAACAACGACCCTACAAATATTTGTTTATGTGTGGGAAATAATTTAATTCTCCTACAACTCTCCTCACCGTCTAATACATTAACAAAAAATATGTTTGAGTTTGGTTCTTTCTCAAGATATTTTAACTGAGCTAAGATAAAATGGTAAACCTCCCTCAATGTTCTTGTTTGAGCGCCTCCAGTGCCACATACCATTTTTAAATTAAAGTATATATTTTCCTGGCAACCATCAAAGTTTTCCGTCCACTCAAAAATATTTCTATCTTTTTTACCCAATTCACCGGTATTTAAATTAATTCTCTTATTTGTTTTGTAAATTTTTTTACCAGTTGTCTTTTCAATTATACCTATTTGATATTTTTCACATTCGTTATGTTTACCATTTATATACCAAGGTTGATTACACCTCCACTCTTTAGTCTGGTTGGTACTTGGTTCTATCATTTTTATAATAGTAAAAAGGCGGCGGTAGCCCGTTAAAATCCCTAACCCCCCTTTTTAAATTATCACTTATATACTTATATAACCATAAGGGAGACTATCAATTCCATTTTCTAAAATAAACCTCTTATCATCAAAAGCCCCCAATGCTTTCTTATTCACCTCTTCTGAATATAATTTATGTTTATAACTTCTTATTCCATTAATCTTTCTAAACTCTTCTTTCTTTGTTGTTAAACAGTTATAATAATCCTTAAAGTTTATTGTTTCTTTAATGACATTTTTCTTTATGCCTTTTAACTTCTTATCAGTTTTTTCAACGTTATTCACAATGTATTTATAAGCATAAGCCTTAGACCTCAATCCCACAAATTCACTCATAACATTTCCTCCTAATTCATCCTTAAACTTTCCAATCACCTTTTTATTTTTAGAAGAGAACAACTCACTCTCTGGACTGTAATTACTAGTGTCATAGATATTAATGTCCTTTTTCATTTCTGAACAAGTGAATCCTCTTGGATTGCGCTGAGGTTCGGGCATGGAATTTCTAGGAGGAAGTATAATTTGTATGCAATGAAAGTACATGTAATATGGGATCGAGTAAGATCGAGTAAGCTTCACCAGTGCGCGTGCGCGAATTTACGTCACGTCGGCAGCGAGAAGAGGTTCCCCAACACGAACCAATCAGGAACTGCCACGTCACACATATGATCTCAGAATTCCTGTGACAGGAATTCGCGTTACACTGGCTGGAAGTCATTCGCTAGAAGCGCTTCCTCAGCGCTAATAAACATCATCAGTATTAATTTGCAAAATAAAACTATCTGTATCCATATAAAGTAGATTAACATCATTTTGATATTTCTTCCTCAAGTTATTATAAAAGTAATCATACATTAATGACTTTGATAAATCAAGAATTGATGTTCCAATATAAATAGGTTTGTTCATTTCAATACTCTCTTTAATCAAATGGATCGCACAAAAGTTCTCAGTAAAGACCTCAGCTCTAGTAAAACTCGGTCTATTAATTAATTTTGATGCTTGTTCCCAAGATGTTGATAGTCTGATATTTTGTCTTTTCCTCACATTCTCCATGGTCTTACCAAAGACCGCATTATTCATCAATTTATAAAAGTCTTTCTCAAAATCTGTTTTTGACTCTGTTTTTCTTTGTGTATTAAAATCAATGTACCCCTTCAACCAATGACTTTGATTGAACTTTAGAACCCTATGGATCTTCTCTACTCTTAGACCTTTTGATAAATATTGTCGCAAATTTCTTTGGTGTAGAACATAATTTTTCTTGTTATATAATGTAGTAAGTAATTTTTCTGTTGATTCACCTATATTAAATGATTGTTGATAATCACTTAACCACTCTTTCTTTGGACTTTCCTTTTCACAAGCAAATGGGAGATCTTTGTGTAGGTTATGAAGTTCCTCTGGATATTTCAAATCGACCTCAAAATAATAACCAACCTTTGAATCATCCAATTCTTTTTGTGTAGAGATACATACATCTTGTAAAACCTTTTTGTAATCTTTTTCCTTTACCCATCTAAGTTTTCCATAAGGAAGAGCCTGAGACATTGCCCAGCCATACAGGTTGTTCGCATCATAATACATCAAGTAGGAGCTCTCTACCGATGGATCATAATTTGGAATGTACTTGTTATTTGCTTTAGCATATCTCTTTGAACAGACTTGTGAAATTCCTCCTCTCTTTGCCTTTTCAATCATCAAAAGCATATCAACATCGGTTATCAAATCCAAAGCTTGTTTTGTCATTTTTAACATCGCGCTCCAAGCCAATCCAGGAGCAGTGTAATAGTGAGCAGGATCCAATCCATATCCAGAATGACAGATTGTTCTGAAAGCCTCAAACACATCAGCCAACAAAAGCACATCAGTTTTGAGGTACAAATCGTGATACTCACCAAGATTCTTAATGTTATATTTTTTCCAAACATTTTGTGCGTGTACATAATCTTTATCAGATATATGACTATTATTTAATTTGTTATAGAAATTTTCTTTTAAAGGAAGTTGTGTTTCATTAAATCTCTCAAATGAGTCCATATAGTCATAGGGGTAAATTCCCTTTTGTGTTAGAAAATCTTTATCTAAAAAATACTCTGAAAGACATGGAAACTCTTTTAGATTTTGAACCAAGTTAGCCAATGGACTTGCCATGAATTTAAATGTATCAAGAAATCTGATATGAGTAATAGGAGATGTGTGAATTGTTTTTGTGAATGAAATGTATTTCTGATCCGTGTTTGGAATTGCTGAGATACTTCCAGAAGTCTTTGAGAGTTCCTTGATAAATAGATGTGTATCATAATGAGCGTTGTTATGAAGAAAGACAGGAATGAAAGAGGGGAGTTGATAATTAATATTACAACTTTGATGAGCCGGACCTCTATATTTACCAGTGAGATGACAATGGTCTCTAACCTTTCGACCTTTACCAATTTTCTCCTCACAAATATGACAGACATTGTTTTTTATAAATTCCCTTTTTTCTTTACTTGTTAAGGACATTGGTTTATTGGTTTCTCTCATTATCTTGGTTAATCGAACACAGTCTTTTTCTAGTCGTTTCACAAACTCCTCTGGGGTATTTGAGCCTCTATACATCTCTAACTTGTTATATTTATCACCAACGGATGATTTGATATAATAACAAAAACCACAAGGAGTATGTTTTTGATATTTATTTGTGTATGATTCTTTTGGATCTGGAGAAGCAGTATCAATTTTTTCTAAAATACTTTCAAAATCAGCATATATAACAAATGGATGTTTTATTGTTTTCTTTTCATCTTTGAATGTGATCTTTGAGTCTTTTTTAGGCATGTTGATTACCGTTGATTTATGTTCACCACAATAATTTGAATGTTTATCTAATCTTTCTTGTGTATGGAAGAAGTTAAGACAACGCATACAAATATATATTTTATTTGTTCTTTTACATACTTGTGGTTTTATTAATTTTGTAATATCTTTGATGTATGTATAATGTGAATTTTCGTCTGAATTAAAATATAGAAGATTAATATGAGTTTGTTTACAATTGTCAGAAAGCTTTAAAACCTGAATGTTGTTTGTTTCTGTTAGACCATAAACATTAACTGATAAATTATTCAACTTTTCAAATTTAGGAATATCATTTAAAGTCATCGGAAACTTTAGATCTTTCGTATTTAATGTATTCTCATATTTTTTATAATGAGATACTCTTTCATCATGAAAATGTGGAGGATGTAAGTGTGCTAGAATAGACCAGAGAAAACATTTATTGTCTTTATTTTTGATATTGATAACTGCTTTTCTATTTTTGATAACACTGGGTAAATCAATGTAAGAAGAAGCTTTTAGAGGATCTGATTTAAGAATATGAATGTCTATGTAAATAATTTTTCCTATATTGAATCCACTTCCTACGATTGAATTATCCACATCTTGCTCTTGTTTAATAAGTTCATCATAGACTCCTGATGTTTTAAAATCTTGATATGAAGATATAAAGTGTGGCTCAGTTCTCATGTATGGTGTATCTATAACTCCTTCGTCCTTTGTCATTTCTAATTTTACTCCCATATAAAATTTAAGTGGTTTCATTTCTTTTAGTGTTTTTTCAATCAACGTTTGAACAGCAGGTTTAACTATTTCTACAGCATCAACTATAGACTCTGGTTCAGGAGGTTTGAAGTTAAAGACTTATTTTAATATGTCCTTTGAATGCACCATCAGAGTTTTTAATAGTAAACAATTTTGACAAGTGTTTGTTACTTTTAAGATGGGCTTTAAACCCCTTCTTGAGGATGGTTGTTTTACAGACCTTACAATGTTTTGTTTTAGGTGGAAGAGGGGAAAGTTTGTTAAGAATGTTGTATGTATGTTTTGCGGTGAGAATATGTTGTTTATAATATTTTACTTCCTTCTCGCAAGTATCACAATAAACCATATTTATAGCGTGAGAAAACGTGGTGTTTTATATATATCGCTGTGCTTAAAATAAAACACTTTTGAGCTTTACAGCTCCGTTTTATATATATATCGCTGTGCTTAAACTAAAACACTTTTTCACTCAGAATCATCGAAGTCATAACTATCACATGAATACTCAGAATAATACTCAGAGTCATCAATAAAGCTACTCTCATAACTATCATTTGAGCACAAACTATTAGTATCATAACTATCATCTGTGTTCAATGAAATACTATCATCACCATCGTCCGAGTTCAATGAAATACTATCATCACTATCGTCCGAGTTCAATGAAATAGTAAAATCTTCACTGCTGTAATGACTCATATTTAATTAGCAGAAAAAACCTTTCCATCTATACCAATATACTTTCTTTCATTAACGGATTCAATCTCTACATTTTTAATATCAAAAGTTATCTTTAAATAATCTCTAACTATCATAGAACTAAATGACATTTCACCAGAAATATTAACATCATTCATTTTACTTAGATCTACACCCTTTGGATTATTAAAGTAAATACAAATTTCTCCACGAGTATTGTTGATGGTCTTATCATTCTTTTTCAAAGTATCGTGGTCAATCACTTTTTCAAGCTTTGAATAAATTGCCAGGAGTAGAGGAGAAACTTTTGTTAGATTTACTTTAATGGATGTCTTTCCAGGTATAGTTAGAGCTCTTCCTTTAAATGAAATAGAGGGGCTCATGTTATTTTCCATAACTGGTTTTACCCAAAAATTTCCATATTTATCTTTGTTCAATTTAACATCTTTGACATATTTTTCTATATCTTCCACCGAAGTAGAGATTGATTGAAATTTGTCTTTTGTGCTTTGAAACATTGTATTTATTAATGAATAAACTTGCGTTTAGTTTAAGTAAAAATTTACTATATAAATATGATAAGTTCTGAAGGATATTTAGAATTTCCAGACTCTCCATATGATAAATTAGAGAATTGTCCGGCTTGTGATAGAATAGGGCTTAATAATGAGGGTTCATATAAACAATGTATTTTCTGTGATTTAATTTTAATTAATGATAATAAAAAATATATAAAAATATATAACTCTTTTAAATTAGAACCAAAAATGAATTACTTTACAAGATTATTAAGAGAGATGAATGTTAAGTATTGTGATGATAATACACCATTTCTTTCAAGGGAAGAGACTATTTGTATTGAGGAAATGTATAAGGGTTTAATGATATTTATTATTCAAAATAATTTTAATGGAAATGTTAATACAAGATACTATATAAATAAAATAATGAATTATTTTGAAATTAAACCCGAACTCAGGATAAAATATAGAGTTTCTAAAATAGCTCAAAAAAAGTTAGATGACTTGTTTTCCAAATATATAAATGAATGATTTTTTACCTGTTTGGGAAAATAAGATAAAATTTAATAACCATAAAAACATTCCAAATTCATTGAGATGTCTAATAGTTGGTTCAAGCGGATGTGGGAAAACCTGTTTACTTTTAAAGATGCTCCTTGGTCCTAATTTTTTAGATTATGATAATTTAATAATTTTTACAAAGTCAAGTTTTCAACCCGAGTATCAACTACTCTCACAGGGTTTTAATGCGGGTCTTAAAAAGGAAGACATTATCGGTTTATTTAAACTTCAAAACAAACTAAATGATTATAATATTGAAGATATAATACAATTATTTTGTGATACACAGAAATCAAAATCGAAACCAAAACCCATAACTTGTATTCTCAGTGATAATACGGATGATATACCTTCACCTCAAGATTTAGATAAATCAAAAAAGAACCTCGTCATCTTTGATGATTGTGTTAATGAGAGAAACCAAACAGTAATGGATAGCTACTATACAAGAGGGAGACATTCTTCTTGTAATTGTATATATCTTAGTCAATCATATTTTCAACTCCCTCGACGCTCAATAAGAAACAATGCCAATACTTTTATTTTATTTAAGTTAAATTCAATAGATGTAAATAATTTTTGGAGAGATAATTGCTCTACGTTATGTAGTAAAAAAGAATTTGAAAATTATATGAAACACACGATTGAAAAATATAAATATATTGTTGTGAAACAAGATGAGATATTAAAGGATGTATTTTTATTTTAAACATAATTACATATATAAATGACAACAATTATTATTAACCTTGTGGGTAAATCTGCTTCTGGAAAGAACTTTCATAAATCTAAACTCTTGAATAGTAAAAATGAAAAGATTGTAAGTTTTTTTTAAAAACACCCTATGATTCGTTTTGTGAGTACTACAACCAGAGCAAAGCGACCAGGAGAAGTAGAAGGGAAAGATTATTACTACATTTCAATGGAGGAACATATGCGATTGAGGAACGAAGGTCAAATATTTGAGGAGGTCTCTCTTGGTTCTACAAAATATTCACATTGTAAGAGTGAGTTAAATAAAGTAAAATCTAATGGTCTTGGGATTTTAGAAACTAATCCTGAAGGAATGAGACAAATTATTAAACAATTGTGTGGTGATGGAGTTAAGATTTTATCATTCGGTTTTGATATCGATGAGGAGACTCAACGCAAACGTATGAAAAGCAGAGATACAAGTATTAGTGAAGAAGAAATAACAACTCGTATTAATACCAATAAAGAATTTGATGAAATATTTAAAGAAAAGGATTTATTTCAACACATTTACTATAATGACAAAGAAAAGGAAAATTTTCCCATTGACCTTTACAATTCATTAAATGATATTTTTCAATAAATAAATACAGAAAATGAATACCGAAGAAAGAGCAAGAAAGTTTAAAGAACATCAAGAGTTGGTTTCAAAAGTTGTAAAGCAACAGGAAGAGATAAAGAAGAAACGGAGACAGAAACTAACTGGTGAAGAAGCCTTTGAAAGAAAAAAAGAGAAATTTTTTAAACCGCTTTTAAAAACTCAACACCCTACATTTCCCACGGTAGAATTTACTCCGAAAAAACTTCAAATGCTCAAAGATTTTAGTCAGATAACAAAACAAGAACTTGGAAAATTAGAATATAATGATGAAGAATTATTTCAGAAACTTGAGGAGGTAAATCAACCCCCTAATTATGTAGTGGAAGCTCTTCAAAACAATGAATATTTGGCAGATTCAAAAACCAGAGCAGGTCTCATTCCAACAGAAGAACCAGCAGTGTTCCATCTTGTGGAAGAAAAGGTATTGATATTTAATGATGAATTGATGTTCTTGAGTTCTACTCAACCAAATGTTAAATTAACTCCAAGATTAATGTTTCTTCTAACAAACCCCGGATTCAGCGGTTCAAAATATTTTGAGGAACCACTTGATATGGAAAGAGAGGAAGATAGGGTATATATTGAGTTGCTAAATGCACTTGATTATGGAGTTTCTGTTGCTGGTAAAAGTAAGAAGAATGAGAAGGAGAAACATATTATTGATGCTTTAAGTAAGCTTGGTTCGGGTGTTAGTTTTCTTCCAAATGACCCATCACAATTAGTTAATAGGCTATTATTGTTGTTAGGTAGTAAGAAGGCTGGAAACAACAATTGTTTTAATGAATCCTCAGCCATTTTAGATCAGTTGATGAACATGAAAATAATTAATAAATGTCAATACAAAGATATTTTATTAGATATTAAATAAGATGAGAAGCACAATTCTTAGTTTTAATTTCACAACGAGCGATTACACAGCTTCATTCCCTTACCCACTACAACTTGACCCCCTTACCTCATATGAGGCATCTTTGTTGTCAATGAAAACTTACAATACCCTTTTTAATATCACAGAGAAAAACAACAAGTTTAGTTATAATCCAGGAAGTGGATATAAAACTATAACCGTTTCACCTGGAGCTTACGAGATTTCTCAAATATCTTCAGAAGTCTCTCGCCTTATGAAAGAAAAAGGTGATGAACCAAAAAATATTGTAATAGATATTCAAAAACACACTTCAAAATCAACTATTAAACTTAAAATTAATTATAAAGTTGATTTCACGATTGAAAATTCGTTTAGAGAGCTATTGGGTTTCTCTTCAAAAAAGATTGAAAATAACGGGACATTTTACAGTGATAATGTTATCCAAATATCCTCCGGTATAAATTCAGTATTAATTCATTGTGATTTGATTGATGGTGCTTATAACGATGGAATAAGAACAAATACAATATTTTCATTCAGTGCATACTCAACCCCGATTGGTTATAAATTTAATATGGAACCAAAAAATCTTGTCTATTTACCTGTGTCAGGAAAAACCATATACAGAGTAAATTTTAGGATAACCGACCAAGATAATCGTATGATATCCTTTAATGATGAAATTATATCCATCAGAATTCACCTACGTGAAGTTTTTCAATAAATAAATAATGGTTATTGTGAGAAAACATGAGTTGGGAAAATATAAAATAATTACAGGGGAGGGCATGTACCTTTCACCATACTATACAAGGTATGTGGGTAAAGGATACTATAAACCTAAGAGACAACGAGGTGTAGGTCATCAATTTCGAAATAAAGGAGATGGGATAATTGATTCTCTAATGGGTATTGGTTCAACCATCCTTAAACATAAAGACCTAATTGGTTCAACTGCTTCTGCCGTGGGCTCCGTTGCGGGTGCTATAAAGAGTATAAAAGATGCTCAAAAGGAGTCTCATAAATTACAAGCAATCAAAGAAATAAAAAAAGGTAAAACTCAACTATCTTCACAAGAACGACAAAAAATCATTAAAATACTTGGGTCAGGGTTTCAATGATTTTAATACTATATAAATACAAGTATGGAAGCGATTGATAGTATCTATGATTTGGATGATACAATTATCATTTCAAACTCCACAAAAAAGGAAGACTATTTTAAGGTAAATGCTATAACAGGAACAGACTGGAATTCAAACGGAACAAAAAGTTTTGAAATAAATAATCAACAAACTTACTTGAATATAGCTGATAGTTTCTTGCTGTGTAAATTTAAATTCACTAAGGCTGCGAATAATACTAATGCTACACTCGTAAATGATTTCTTCTGGAAAATGTTTGACAGTGTCCGCCTGTATATTGGAACACAAGAGGTTGAAGCGGTTGATTATGTCTCTGCTACATCTGAAATGATGAAATTTACACTATATTCGTTTAGTGATAGAATGGGTAAGGGAGCTGTTGAAGGTTTTATTCCTGATATGTCAACGGGAATAAATGCTGACCCCGGTTATAGTCAAAGGAAGGCAATGTATAATGATGACACAAAACCAGAGAATAGTTTTACCGTAGCAGTACCTCTGAAAGGTATATTTGGATTTTGTGATTATGACAAAGTTTTGTATGGTCTTAAAATTAGATTTCAACTACAAAGGAATGATAATGTAAATAGATTGCTTTTTGGGGCTCAAAATGCTTTTGGTGATAATAATAAATTTGTTATTAATGATTTGTGTTGGTATATTAGTGAATATACTCCTAATCTTAAAACGGAAGAGATGTTAAATAGAAGACTTAACTCAAAGAAACCACTAAATGTATCATACCTTAAAAGAAGATGTCAACACGTTAAACTGGAACACACTACCTACACTTGGAATTTAGGTGTTCTTCAAGGAAAGCCACGATACCTATGGCTCATTTTTAAGAAACCAGATGGAGATGAAGGCACTGATAAGAATAATGCGCTGAGTGATAATGCTAAGGTGAAACAACTTTGGGTTTCTCTTGATGGCACATTTTATCCGCGAGATAGATTGGAAATTGATTGGGAAAAAAATGATTATGCGGAAGCCTACAAGTCCTACCAAAAGGTGTGTGAAAGTAATGGTAATAATGATCCTATTTTGGATATGGTTGCGTTTCAAAAACTTTATACAATCTACGCAATTGACCTGAGTTCTCAAAAGGAAACTATAAAGTCTAATCGAGTGGATACTTCTCTATACATTGAAAGAGGGGAGAGTGAAGAGGTTAATGCATATTGTTTGCTTTTGGAGGAAACAGAATTACAGATTAATACAGATAATGGTGTTATGATTAATATCACATAGGTTTTTTCTCATAAATAAATGGTTGGGGTATATGTTAATCAAATCAATCTTAATAAATTAACATCTTGTATTCAAAATCAAAAGCCTTGTATTATTAATGTTAATACAATTCAAAGAAAAGGAGCTGTAAGAATTGATGTTTTACTCACACACACACAAGTAAAAACACTAAATGATGTTGGATCTCTTAAAATTAAAATGACGAAACCTATGTTAAAGAAATATTCAATAGACGAGTCAAGAGGAGGATTTCTCCCGTTTCTAATTCCTTTATTTGCTGGTTTAAGTGCGGCGGGAGCATTGACTGGTGGTATTTCAGCAGCGGTAAAAACTGCTAACGAAAGGAAGGCACAACTAAAAGCTCAAAAAGAATTGGAAAGACATAACAAGGAGTTGGAGAAACAAATTAGTGGAAGTGGTGTAATTGTAGATTTTGCTCAAAAACTTGAAAGTCTACCTGATAAAGCTAGATTGTTGGTTGGAGATATGCTTTCCTCTATCGCTCAAGCGGGTGTTAAACTAACTAAACGGGGTAATGGATTGTATCTTTCTCATAAATAAATGGATAACTGGTTTAAACAATTTGGAAAGAATACAACGTCAAATATAGAACTAGCTAAGTATTGTAAAACACTAAAAATTGATAATGTGGTTATTTGTATGAGAGATGAATTAATACATATAAATAAGAATACAAAGAATATTATTATGAATTTAGACACACAGAATGGTTCTCATTGGGTTTGTATTCATAATAGTCAGGATAAATATTATTTTGATAGTTATGGTATGCCACCACCTGTTGAAGTAATACAATTCTTACAGAATGGTGTTTATCAAACATTTCAAGTTCAAGAAATTAATTCTAAATGTTGTGGTCAATTATGTTTATATGTATTATTTCAACTCAACAATAATGAAAATTTTTATGATATCATTTTTAATCTAATATAAATGACTTATGTTGGAAAAGATGGTTCTATCTTTGGAAAATCCTCTCAGGATATTGATTTATCAAATTATTATACAAAGGCACAGGCTGAACGACAAAAATATAGTGTAAGTAAAAATATTAATATGAAGAATACTTATAAATTAATCAATTATCCAAACCCTACAGATGCGAATGACTTA
Organism: Myxine glutinosa; assembly: GCF_964187855.1. Lineage (NCBI taxonomy): Eukaryota > Metazoa > Chordata > Myxini > Myxiniformes > Myxinidae > Myxine > Myxine glutinosa. Next base: position 139,664,600 of record NC_136267.1, on the reverse strand, counting down.
ATTAGATTAAGTGATTTATCACAATATATATTTTTAAAGAAAACAGCACGTTTTGTTAAACAAGTAAAATTTACAACCACAACACCTGGTTATACTGACCATACACCTTTCCTCATTGAATTTAACTACCTGCTTACAATTGAATTTTATAAAGAAGGACATATAGTTAATATGCGAATTAATAAATGGGGGTATGATATGCCTGATTTAGGGTATAATTGGTCTTTTTCAATAAACATAGAAGACCTACATGATTTTAATCAGTCTCGTAAAGAAGAATATTATCCACTTGGTGAGGATAAGGATTTATGTGGAAGTACAATTAATAAACAACAAATACATGGTTTTAAGAAAAGAAAAATATATGATAGTATAGCGATGGTTAGCATGACAAAGAAGGAAGGTCATGAGATAAGGATAGAAAGCCAAGGAATACAAACCAATTTGGTAGTGGGAAGATGGGGTGGTATTACCTGTCATAATATTAATCTCACATATATTTCTGATACATAAATGGCAGGAAGAAGACTACAAGAGAATTATAATTTTTGTATTCAAGGATACCTACAAGAAAAGGGTGCTCGGTATTACATACCTTATGATTTGGAGCATATACATGGGAATTTTGTCATTAAAAACTGGCCTTATACTGATATTGTTAAACCCACAAATAGAGACTTGTTTAAAATATTAAATAAAAATGAACTTCTCAAAGTTATGAAATATAAAACTCTTTTAGAAATCGTCAACAAATCTTATTGGTATCCCATTATGAGAAAAATAATTATAGATACAAGAATATCTCAAAATCCAGATGAGTATATGTATAATATTCTTTGGGGTTCAAACTCAAGGGTAGCAAGGGATGAGGAAGGAGTTGAAGAAGAGAAGGAGGAAAGAGAGAAAAGAGAGAAGGAGGAGAGGGAACAAAGAGAGAGGGAGGAGAGGGAGATGGAAATCAGAGCGATTCAAAAAAGAGTGGATGTATTACAGCAAGAAGATCAATCTCAACTCACCGAAGAGGAAAATAAAGAAAGAATGAATGCTGTGAAAATATTGATATTGTTGCAGACACGGTTTTAGATGTTATTTTACCGAGCGGTTGGTATTACCGCGTCCGAACAGTTACTCCCCGATTAGCCCGATTCCACCCGACGTTGACCAGATCGCCCCACAGATATTCAATCGGGAAACCTCTAAAGCGACCGAAAGAGAAGGAAAAGAGAAAAAGACAGAGTACGGAGGAAGAACAGATTTATTATACACACACAAGCAAAAAGGAAGAGCGACCAAAATTATTTACAAGCAATGGATGGAAAAAGCAGTCACACAGTGCATCGTTAGCTTATTCTACTCAATTTACTTAATCCCAAGACAACGAGTAGGACAGGACGTTCACACTTACACAGGGGATATTGCAGGCAGGTAGGGCTTGAGGTGGATTGCTTGAGAGGGAGGCAAGGTCGGAGGCAGCAGCTCTCAATTCCTCGTGGTTTTTGGCGGGAAAACCCTCCGTCGCGTATCCGCTGCTGTAGACGTCACGCGCTGGTTCGGCACACCTGCTCCTCTTCTTCTGGTGGAGCCGTCTCCCTCCTTTCAGCGCGTCTCTCCAAAGCTGGTTTCCTTGCCGAGTACCTCTCCTCTTTGGCTTGGAGCGTTTCGCATCTCACCGCTCCTCTTGGTGCCGCCTCTTCGCTCATCTCCCAGGTCATCTCCCAAGTCATCTGGTAAAGCAGTCCCTTACAGTCGCTTTTATAACTCGGGGCGGAATCAAGCCGCCGGCTGCTAGGGCACGCCTACCGGGTCGCTCACCGCGGTGCTGATTGGACATGCGACCCTCTGGCTCACTCCTCCCCTCTATGACGAGGTGGAGACACGCCTTTCTTCTCCGAGATTAGCACATGGGCAATGGCGGCTTGCGGGATTGAACACAACTCGCACCCTTTTGAAAGGAACTTTGGAGAGCGGAGATGTTTGGGGAAATTGCAAGGGCCTATGCTTATTTTGTTTGATACAATGCAAAGTCAATCTAGTGGGAAACACATATTTAGCCTACATAGAATAAGGAAATACACTATTTAAAAAGATATATCGTGACCTGCGTGTAAGTTTCATGGAATTAACTAGGAGGACGGCTGCGACCATTATTTACATTAACAGGGTGTTACACATAACAAAACCATACTTTTTACATTCGTTACACTTCCTCCAAAATTGTTACACTTCTCAAAAACCGTTACACTTCTCAAATTCGTTACACACTTCTCAAAACCGTTACACTGCACCCTCCTTTCTTCAGGCCCGTACTCGGGCCTACAAAACTTTAACTTAGTGTGACACGTAGGTGTAATTCCCTCTACAATTAACCTGACCCTGAGTGTGACAATCTTAAAACACAAATAAGTATGTCCCCCTATTGCATTGCACCCTGTCTAACAGACTCAAGCCCACAGCTAACCGAATTACGGAATTATTCTCAAACTATACATTTACGGTGGGGAGCATTATTTACAATGACGTGATTTCTTATTTACAACGCAACCCAGGACCTGTGTTTTTTTTTTTTTCTTAGGGAACAAGAAAAAGAAATTCCTGTTGGGAGGGAGGAGACAGCACGCATTGCATCGATGCACCAGTACCAATACCACCAAAGCACCCAAAAGCACCAAAAGCACCACAAAGCACCAAAAGCACCACTCGGTGCGCAGTCACCATGGTTCATAATAAACACAACAAAACAACTGGTGGTGGTCTTCACTTTCTCTGCTGGGCCGATGTTCTTCCCGACGTCTTCTGGCTTCATGCGGCCTATTTGGACATAATAAAAAGCACAACTTGTGTTCGTTTTTATTTAGGGCCTCAGGGGCCAAAGAAGGGTGGTCCACCTGTTTGGCATAGGTGCCACCTTACCGAGGTCCGCAAGCAAGATTCCCTGGCCACTATGGCCGGTCTCCAACAGAGGTGCCCTGCCCCAGAACCTGGGGTCCATCAAGTGGTACTTGGCCGCAGAACAGCGGTCCATAAAGTGGTACATCAACGCAATGCATGCTGGTTCTGGGAATCTCGGGCGCACAATGGCCACCTCATGCACGCTCCCCTCGGCACCCAATGGCGCACAGGTCATGTGGGAGACAAAAGAAAGACAATTGAGCGAGGGGTAAGGTCACAAGGGTACACGTCAATAAGGCAATGCAAGGCGAAATGCGTACGGAGGGCGAAGTGAGAAAGCTCGTCCCTACCGTACGTCACCCCCCTGTCACCTACACTACCCTTGCCCTTACCCCATATTTACAAAATCTACCCATTTACAAATTCGTCACTACTGTCACGTCTTCCCCATATTTCCCCTATACCAAATTCATCACCACAATCCCTCTAACCAAAATTTGCCATCACCCAATTCGTCATCAATCCTCATAAGGAGGCAGAGATGGAACATCAAAGCACAATGTCACACCCACGTCATGATGCGTCTCACAATCCAAAACATTTGCATTAATGAAAAATAATAAAACATGGCATGGTGTGGAGTTACCCGTCACCTCAGGTGAGTGGATGCAGATGGTGCGAGGAGATCCTTCATCCTAACTATCCTCTAAATGATTTTAACACACTTTACACTACCCGGGGTCTTTCCCTGCCAATCCATTGGCCGCTTACACTATGGGTTCTAAAAACCAATTCCCATTGACCAAACTGTGGTGCTTCTCAATTTGGGGTCTCACTCCCCCGATTCATCTCCCGGTGCCTTCGCACAATTTCTGGGCTGCGACGTGTAGCTCTCCCAGCAGGTCTACCCACCTGCACACCTCCCCCACTGCAGTTGCCACCCGAGCTTACCTAGCTCCTCACCCTAACCTAACTAACTGGGGAAGGCCCTCTCCTGGCTCTGTCACCCCTTGGTGCCCTCTGGCACTGGGCTACCCGGGTCCGTCCTCCGGATCCTCGGGCCCCATCCACAACAACTACTACCGGCTCCCAGAGCCCACCTGTGGCCTCACCTGGCCGACATCCTCACAGTGGTGGAGCGCCCAACCGACTACACACACTAACAGGCTACACGCCCAGCCATTTCCACATCACTAATGCACCCATCCAAAGACCATTCTTTCACCCGCACCACAGATGCCAATATCCAACCACAATTTACCTGTACCCTCTACCTAACACTTACACTACCCGCCCCGGGTATCCGTGATGGGGGTCCACTCTTCCCCCATTCACACCTTCGCACCATCCACTCCACTCCACAATTTCCACCATACTCACTCCACGACCATCCATTCCATTACTCCAGATATTCCACACTACCATTTATTCCACACAGCCACATACACCTGTTGTTGCACACCTGTGCCCTCACACCTGGTGCCACCTGCACCCTCCTTTCTTCCTGGACCATTTGGTCAACACAACACGCAATCACCACTACTCCCTCATACACTGCTCCACACACCTGTTCAATTGCACACCTGTGCAATCACACCTGTTCAATTCTCACCTGTTCAATCTTCACACACACGGCATAATCTCAGCTAACTACTCCCTTCTGAAACTTGCGCTTCCCAGTCGTCCCTTTAAACTATTGCGCTCCCACGTCATTATCAACCACACTAAACTACCTGCGTCCCCACTACAGGTATCAGTCACTATCTAAACCTTAACGTTACCTAATGTCATCTTCGCTAGATCCCTACAATATAACCTAACCCACCCGGGCTAGTTTTCACTGCCATACACCCCATAAACTATAGCGCATTTGCCCCCACTGTGAGGGATGGTGGATTTGCCATCCCACCACATTGGGGCATCTCCCACTACCAATTTTGCACATCAAATTTCAACAAATCAAAAATTTGCCGATCATCTGCCAATCACCATACCATCATCAAATTTTGCTTTTTTTTTTCTAATTTCGGGGCCAAAACACTATCCTCATCACCCGTCTACTTATTACATCCTCTCGGTGCGCCAATTCACGTCTACAGCCCGGCTTTGTACAGCCGAGCAATGAACGCGGGTCGTTTTGTGCCAGCGGCTGGATACGTCCCGCGTTCGGGGCAGGGACGGGGGCTTACCCGGGCCGAGATCCCATGCACCACCTCGGCGTGGAGCCATCCAATGTCCCGATCTCGACCTGCCGGCACGTCTCAATAGAAAGTGGTCGCCATGACGACCCTTCCTATCGGGCTGCCCGCTCCGCCTAGTGGAGCCCGGACGCGGCCGTTCCAAGCGAGGCACAGCGTGGATCGCGTACGGCGGTTCTTTCGAAACCGCCGTGGTTCGGATCCCCGCTGGTCCTCGCGGCACGCGAAGCTGCCCGACGCGCACCGAGGGCCCGATTCGGCTATAAGTCGTTCTAACCTCTAACCCGGTTACCGTCGATGCTTCACCTGCATGCTTACATGCATACGCTACCCCTTTCTTGCTCATACCTCCAGCTGTTTCCATGCTCCTCGTCGTACCTTCTCTTACACACCCAGGTACACTCGTTCCACTCCCAGCCTTGGTCACACACCTGACCACCGAACACCTTGGCACACATTCGTCGCTCGCACACCTCACCAACACACCTCTTCGCGCCCCTTCCTCGGTCACCTCCTCTGTGACCATCACAGGGGTGCTCTCACCCGCACACCCAACCACGTGCCTCACGACCAACTCAAGTGTGCATTCCCACACACGCTCTACCATTCCAGGTGTGCATCCTTCCATTCCAGGTGTACATCCTCGCTCACCTGTCACAACCAACTCACGCTCCGTGTCACTCTCACTACTCTCACCTCCACTCTCGGTCGCGCACTCACCCTTACTCTCAACAGCGCACTCTTTCCTCATGCACCCGTCCGTTACACACCTTTCTCGCACACACTCTTGCACACACTCTCCCATTACACCCTCTGTAACACTCACCACAGGCATACACTCTCCTTCACTCTTGACAGCGCACTCTTTCCCCATGCACCTGTCCGTTACACACCTTTCTCGCGCATCCTCTTTCGTTAGTTCCTCCGTAACACTTACCACACCGCGCTTCCATGTACCCCCTCGCACACGCGCTACGACCGACTCACTCTTGACGGCACACTCACTCCTCGGCGTGCACTTTTTCCTCACACACCCCATGGTCAGACATTCTCGCACACCTCTTTTTTCGCACACCAGACCTGTCGCACACTTCACCAACGGCCTTTCACGAACACCCGGATCCAACCCAATCCCCAAGCCGACTGAAGCTTTCCTCACATCATATACATTGCCACTCACCTCCGTACCTCATCGTCGCACCTCCTTTGCCACCTGCAAACTCTTTATTTGGTTAGTGAGCATCACATTATGAGTTGAGCACCGACCTTGCACATATTCCATCACCTCCTCCTTTATCTCCCTCTTAGTTTCCCTCCATCTCTTCTTAATTTCACTCACCCCCTCTTCCACTTCCTCTAATTTTTGTTTAACCTCTTTTATTTCTCGGTGCGTCTCCTCAAGTTCGTCCTCTAAGGCTACCGTGACCGTCTCTATGTGCATCCTCACCTCTCGGTCCTTTGTCTCCATTATCTCTGTCACCTCGTCCACCCTCATTGTCAGTTCCTCACGTACCATCTGACATTGCCTCTGCGTCGCTATTAATTCGTTTTTAATTTCTTTTTGTGTCGCCTTTAACCCTCCTAGTACCGCAGTGTTCTTTTGAACCTGCTCCACTAGTTCTTTTTGTCCCTCCGTCAGCTGTTCCACCTCCTCCGTCAGATCTTCTATTCCCCCCTGTAACCTAGCCGTATTATTCCTCACCTCTTTCTCCATACGCTTCTCACCTCGCTTTACCTCCTCGCGTAGCCCCGAGACCTCCTCACCCACACCTCGTCGTATCTCCTCCTTCATCTCCTCCCTTTCTTTTGTAGATGCCGCCCTCATCTGTTCCAATTCATCCCTCTGAGCATCCAGTTTGGTTTCTACCCCGATTTTTACCTCCTCTATCTGCTCTCCCATTTGTTTAATTTCTCTGGCGGATTGCTCCCCTATCTCCCGCAATTTGTCCTCCATCCTATTTTCTAGCCCCATTAACCCATTTTTCATCCCCTCTATCTGATTCTCCTGGGCAGCCATTCTATTTTCCACCCCCGTTAACCCATATTTCACCTCTTTTATCCCGTTGTCTAACCCCTCACCGGTACCCCTCGCTTCGTCCCTCATTACCCCCAATTGCTCACTCTGAGCATCCATCCGGTTCCCCATTACCCCCATCATTCTGCTTTCCATTTCTTCGCTATTCTTGTCCATAAGGGCCTTCATTTGTATAAAAAAAGGTTCAAATCCACCAACGGCGCTGCTACGGTCGCGGGAAAATTTGGTGCCGCTACACCCACGTGCGCAAGGACGCCACTTTGCACGTCTGATACTTCCGCAACCACATTGCTATTTTTCTCCTCCTCCCTTTCCTCCACATACATTTCCCCGAGGTCCTGGGTCGATTCCACCCTGTCTATCTCTCCCACCGACATCCGATCGCCTTGATTGTCCATGGCGCGATCTCAAAATTCGGGTTTTATAAAACAAAATAAATTTCGGCAGCTTGTAATTTTGAGCGCGTTAAGCGCGCTTCGGGTCCGATCTCACTCCTCGACACCAATTGTTACTTAATAACACAATTGGTGTTCCAAAATTTGGGCCTAACAAATTTAGTCCCAGGTCCGAATCCAACTCCTGACAACCAATTGCTGCAGACGCGGTTTTAGATGTTATTTTACCGAGCGGTTGGTATTACCGCGTCCGAACAGTTACTCCCCGATTAGCCCGATTCCACCCGACGTTGACCAGATCGCCCCACAGATATTCAATCGGGAAACCTCTAAAGCGACCGAAAGAGAAGGAAAAGAGAAAAAGACAGAGTACGGAGGAAGAACAGATTTATTATACACACACAAGCAAAAAGGAAGAGCGACCAAAATTATTTACAAGCAATGGATGGAAAAAGCAGTCACACAGTGCATCGTTAGCTTATTCTACTCAATTTACTTAATCCCAAGACAACGAGTATGACAGGACGTTCACACTTACACAGGGGATATTGCAGGCAGGTAGGGCTTGAGGTGGATTGCTTGAGAGGGAGGCAAGGTCGGAGGCAGCAGCTCTCAATTCCTCGCGGTTTTTGGCGGGAAAACCTTCCGTCGCGTATCCGCTGCTGTAGACGTCACGCGCTGGTTCGGCACACCTGCTCCTCTTCTTCTGGTGGAGCCGTCTCCCTCCTTTCAGCGCGTCTCTCCAAAGCTGGTTTCCTTGCCGAGTACCTCTCCTCTTTGGCTTGGAGCGTTTCGCATCTCACCGCTCCTCTTGGTGCCGCCTCTTCGCTCATCTCCCAGGTCATCTCCCAAGTCATCTGGTAAAGCAGTCCCTTACAGTCGCTTTTATAACTCGGGGCGGAATCAAGCCGCCGGCTGCTAGGGCACGCCTACCGGGTCGCTCACCGCGGTGCTGATTGGACATGCGACCCTCTGGCTCACTCCTCCCCTCTATGACGAGGTGGAGACACGCCTTTCTTCTCCGAGATTAGCACATGGGCAATGGCGGCTTGCGGGATTGAACACAACTCGCACCCTTTTGAAAGGAACTTTGGAGAGCGGAGATGTTTGGGGAAATTGCAAGGGCCTATGCTTATTTTGTTTGATACAATGCAAAGTCAACCTAGTGGGAAACACATATTTAGCCTACATAGAATAAGGAAATACACTATTTAAAAAGATATATCGTGACCTGCGTGTAAGTTTCATGGAATTAACTAGGAGGACGGCTGCGACCATTATTTACATTAACAGGGTGTTACACATAACAAAACCATACTTTTTACATTCGTTACACTTCCTCCAAAATTGTTACACTTCTCAAAAACCGTTACACTTCACAAATTCGTTACACACTTCTCAAAACCGTTACAATATCAAAAATTGCTAAGATAAATGAGGAAGGAGTTAAAGAAGAGAAGGAGGAAAGAGAGAAAAAGGAGAAGGAGGAAAGGGAGAAAAAGGAGGAGGAGAGGGAGAAAAAGGAGAAGGAGGAGAGGGAGGAAAGGGAGCAAAGAGAGAGGGAGGAAAAATATAAAAAGATGGAATTCAGTGAGATTCGTAAAAGATTGAGTGTATTACAGCAAATAAATCAATCTCAACGCACCGAAGAGGAAATTAAAGAATTAACAACTCTTATGAAGATAATGGTTTCAAAAATAACAACGTCAATGTCTTCAATTTCAGGGAGGAGATTTAAACGAGAAAGTGGTGAAGAAGAAGAAGAAGAAGAAGGAAAAGATTATGTGATTGATGATGTTGGTGTCATTGACTTTAGTTAGTTTTTATTTGTAAATAAATGGAGGAGAGAATGAAGGCATTCCTTAGGATTCTTTATGTTTTAAAAATAAAGATTGAAATGTATATGTTGAAAACCAAAAAGGTTTTGATACTCTGTCGGAATTTTTCTGATAAATAAATATGAGTTATTGTCTCAAATGTAAAAAGAAAACTAAATCTAAAAATATCTCTTATGTTAAAGCTAAAAATAATAGAGTTTATCAAAAAGGAATATGTCAAGTATGTGGCTCTAAAAAGTGCCAATTCATCTCTCCTAAAAGAGGAGGAGACATACAAAAGTTTCTGTCAGGAAGTAAATTTACAACAACTGGAATTCCAGGGGAATTACACCTTCCAGGGTATTCTTTCTGTGGTCCAGGAACAAACTTGGATAAAAGATTAGATGAGGCTGACAATCCTAAACCTTGGTCTAAACCTACAAATAGGGTTGACGAAGTGTGTATGAAGCATGATATTGCTTATGGGAAAACCACTACGTTGACTGAAAAACATAAAGCCGACAGTGAAATGTTGTATAATTTGTCTTTGATACAAAATCCAACGTTGAGAGAGAAAGTTGATAGGTTTATTGTGAGAAATTTGATAAATGCTAAATTGAAACTTGGTCTTGGTTATTCCTCAAAAAACTATTAGGCTCTAATGATGTCATCAAGACTGAGGAGCTTTTGGCTGAAGAATTACACAAACCTATAATCACAAAGTTTAAAAGAAGGAAGGTTTATTCTAAATACACCGACCACATATGGTCCGCTGATTTAATTGAATTGAATAATGACAGGGGATACAGGTATGCTTTAACCGTTATTAATTTGAGGAGTAGATTTGCCTGGGTTGTCCCTTTAAAAAATAAAAGGGGTGATACTTTAATGTTAGCCTTTAAGCTAATATTTGATCGGGATAAAAGGAAACCAAAGAAGTTATGGACTGATGAGGGAACAGAGTTCTATAACAAAATATTCATGAAATTTCTTAAGGGGAAGGGTATTAAATTATACAGCACCTTTAATGAAGGAAAAGCAGTTGTTATTGAGCGTTTTAATCGCACTTTGAAAGAGAAATTATATAAAAAATTCACACAACTCGGTTCTCAAAAATGGGTGTATTTAATTCAGGATATTGTAGATAATTACAATAATACAGTTCATTCATCAACAAAATCAAAACCATCAGAAACATTTACAAAATTAAAATATGAAAAGGAGATTAATTTGAGAAAGCCCAAGTTTAAAGTTGGTGATATTGTAAGAATATACAAATGGAAAAGTCATTTTGAGAAAGGTTATACACAAAAATGGACTCGTGAATTATTTAAAATCATTGATGTAATGGATACAGTCCCTTGGACCTACAAATTATATGATTTAAATGGAGAAGAAATCTTGGGTTCATTTTACTCGCAAGAATTACAAAAAACACAAGTAAGCAGATAATACCCTTGAAAATAATAAATAAATAAATAAAATGTAATGGGGATACGTTTTTAAATCTGTGAACCCCAAACACAGAATCACACAACTTTTTAGTTGGGGCTTAACTTTTGTGTGTGTATAATGGGGATACGTTTTTAAATCTGTGAACCCCAAACACAGAATCCCACAACTTTTTAGTTGGGGCTTAACTTTGTGTGTATAATGGGGATACGTTTTTAAATCTGTGAACCCCAAACACAGAATCACACAACTTTTTAGTTGGGGCTTAACTTTTGTGTGTGTAATGGGGATACGTTTTTAAATCTGTGAACCCCAAACACAGAATCCCACAACTTTTTAGTTGGGGCATAACTTTGTGTGTATAATGGGGATACGTTTTTAAATCTGTGAACCCCAAACACAGAATCCCACAACTTTTTAGTTGGGGCTTAACTTTTGTGTGTGTATAATGGGGATACGTTTTTAAATCTGTGAACCCCAAACACAGAATCCCACAACTTTTCAGTTGGGGCTTAACTTTTGTGTGTGTATAATGGGGATACGTTTTTAAATCTGTGAACCCCAAACACAGAATCCCTCAAATTTTCAGTTGGGGCTTAACTTTTGTGTGTGTATAATGGGGATACGTTTTTAAATCTGTGAACCCCAAACACAGAATCCCTCAACTTTCCAGTTGGGGCTTAACTTTTATGTATGTGTGAGTGAGTCATAATAATATACAAACCCTAACCCAACCCCATCCCTAACCCAACCCCATCCCTAACCCAAACCCATCCCTAACCCAACCCCATCCCAAACCCAACCCCATCCCTAACCCAACCCCATCCCTAACCCAACCCATCCCTAACCCAACCCCATCCCTATCCCAACCCCATCCCTAACCCAACCCCATCCCTAACCCAACCCCATCCCTAACCCAACCCCATCCCTAACCCAACCCCATCCCTAACCCAACCCCATCCCTAACCCAACCCCAACCCATCCCTAACCCTCACATTCAAAATCCCAACCCTAACCCAATCCCATCCCTAACCCAACCCCAACCCTAACCCTCACATTCAAAATCCCAACCCTAACCCAACCCCATCCCTAACCCAACCCCAACCCTAACCCTCACATTCAAAATCCCAACCCTAACCCAACCCCATCCCTAACCCAACCCCATCCCTAACCCTCACATTCAAAATCCCACCCAAACCCTAACATAATCTTTTTTTTCTTCTTTTTTAAAAATATGTATTTCATTTTTTATTTTTTTTTCTCTTCTTCCAATTCTGTCTTTCAAGGCTTTCAAGTTTGAAGAAGTAGAAATGGGAAGAAAGAATTTTCCAGCATTTTCTTCCTCGAACTTTCTTGATATTGTTTAAATCAAGCGTCATTAAACAAAGAACATTGTTCATTGCTTTAGAATCCAAAGAGTCTCCAAGATGGACCCCACAGGTAGAGTCTCCAAAATAAAACCAACTTTCCAAGTTCCCAAGGTATAACCACATTCCTGTTGAGCCTCCAAGATAGGTATCACATTCCGAGTCATCAAAACAAAACCCCCATTCCGAGTCTCCAAAAATATAACCATCTTTCCAAGTCCCCAAGGTAGAACCACAATTTTCAGAAATATTGGGGGTTTCCGTGATAAGTCTCACATAGTATAACTGCGGACCATCAGGGAAAACTTCCCTTTCCCAATTTTTTAGGGTTTCTATGATGTGTCTCACATAGTATAACTGCGGACCATCAGGGAGAACTCCCCTTTCCCAATTTTTTAGGGTTTCTATGATGTGTCTCACATAGTATAACTGCGGACCATCAGGGAGAACTCTCCTTGCCCAATTTTTTAGGGTTTCTATGATGTGTCTCACATAGTATAACTGCGGACCATCAGGGAGAATTCCCATTTCACAATTTTTTAGGGTTTCTATGATGTGTCTCACATAGTATAACTGCGGACCATCAGGGAGAACTCCCCTTTCCCAATTTTTTAGGGTTTCTATGATGTGTCTCACATAGTATAACTGCAGACCATCAGGGAGAACTCTCCTTGCCCAATTTTTTAGGGTTTCTATGATGTGTCTCACATAGTATAACTGTGGACCATCAGGGAGAACTCCCCTTTCCCAATTTTCAGAAATTTGTGGGTCTCCAATGTATGACTTGTATTCTGGCTCATCAAGGTAGAACTTGTTCAGTGGGTTTTGTTTTGATAACTCACAACAAGTATCATCATGGTAAAACTCTTTTTCAGGATTTTGTGGATCTCCAAGGTATAACTCTTTGGCTGGGTCATCAAGGTAGAACTCGTTCTGGGGGTCTTGGTTGTTCAAAATGTCTTCAAACAAAAAAATAACTTCATCCCAAGTTGTGTTAAAAGCAGAATTTTCATTTCGTATCTCAGATACAATTTCCTGTGAAAGAAAATAACAATGTATTAATTGAATACAATATTTTTATTTGTATAAATCAAGCTCTATGAATATTAAAATAAACTTTGTTAACTCTTACATGAGTCTCATCTATAAAAAAAAAAAAAAAAAAAAAAATTAAATAAATAAATAAATAAACAAACAAACTTACCTCCATTGATAAGAGGTTCGAGTCCAGTTCATCAATCTGAAGGTTGAGTTCTACACAGGTAGTAGGACTCCAAGTAATAGCAAAGTTATCCCATTCCATTTCGGCATAGTAGTCCATTCTCAAGTGAAGCAGAAAGCGTGTTTGAAAAAGCCTGTGTGGTCGGTGCCTTTTATAAGAAGGGCTGGGTGTGTGTCATTTCCTGTGGAAATTCCCTGGGCAAACCTGGGCGTGTCTTAACTGGAAATGATGTGATGGAAATTCCCTGAAAATGATGTATGTATTACCTGGAAATGATACAATGCTGAAGAGTTTATAAAGTGGATGGGACTTAGCAAAAGTGGGCGGAGCTTAGCAAAAGCGGGCGGGGCATAGCAAAAAGTGGGCGTGGCCTAACAAAAGTGGGCGGGGCTTAGTAAAAAGTGGGCGTGGTTTACCAAAAAGTGGGCGGGCTTACCAAAAAGTGGGCGGCACTGGAGGCGCTCAAACAAGAACATTGAGGGAGGTTTACCATTTTATCTTAGCTCAGTTAAAATATCTTAATAAAGAACCAAACTCAAACATCTTTTTTGTTAATATATTAGATGGTGAAGGGAGTGGCAAGAGAATTAAATTATTTCCCACGCATAAACAAATATTTGTAGGGTCGTTGTTTGAGTGGGTCAAAGATGATTCACCAGATGATATTAAGAGTAAAAGGTTAAAAGGTCCATAAGGTCAGAAGGATCACAGGTTCACACAGAAGGACCATTGTTTAAGTGGTCTAATGAATAAGGATAACATGTCAAAAGGTTAGAAGGTTCGTAAAGAACAGGGTGAGAGAAATAGAGGTGTTTAGGGGCAATGAGGGAGGGGAAAAATTAACATGTAAGTCAATGGGAAAATGAGAGTGTCCCAGAAGCAACATATATACACTACTGATCTATGATATCATAATTATTTTTAAAATTATACTGGAGGAGGCGCTCCTATCGTGAAAATATATTGGCAATCTGACCAACGACTGCAGAGAAAAGCATACTCACGTTCTGTGCGGACAAAGAAACAGACAGACAAATGAAAAATCACTCATAGAGCAACACTTGGCAAAACAGAACAAAGCAGCATGGCACTCGGTGGAGCATCATTTTGACCTCAAAAATAATTAGTGCTTCAATTCAGTGACCTGATATGCAAATCCTCTTCGAAGTTTAAGTTAATTGGATGAAAAGTGACAATTTTAGAAATTTGGCCTATGTTGACCTTTTGGCCTATGTTGACCTCAAAAATAGTTGGTGGTTGGTTTCAGTAAGCTGATATGAAAATCCTTTTCAAATTTCAAGTCAATCGTATAAAAATTGAGGATTTTAGAGATTTGAAAAAGTGGTTGACCTTTGGTGACATCAGGTTTATCGGCCTATGTTGACCTTTTAGCCTATGCTGATCTTAAAAATAGTTGGTTGTTGAATTCGGTTCGCTGACATGAAAATCCCATTCAAATTCCAAGTTAATCGGATGAAAATTTAGGATTTTAGAAATTCGAAAATAAGTGGTTGACCTTTGGCCTATTTTGACCTTTTGGCCTATGCTGATCTCAAAAATAGTTGTTGGTTGAATTAAGTTAGCCGATATGTAAATCCTTTTCAAATTTCAAGTCAATCGGATGAAAATTGAGGATTTTAGAAATTCGGAAAGAGTAGTTGACCTTTGGCCTATTTTGACCTTTTGACCCCAAAAATATAAAGGATTTTGTCGGACCACCAAATCTACCATTTGGTGAAGTTTCATGAAGATCGGTTTGAAATTGTGACCTGTAGGCAAGAATAAGTGAGCAGACAAACAAACAAACACACAAATACACAAACCGGAGTGATCAACATACTTGCAAAAAAAACAAAAAACTTTTTGCCAAGTAGCAAACACACACACAAACAAACACACACACAAACAAACACACACACAAACAAACACACACACAAACAATCACACACACAAACAATCACACACACAAACAAACACACACACAAACAAACACACACACAAACAAACACACACACAAACAAACACACACACAAACAATCACACACACAAACAATCACACACACAAACAAACACACACACAAACAAACACACACACAAACAATCACACACACAAACAAACACACACACAAACAAACACACACACAAACCGGAGTGATCAACATACTTGTCAAAAAACATTTTTTTTCGCCAAGTAATAAACTGGCAGACAGACAAACGGACCCAAATGCAATCAATAGCTCCTCCTCTGGTGAGGGTAAAAAAGCTCTCCTCTCCAAGTCTGGCTTATTTTAGATTTTTATAATAGATTTATCATGATTATGAATCTTTGACTGTATATAACAGAGGAAGTACACTTGGAAAATAAGCTGTTTTGTTGTCTGAATAATATTAATTTGCATTTTCTGTAGGTATTTATTCTTGTATAGTTTAGACTTCAGGTGAAGCCATTAATGGAATAGTGTGGGGAGGGGGGCTAGACATTTTACAAATAAGTGCGGAGGAGGTTATGGTCACCAAGCCTCAATGGTGGATCCGTAGCTGGTTTGATAAATGCTTCGGCAGCACCATTGGATTAGTTAGTTATGGTACATGTACAAACTCCTGTCCAAGGTAAATGCTCACTTTGGGAATAGTGCTCAACTGGAAGGGGCAATTCTGACGTCTCTTCCCAATACCTGTCAGTGAGTTAAGGTAAGCACAGGGTACTTGCTGGAATCCTTGATTACCAAGTGGGGAAAGGCACACACACAGCCATACACACACACACACACACACACACACACACACACACACACACACACACACACATACAAACACACACATACACACACAAACACACATACACACACACACACAAACACACACATACATACATACACACAAACACACACAAACACAAACACACACACACACACACACACACAAACACACACACACACACACACACACACAAACACACACACACACACACACACACTCCCTAACCCTCTTTTCTCTCCACCTTCATTTCGTCCTTTTCTCAATTCAATAAGCACATCCTCGTACGTAATAATAAATCTATGGCTTCTTTGGGTTATTTTCGTTTATACATGGAATTGCTACAAGTGCCATGTGTAAAGGAAGGTACCAAGGTGCTTTGTCACGGAAGATGAAAACGCCAGGTAGAAATCCCTTCTGTTGTTTGTCATTATTACGA
The DNA here is from genome assembly GCF_964187855.1 of Myxine glutinosa. Taxonomy (NCBI): domain Eukaryota; kingdom Metazoa; phylum Chordata; class Myxini; order Myxiniformes; family Myxinidae; genus Myxine; species Myxine glutinosa. The sequence continues at coordinate 139,648,029 of NC_136267.1, read as the reverse complement.
TAATTATTTTGTACAATTGTCACCATTATGAATGAAAGTAATAACATCAGTGCAGGAACTAATAGTACGTAGTTAGAGTACGTACACGTAAGGAATATACGGTGTATGGATGAACGGTACCGGTACATTAAGGTGTAACAACATTACCTGTGGTTTCCCACGCAGAGCCACACCTGATCGCACCGTTGGCTCCGCGGCCGGATACACGATGTTGTTGAGCATCATGGCTTTGAGGAAAAGGAGGACAAACAAACTCGTTTTTTTACACTTCACCTCGTCGATTAATGATGAAGAGGAAGCTGATTTTGACATTCATCAATTAAATGAAGTCCATTGTTCCGTCGAAGCAGGTATCCGATTGAATCCCAAACAATGTAGTAACCAGGTATGTCCGTCCCCACGTGCTCACTTACTCGAGCACGTTGTCCTGGTTTCCATAGCAACCGATGTGCTTTTGTGTGAACAAGCTTGTTAATTTTACCGCTTTCTTCCCAGTTTTTTCCACAGAGTGTTTCTCGCTCATAATTGCGCTGAATCTGCAGTCAGTAAAGGTGGAGGTAACTGGACCCCTCAACCCACCCCAGTTTGCTCACCCCCAAAAGCCAAAATCCGGACATCATCCCACCCTAACCTCTTAACTCCACCAGAATTCACTCACCTCCCCCAGTACATCACCCCTCTACCCCAAAACCCCCATGGACCCACTACCCACCTCAAGCCCCATCCTCAACCCATCCTACATCACAACCCATCACTCCAAAACCCCGAAAACACCCACCCCATCCCCCAACCCCAGCCCACCACCACTGGGTGCCTCAATGGTGTCGTTACGGTAACAGAGCACGTGCTCCGTCTTTGGAGAGATTCGAGAATGCAGAACACACAGAAAGCTCCAGGTAAATTAATACAGGTGCACACCTCCTTTGTTAAACCTACAGTCTTCATGCCCATCCACCTACCTGGTAGATCTCATCCGCTGAGTAGTGAAGGGTTGATCTTATCTGATGTTGAAATAGTACCTCAATGGGACTGCATTAGCTGTTATAGACTAGAAGGGTAATCTCATGAGTCAAAGAGATGAACCAAATGTCCTCTTTCTGTTCCACACAAGGAGATCTTATTCATCCACAGATATCTACATAATATGGCACAGCTAAATAAACCTTAAACCGCAAACAGCATATATGGTCTTTGACAGGGACCATCAAAATAGTGATACTCTGCTGTGGTTCACACACAACCACACACAACCACAACAACAACCACACATAACCACATACAACCACATATAACCACACACAACAACAACAACAACACACATCCACATACATCCACATACAACCACACACAACCACACACACAACAACAACCACACATAACCACACACATCCACATACAACCACACACAACCACACACAACCACACACAACAACAACACATAACCACACAAAACCACACACAGCCACACACATAAGCACACAACTGCATACAACCACACACAACCACACAAAACCACACACAGCCACACACAACCACAACAACCACACATAAACACAACAACTACACAAGCACACAATCACACACAGCCACACACAACCACACAAAACCACACACAGCCACACACAACCAAAACAACCACACATAACCACAACAACCACACACAACTACACGCAACCACACACAATAAAAAAAATTAACAAATATTCAAGGCAGATGACACATATCTATACTTGTGTAACAATTAGTGTCACTAATATCCATATGAGCTTACAGAAAGTATATTGATATATCTTCTTCTTCTTCTTCTTCTGGCTGAGAGCCCAAATTATTCCGACCTTGTGGGTTCGCCAGAGAGAATGTGGGGTCGTCAGAAGAGAGAACGATTGTACAAGCCTTTCTGCAACAGGTTGGCCAGGCCAGCCATTCGACCATGGTAGGAATTTGGAATTTACCCAGATCAGTGACGTGATAACTAGCTTAGGGGCATTCACTGATTACGACAACTATCTTAGGGGCATTCAAAGATTAAGATAACTAGCTTAGGGGCATTCACCGATTACGATAACTATCTTAGGGGCATTCAAAGATTAAGCTAACTAGCTTAAGGGCATTCAAAGATTAAGATAACTAGCTTAGGGGCATTCAAAGATTAAGCTAACTAGCTTAAGGGCATTCAAAGATTAAGCTTACTAGCTGAGGGGCATTCAAAGATTAATATATCTATCTTAAGGGCATTTAAAGATTATGATAACTAGCTTAGGGGCATTCAAAGATTAAGCTTACTAGCTTAGGGGCATTCAAAGATTAAGCTTACTAGCTTAGGGGCATTCAAAGATTAATATATCTATCTTAAGGGCATTTAAAGATTATGATAACTAGCTTAGGGGCATTCAAAGATTAAGCTAACTAGCTTAGGGGCATTCAAAGATTAATATATCTATCTTAAGGGCATTTAAAGATTATGATAACTAGCTTAGGGGCATTCAAAGATTAAGCTAACTGGCTTAGGGGCATTCAAAGATTAAGATAACTAGCTTAGGGGCATTCAAAGATTAATATATCTATCTTAAGGGCATTTAAAGATTATGATAACTAGCTTAGGGGCATTCAAAGATTAAGCTAACTAGCTTAGGGGCATTCAAAGATAAAGCTAACTAGCTTAAGGGCATTCAAAGATTAAGATAACTAGCTTAGGGGCATTCAAAGATTAAGCTAACTAGCTTAAGGGCATTCAAAGATTAAGATAACTAGCTTAGGGGCATTCAAAGATTAAGCTAACTAGCTTAAGGGCATTCAAAGATTATGATAACTAGCTTAGGGGCATTCAAAGATTAAGATAACTAGCTTAGGGGCATTCAAAGATTAAGATAACTAGCTTAGGGGCATTCAAAGATTAAGATAACTAGCTTAGGGGCATTCAAAGATTATGATAACTAGCTTAGGGGCATTCAAGGATTAAGATAACTAGCTTAGGGGCATTCAAAGATTAAGATAACTAGCTTAGGGGCATTCAAAGATTAAGATAACTAGCTTAGGGGCATTCAAAGATTAAGATAACTAGCTTAGGGGCATTCAAAGATTATGATAACTAGCTTAGGGGCATTCAAAGATTAAGATAACTAGCTTAGGGGCATTCAAAGATTAAGATAACTAGCTTAGGGGCATTCAAAGATTAAGATAACTAGCTTAGGGGCATTCAAAGATTATGATAACTAGCTTAGGGGCATTCAAGGATTAAGATAACTAGCTTAGGGGCATTCAAAGATTAAGATAACTAGCTTAGGGGCATTCAAAGATTAAGATAACTAGCTTAGGGGCATTCAAAGATTAAGATAACTAGCTTAGGGGCATTCAAAGATTATGATAACTAGCTTCGGGGCATTCAAAGATTAAGATAACTAGCTTCGGGGCATTCAAAGATAAAGATAACTAGCTTAGGGGCATTCAAAGATTAAGATAACTAGCTTAGGGGCATTCAAAGATTAAGCTAACTAGCTTAGGGGCATTCAAAGATAAAGCTAACTAGCTTAAGGGCATTCAAAGATTAAGATAACTAGCTTAGGGGCATTCAAAGATTAATATATCTATCTTAAGGGCATTTAAAGATTATGATAACTAGCTTAGGGGCATTCAAAGATTAAGCTAACTAGCTTAGGGGCATTCAAAGATAAAGCTAACTAGCTTAAGGGCATTCAAAGATTAAGATAACTAGCTTAGGGGCATTCAAAGATTAAGCTAACTAGCTTAAGGGCATTCAAAGATTAAGATAACTAGCTTAGGGGCATTCAAAGATTAAGCTAACTAGCTTAAGGGCATTCAAAGATTATGATAACTAGCTTAGGGGCATTCAAAGATTAAGATAACTAGCTTAGGGGCATTCAAAGATTAAGATAACTAGCTTAGGGGCATTCAAAGATTAAGATAACTAGCTTAGGGGCATTCAAAGATTATGATAACTAGCTTAGGGGCATTCAAGGATTAAGATAACTAGCTTAGGGGCATTCAAAGATTAAGATAACTAGCTTAGGGGCATTCAAAGATTAAGATAACTAGCTTAGGGGCATTCAAAGATTAAGATAACTAGCTTAGGGGCATTCAAAGATTATGATAACTAGCTTAGGGGCATTCAAAGATTAAGATAACTAGCTTAGGGGCATTCAAAGATTAAGATAACTAGCTTAGGGGCATTCAAAGATTAAGATAACTAGCTTAGGGGCATTCAAAGATTATGATAACTAGCTTAGGGGCATTCAAGGATTAAGATAACTAGCTTAGGGGCATTCAAAGATTCAAAGATTAAGATAACTAGCTTAGGGGCATTCAAAGATTAAGATAACTAGCTTAGGGGCATTCAAAGATTAAGATAACTAGCTTAGGGGCATTCAAAGATTATGATAACTAGCTTAGGGGCATTCAAGGATTATGATAACTAGCTTAGGGGCATTCAAGGATTATGATAACTAGCTTAGGGGCATTCAAAGATTAAGCTAACTAGCTTAGGGGCATTCAAAGATTATGATAACTAGCTTAGGGGCATTCAAAGATTAAGATAACTAGCTTAGGGGCATTCAAAGATTAAGATAACTAGCTTAGGGGCATTCAAAGATTAAGATAACTAGCTTAGGGGCATTCAAAGATTATGATAACTAGCTTAGGGGCATTCAAAGATTAAGATAACTAGCTTAGGGGCATTCAAAGATTCAAAGATTAAGATAACTAGCTTAGGGGCATTCAAAGATTAAGATAACTAGCTTAGGGGCATTCAAAGATTAAGATAACTAGCTTAGGGGCATTCAAAGATTATGATAACTAGCTTCGGGGCATTCAAAGATTAAGATAACTAGCTTAGGGGCATTCAAAGATTACGATAACTAGCTTAGGGGCATTCAAAGATTAAGCGAACTAGCTTAAGGGCATTCAAAGATTAAGATAACTAGCTTAAGGGCATTCAAAGATTAAGATAACTAGCTTAGGGGCATTCAAAGATTAAGATAACTAGCTTAAGGGCATTCAAAGATTAAGCTAACTAGCTTAGGGGCATTCAAAGATTAAGATATCTATCTTAAGGGCATTCAAAGATTAAGATAACTAGCTTAGGGGCATTCAAAGATTATGATAACTAGCTTAGGGGCATTCAAAGATTATGATAACTAGCTTAGGGGCATTCAAAGATTAAGATAACTAGCTTAGGGGCATTCAAAGATTAAGCTAACTAGCTTAAGGGCATTCAAAGATTAAGCTAACTAGCTTAGGGGCATTCAAAGATTAAGATAACTAGCTTAAGGGCATTCAAAGATTAAGATAACTAGCTTAGGGGCATTCAAAGATTAAGATAACTAGCTTAGGGGCATTAAAAGATTATGATAACTAGCTTAGGGGCATTCAAAGATTAAGCTAACTAGCTTAGGGGCATTCAAAGATTAAGATAACTAGCTTAGGGCCATTCAAAGATTAAGATAACTAGCTTAGGGGCATTCAAAGATTATGATAACTAGCTTAGGGGCATTCAAAGATTAAGATAACTAGCTTAGGGGCATTCAAAGATTAAGATAACTAGCTTAGGGGCATTCAAAGATTAAGATAACTAGCTTAGGGGCATTCAAAGATTAAGATAACTAGCTTAAGGGCATTCAAAGATTAAGCTTACTAGCTTAGGGGCATTCAACGATTAATATATCTATCTTAAGGGCATTTAAAGATTATGATAACTAGCTTAGGAGCATTCAAAGATTAAGCTAACTAGCTTAGGGGCATTCAAAGATAAAGCTAAGTAGCTTAAGGGCATTCAAAGATTAAGATAACTAGCTTAGGGGCATTCAAAGATTAAGCTAACTAGCTTAAGGGCATTCAAAGATTAAGATAACTAGCTTAGGGGCATTCAAAGATTAAGCTAACTAGCTTAGGGGCATTCAAAGATTAAGATAACTAGCTTAGGGGCATTCAAAGATTAAGATAACTAGCTTAGGGGCATTCAAAGATTAAGATAACTAGCTTAAGGGCATTCAAAGATTAAGCTTACTAGCTTAGGGGCATTCAAAGATTAATATATCTATCTTAAGGGCATTTAAAGATTATGATAACTAGCTTAGGGGCATTCAAAGATTAAGCTAACTAGCTTCGGGGCATTCAAAGATAAAGCTAACTAGCTTAAGGGCATTCAAAGATTAAGATAACTAGCTTAGGGGCATTCAAAGATTAAGCTAACTAGCTTAAGGGCATTCAAAGATTAAGATAACTAGCTTAAGGGCATTCAAAGATTAAGATAACTAGCTTAGGGGCATTCAAAGTTTAAGCTAACTAGCTTAAGGGCATTCAAAGATTAAGATAACTAGCTTAGGGGCATTCAAAGATTAAGAAAACTAGCTTAGGGGCATTCAAAGATTAAGATAACTAGCTTAGGGGCATTCAAAGATTAAGATAACTAGCTTAGGGGCATTCAAAGATTATGATAACTAGCTTAGGGGCATTCAAAGATTAAGATAACTAGCTTAGGGGCATTCAAAGATTAAGATAACTAGCTTAGGGGCATTCAAAGATTAAGATAACTAGCTAAGGGGCATTCAAAGATTAAGATAACTAGCTTAGGGGCATTCAAAGATTATGATAACTAGCTTCGGGGCATTCAAAGATTAAGATAACTAGCTTAGGGGCATTCAAAGATTAAGATAACTAGCTTAGGGGCATTCAAAGATTAAGATAACTAGCTTAGGGGCATTCAAAGATTAAGCTAACTAGCTTAAGGGCATTCAAAGATTAAGATAACTAGCTTAGGGGCATTCAAAGATTACGATAACTAGCTTAGGGGCATTCAAAGATTACGATAACTAGCTTAGGGGCATTCAAAGATTAAGCTAACTAGCTTAAGGGCATTCAAAGATTAAGCTAACTAGCTTAAGGGCATTCAAAGATTAAGATAACTAGCTTAAGGGCATTCAAAGATTAAGATAACTAGCTCAGGGGCATTCAAAGATTAAGATAACTAGCTTAAGGGCATTCAAAGATTAAGCTAACTAGCTTAGGGGCATTCAAAGATTAAGCTAACTAGCTTAAGGGCATTCAAAGATTAAGATAACTAGCTCAGGGGCATTCAAAGATTAAGCTAACTCGCTTAAGGGCATTCAAAGATTAAGATAACTAGCTTAGGGGCATTCAAAGATTAAGCTAACTCGCTTAAGGGCATTCAAAGATTAAGCTAACTAGCTTAGGGGCATTCAAAGATTAAGATAACTAGCTTAGGGGCATTCAAAGATTAAGATAACTAGCTTAGGGGCATTCAAAGATTAAGATAACTAGCTTAGGGGCATTCAAAGATTATGATAACTAGCTAAGGGACATTCAAAGATTAAGATAACTAGCTTAGGGGCATTCAAAGATTAAGATAACTAGCTTAGGGGCATTCAAAGATTAAGTTAACTAGCTTAGGGGCATTCAAAGATTAAGATAACTAGCTTAGGGGCATTCAAAGATTATGATAACTAGCTTAGGGGCATTCAAAGATTATGATAACTAGCTTAGGGGCATTCAAAGATTAAGATAACTAGCTTAGGGGCATTCAAAGATTATGATAACTAGCTTAGGGGCATTCAAAGATTAAGATAACTAGCTTAGGGGCATTCAAAGATTATGATAACTAGCTTAGGGGCATTCAAAGATTAAGATAACTAGCTTAGGGGCATTCAAAGATTAAGATAACTAGCTTAGGGGCATTCAAAGATTAAGATAACTAGCTTAGGGGCATTCAAAGATTAAGATAACTAGCTTAGGGGCATTCAAAGATTATGATAACTAGCTTAGGGGCATTCAAAGATTAAGATAACTAGCTTAGGGGCATTCAAAGATTATGATAACTAGCTTAGGGGCATTCAAAGATTAAGATAACTAGCTTAGGGGCATTCAAAGATTAAGATAACTAGCTTAGGGGCATTCAAAGATTAAGATAACTAGCTTAGGGGCATTCAAAGATTAAGCTAACTAGCTTAAGGGCATTCAAAGATTAAGATAACTAGCTTAGGGGCATTCAAAGATTATGATAACTAGCTTAGGGGCATTCAAAGATTAAGATAACTAGCTTAGGGGCATTCAAAGATTAAGATAACTAGCTTAGGGGCATTCAAAGATTAAGATAACTAGCTTAGGGGCATTCAAAGATTATGATAACTAGCTTAGGGGCATTCAAAGATTAAGATAACTAGCTTAGGGGCATTCAAAGATTAAGATAACTAGCTTAGGGGCATTCAAAGATTAAGATAACTAGCTTAGGGGCATTCAAAGATTAAGCTAACTAGCTTAGGGGCATTCAAAGATTATGATAACTAGTTTAGGGGCATTCAAAGATTATGATAACTAGCTTAGGGGCATTCAAAGATTAAGATAACTAGCTTAGGGGCATTCAAAGATTATGATAACTAGCTTAGGGGCATTCAAAGATTAAGATAACTAGCTTAGGGGCATTCAAAGATTAAGATAACTAGCTTAGGGGCATTCAAAGATTAAGATAACTAGCTTAGGGGCATTCAAAGATTAAGCTAACTAACTTAAGGGCATTCAAAGATTAAGATAACTAGCTTAGGCGCATTCATTTACCGCATGTGGAAACATTAGCTGCTTCAGCGAGTAATATCTCAATACAATGGAGATTTTGCGTTTCCACCCACCCGTTTCCACCAAATATGGGGAAAAGCTGAGGAATCCATTCTATCGATAAGTTTTGCAGTGAATTAATTTATCTGCATGTAGATGCGTTCGGGGGTTCGACATCAGCCGTTTTGGCATTTTCTGCACAGACTTTTCCGTCAACATCACACCACATTTTCTGTAATAACCCATTTCCTTAATCATGGCACATAAGAGGCAATCCCCCTCCCCAACCATCACCATCGTCATTGTTGTCCACTTCATCGTCATCATTAAAGGAACATTGATTTTACACAGGAATACTCTGACAGTTTTGGGGCCAGCCCCACCAAATTTTATGTGCAGATTTTGGAATCCTTCGACTTGTCCTAAAGTGGATGGGAGTTTTCCTAAAATTTCTCAAAACATTTTTTTGGGACCGAAGGCTCCCACCCGTGTGTAGCAGGATAGCTCGCTAGTTAATGATAAATGCAAATAACTTCAATTAAATTCCATAATTGCTATTTTCACTTAATCTCATTTGCAAATGAAAGCAATTGAACATATTTACTCCAATTACAGGGATTCCAACCGCTGCCTGGTCTTATTGTCTGTACACTCAGGCACTGTACCACCTATACTTAATATTTTAGGGGGAGTATGTTAAAGCATTATCAGAGTGTTACAGAGGAGTGGTTGGGGGGGGGGGGGGGGAGCGGGAGGGGTTGCCAGATTTGGCCAAAAATGCATTACGTTATTTTTGAATAGCCCCTTACTATCTTACTATAATTCACCAAATGTCCGTCTGTCCGTTCCCAGGTACCGCAAAAAAACGGCTCAACCGATCGCGACAATATTTTGGGTGGGTATTCTTGGGACCCCTGGGAGTAAAATAGGCTATATTGTTTTTCCAAGTTTTCCAATTTTCCAGTTTTTCCAAACACGATGGAATAATATTTACCGATATGAACAGTGATGTGGCTTTTATTGAAATTCTACAAAAACTGTTTAGATTTTGATGACAATTATGAATCTGCCACAATTGCGGAAGTGGAAAGATGACGGCAATGCACGGGTTTGATCATATCCCAATACAACCGTCATTCAATCGTAATGTTAAATCATTAAACGTTAATCATGTTAATCGTTTTGTTAAAGTTTCAATTGATGATTGGAATTGAGTGACTACAATTACGATTTTGAATTCGTAATTGTATTCACCCAACCGTACAGAACTTCACATCAGGATTTAAATATTTGTTTATGTCAGGAATGTTGTTAAAAGTTTATTTTTTATATTAATGTTATTTCATTTGTGATTGGAGTTATGCTGTTTGGAATGAAAAAAGAGATATCGAGTTCAAGTGAACGACGAAATGCCGTGACGGTTTCTACTTCATAAATGTGAATTTGCAGATCGCCATATGCAGATTCGTCATTGACTGGGTATGGAACAAACATACCCATTTGTTTGCCAATGAGTACGTTTTCATGGAAGTCCTTCACTAACTTGCTGTCCATGTCTGACGTGCGACTGAAGGTGTGACAGGAATGTGGAATTTATTGGTTTCATGCTTTAGCATTCGCCGTTTCTGCATTGTGTGTATGCTTCTGGCCTCCCACCCATGCGTAGCATGGGTACCTCACTAGTTTACAAAATGCACTGAGGGATATAATGGCCGATTATGTAATGGGAACTTCACTTCAATCACCTGGTTGATCAACAATGGCATGCTTGAGTGGTTCTGCATCGGGATCTTTCCATTTAAATAATGACCCTCATAATGAAATCCTTCAGTTCTCGTGGTTAAACATTCATTTACTGCTGTCTATAGTCACTCTATAGACAGGAAGAAAATTCAAATGCCACGCCTGACATCTGAACAACGTTTAAGGGCAATTTGGATGCTCGAGGCTTGTGTAAGCCAGTGAACAATTGCCCAATGTCTTGGTTGCCCACAGCCTGCAATTTCCAACCTGGCCAGGCGTTACGATGAAACTGGAACTGAGAATGATGGTCCACAAAGAGGAAGACCACGGGTAACCACCCCAAACCAAGACCGCTGGATTGTGCTGCAACATCTTTGTGATCGTTTCCACCCTGCAACGCAGAACAGCTGCAGTGACAAAAGGTCGCCACAACAACTGCATCAGTGTCTCTACTGTGCAGAGGCACTTGAGAAGTCCTTGCAGAGGTCCAGTGTTGAACGCAGTGCATCGGCGGAACAGACTAAGATGGTGCCTGATGCCTTGGATGCCTTATTCCCCTGACCTCAATCCCATTGAGCATTTATGGGATGAGCTTGGTGGACGTCTTGCATCCAGGAAATCAACGGCTGTCAATCAGCAAATGCCCATTCAAGGCTTGCAATAGGAGTGGGACAGACTTCCCCAGGACCGCATCAGACGCCTGGAACAGAGCATGCGTCGGAGGTGTACAGCCTGCATCACAGCTCAGGGAGGACACACACAGATATTGAGGACTGCTGTTATTCTGTCCTTGACTGTTAGGAGTGTTGTGTCCATTCCTGTGTCATTTTGTTTTGACTGTATTCAGGTGCATGCCTTTGTGTTGCAGTGTTGTGACTTTTGTTGCACAACCCCTTGTGATGTTCATGCCTTTTGCTTTTTTGTGATTGAGGCAACCTCTTGTTTATTGACATTTGTTTCGTAAAGATAGCTGAACTTTACCTGTGTTCAAATATTTTTCATTTTTGCGTGGAGGATTTCAATGAGTGTCCTTCTAAAGATTTGATAAGTTTATTTTGATGTTGAATATATATATATATATATATATATATATACATATATATATATAGTCAACAAATGAAGGTTCTTACCAGCCAAACTTGTAAAAATGCGATTTGAACTTGTCATTTTCAATGAACATGTACTCGGTCATGTGTGACAACAATGATGCATGGAAGGTATCAATGGAAAGCTGAGTATCTCCTCTTAATTAGTAAACCACATGTAAATTGTCCAAATAAACAAGCATTCTGAGTATTGCGCTGCAATACATGTCCCCTACCGGCAGTCTGTCGACCGGAAAACTGTTGGGGAAATTACCAAAGTTCAAAGTGCCATAACTTTGTCAAAAATGATCGAAACGTCGTGAAGTATGAACTTGATCTGTAACTTATCATAAGGAAACCATGTACCAAGTTTGAAATCATTAGCATTAAGAGTTTAGAAAAAAAAAGTCCGGAAAACTGTTCTTTGCGTGACGGACGGACTGACAGACGGAGGGACGGAGTGCAAACCTATAGTCCCCTCCGGTGTACACCGGTAGGGGACTAATAACCTTTGCATATTAACCCCTTGAATTAGGATTACCTTTTTTTTGATACGCACTGTATATATCTATATATATATTTGTGCAGCGTCTGTCCTGTCCTGTGTTGTGTTGTCTTGTGTTGTGTTGTCACTGAACTACTTTCTCAAACTTTTATGAAATCGTACCAAACTTCTGGAATGCACATATCTCTCCCGTCGGTATGTCCTAAGTGTATTTTTATTTTATTTTTTAATTGCAATTTTTTTTAGGGGGGGGGAATTTTTTTGGGAAATTTTTTTTTTCAACTTCAATTGTTTATAAAATGTGATATCACGTATATTACAAATACATTTGTGCAAAATAATTGTTTGAATTATGATTGGTTTAAACCATGGTGGTGAGGTGTTTTGAATTACGTGGTGGTGAGGTATTTATAATTACGTGGTGGTGAGGTGTTTTTAATTAGGTGGTGGTGAGGTGTTTTTATTACGTGTTTTATGGCTGTGAGGTGTTTTTATTTCGTGTTTTATGGCTGTGAGGTGTTTTTAGTATGTGTTTTATGGCTATGAGGTGTTTTTAATTTCGTGGTGGTGAGGTGTTTTTATTACGTGTTTTATGGCTGTGAGGTATTTTTAATTACTTGGTGGTGATGTGTTTTAAATTACTTTGTGGTGAGGTGTTTTGAATTACATGGTGGTGAGGTGTAATCGTCTCGAACTTCCAGTCTGCACCTACCCCTCCGCTATGTATGTGCTGAGGGGTTCTTTCTTGAAAAAAAAAAAACATTCAACCTGAATCTTCAACCAAAATTGCTTATAAAAATGTAATATCACAAACACAACAAATACCTTTGTGCAAAATAATTGTTTGTATTATGATTGGTGTAAATCATGACAACACAGCAACTCAGATACAGTCGTTATTCTCAGCTAAAATAAGCCCGTTCCTCAGTAACGACGCTTGGTGAGGCGAGCGCAGCGAGCCGAGCCAAGCTAGTATTTATATATATATATATATATATATATATATATTGTTACGGAACCCAACGTCGGCCTCTTTTCCCCTTATCGAGGGGGGATTAATCCCCTCGTCTATGACTGACCGACGTGGTTCCGGGGGTATGACGTCACGCCCGGTCGGCGCTGGGTAGGGTATTAGGCCCAACCGTCCTGTGACCTAAATACCAGCGCCTCTCGGTACGCAAGGAAATACTCCCACTCACGGCGGAAGCGTAATAGATTGGTTGCGCCGAGCGAAGCGAACTGCGGCGTGAGCCGTTTATCGAAGGGGCGAAACCCGATTCATATGCATTGGCCGAATCGCGCCACGTACACTCAATTTGGAAACCTCTAAAGCGACCGAATGTGAAGAAGAAGACAAAGTAGGAAGAACAGGGATTTATTACTAATTATTATTATTTGTACAAAACCAAAGAAACCAAGGGAGAAGGAAAGATAACGAAAGTAACTGGAAGAAGAAGAAGAAGAAGAAGAAGACACAGTGCAAATACTAGCTTATACTATACAGTCTTACTTAACCCAGGGACAAGACACACAAAACAAACTCACGTACACAAAAGGATGGAATGGCAGGAAGGAGAGGAAGGTTCAGCTGGAGGTGGATGGCTGGACTGATGAGGAGGTGGTATCACAAGGCGGGAAGGATGCGGGTCCGGTTGGTGTGTGCTCGAGGTGAGCAGCTGCCGACCCTTCTCGAGAGGCTTTGCACGGCGGCGTTGCTTCGCGGCCGCGGGTCGAACCGCCGTTAAAGCTCAAAGCTGCGGTGGTCAAAGTTCATCTCCCGTCTCTGCCGCATCTGACGCATCTCTCCCGCCGTCCTTCCGCACCCCTTTTTATCAGGCGCGTCACGATCAAGCCGCCGGCCTCTTAGGAACGCCCATCGGTCAGCTCGCCTCGTCCTCGATTGGTCGCGAGGGCTCACCGATCCCGCCCCTCGATGAGGCGCTGGCAGGGCCACGCCTTGTTCCTGGCACTTGGCTGACTCCTCCCACCTTCTTCCCCGAGGCTTGACCACGTGCGTAATGGCGGGCGAATGCAGTTGGCAATGAAGGCTGGCAATTGAAAGGGGATCTATCTTATTTGAATTCGATGCAACGCAATGAATTAGTGGACCACAGAGCCTTATACTGACATTTACTAAGGACATAACTACTGAGGGAAACTTATGATTGGCTACGTGTTTGCGATGGCCTAACTAAGGACGACCTTTGACCTTTACAATTGGAGGTATTTACAAGGAATATTTATAGTCCGTGGGCTGAGTAGGGTTTACATGCACCCCCCCCTCCCCACAACTTAACTTCCCGGGTATGTCCATGTACCCCCCACCCTGGGGGTTAGGAAAACCATGTTAACAGAAAAAAAACACATTCCCTCATAGTTTGACCTCTGGTGACCTCATTAGTGACCTCATTTGCATATAACACATATCATTGTAAAGAGTGTCCCAGGACAAACATTTTGAGGGGTCATATGCAACCATAGGATGACTAGGTATAAAGTTATGGCCATTTGAATTTCGCCTACCCCTAATTTTCGGAAATCACTGACACAGGGGGGGGGTAACATCAAAATATGCGTGGGAGGTACCTTGGGAATGAGTTTTTTTTCTGTTAACATGGTTTTTCCTAACCCCTAGGGTGGGAGGTACATGGACATACCCGGGAAGTTAAGTTGTGGGGGGGGGTGCATGTAAACCCTACTCAGCCCATGGACTATTACAGCAAATTACACACACAGTTCCCAAATCCTCAACAATATATTGTTGCGGATCTCGAGCCCGTCAACGTACAAAAGGGCGGCGGGGGGGTTGAACCCTTTTCCCCCTCGAGCTTCGAGTCCATGAGGCCGCTACCCACTTTACACTCATGGGGGGCGGATTGCTAAGCAATTCCAGCCGCCAACCCCGCAGCGAGCGCGTGGAAGGGTTTCCGGTCAAATACTCGAGTACATTCGATACACACGCCGCAACGAGGATGGGGGCTGAACCTCACACGAGTCATGCTGGGTTGATATGCCCGAGCGGTTTGCGTGTCACGTGACTCGTGCCATTAATTATTAGGAACTCCATCGAGCGGTTTTATCTCGTGCAGTGCGAGGCCAATGGTGAAGGGACCTGAACGGCCGGGTTGGGAGCAAAACACAGGTTTATTCACAATTATTGTACAATGGCCAGAGAAAAGAGACACAGGATAGAAACTTAAACGTTCTTACTTAATACCCAGACAAGGGCCACCTGACTCACGCGGGGAGAAGGGAGTAAGAAGAGGACGTGCTCAAAGCGCGGCCGCTCAGTGCAGTTCGCCCCAGACAGCCCGTTGGGCGTTCCCCTTAGTGATGTTCATAGCAAGGACGTCGGCCTCAGTCGTGCATGTACGGGAATCCGCACAGCATGTCCCAAAGTCCGCGAGGCGAAGCGCACGTGCAGTGCGTCCAGGCAGGAGAGATCACCAAAGTATAGGGCCATGAGGGATATCGTCCTGCGAGAGCATTCCCCAGGAGAGCGAGGGCAAACGAGAGACCAGAACCAGGGAGAACGTGGCAGCAGAGAGCGGGGCAGAACGCAGAGACCTCGAGCTTCCACTTCGACTTGGGGTCCGGGGCGGGTCTTATATCCGCCCAGAGCCCACTAGAATGTTTCAAAGGCCCGCCGGGAGTCACGTGTCATGATAGCCCCCCATCAGTTACTCCCCTTAGTTCCTCATTGGCTGCTGTGGCTGGCCACTCTCCATTAGCTCCCATTGGCTGCAGTTGTTGGCCACTCCCCTTTAGCTCCATTGGCTGTTTGCTGCTTTCCAGCCACTCCCTCCGGCTCCTCCCTCGGGCCTCCTCGACTTGTTCTAGGCCCAGCACATGGCATTCCAGGCCCAATGAGGCCTATCCTTACTTACCTGCTTCAACACATACTAACACTGGGAAGGAGACTATACTTAACATTTAATAATAAATAACTGGCTAAAGCGAAGCTACATGTTGTGGTGCAACTAACTAAAAGGGGGGTTGCCTTTATTCTCAAAACCACAACACGACCCCCCTCTCTGACCAGACTCGTACCGAGTCGACCTTAGTCGGAACGACCGGTAGAGTCTGGCACTCAATTTTACTTTTACTTTTAATATGACACATAGGTGTAATCCCCCTAACATTTATTCTAACCCATGTGTGCGACATTCTTTACACTAGATATGTCCCCCCTAATGCGTTGAGCAGCTACTTTATCAGACTCTCACCCACAACTATCCGTGTATTTCCGGAATTTTCAAACTAAACACATAGCCGGTGGGTACATTCTTATCTTTACATGCACAAAACTTAACCTTTATTTACAATACTACGACCCAGGACCTGCACTTTGAGGAAAGAAATTGGAGGAAGGAAAATCAAAGCACTTGCTGCTTGCATCTTCTTGTTCTTGTGTGTGCGGCTAACAAAACCGGCTGGCCCTGACCGGCATACAGGCCATGTGAAACACCAGAGCCATCTAAATCTTCACATCTTCATCCTTGGCACACAATTGCACACCCTTTTTTTTATTTGCCAGCAGGGCCACTCCTCACGTGGTCCAACTGCGTGGCGTCAGTGCCATTCAACAGGTGGTCCGAAGGTGCAAGGTGAGTTGCAGCAAGATGCTGCACAGCAGAGGTGCGGGGCCACAAGGCTTGTGGTCCATAGGTGCAGCAAAATGGATTGACCGCAAGGTGCTGCACAGGTCAGCCTCCAAATGGTCCTGGGGCGGGGAGGGAAGACAAGGCACAACAAGCAAAAGGAAGCACGCCGTAGCACACGAAAAACAAGGTGACCAGGCACCACCATACCTGGTGCGGTGCGAGGGACGCGGCAGAGTGAGCAGAGCAAGCTCGTCCCTAACTGTCCATACCCCCCACCGTTGGCTACACTACCCTAGCCCCCCTTGTATTTACAATCCGTCTCTACGTCTTGTCTCTCATATTCCCCTCTAACTCCAAATTCATCCCCAAATCCCTCCCAGGTTCTCCCAGGAAGGAAGGGATGGAACAAAACAATGTCTCACTCACGTCATGATGCGTCTTACTTCCAAACGGCTTACAGAGCCCTGGTGTGAAGCTCGTCCTCCTCGGTGAATGGCTGTGGATGATGCGAAGGGATCTCACTTCCTAACTACACTAATAGCATTACTCATTTAAACTACCCGGGGTCGTACCCTGCCAATCGGCCTCTTTAAACTTTGTGGTTCTAAGAACCCGAATTCCCATTGCCCACACTGTGGTGCCCTCCGAATTTGGGTCTCACCCCACAAATTTTCTCACTGTGCCCTCGCACAATTTCGGGGCTGGGTCGTGTGGCTCCACCAGCAGGTCTACCTACCTGGGCACCTCCATCACTGAAGCTGCCTCCCGAGCTTGCCTGCTCCTGATGACTACTCTAACTGGGGAAGGCCCACCCTGGCACTTACCCCCTCGATGCCCACCTCGGCATTGGGCAACCCGGGTCCTCCCCTGGGATCCTCGGGCCCCACTCACACTCTAACCTAACCGGCTCCCAGAGCCTACCTGCGGCCTTACCTGGCCGACAAGCTACCAGTGACGGAGTGCCCCAATAACCACACTCACCAATTAATCCACATGCCCAGCTATTTCACCGTCTCTTGCACCTCACAAAACACTACTTTCTACTACCCGCACCACAGGTGTGAATATCCATGCAATTTACCTATGCCCTCTACCTGGCTTTACACTACCCCCCGGGCTTTCGCGAATGGGGTCCACTCCCCCCATTCAATCCTTCGCACCATGCATTCCACACCAATTATTCCACACCATTTATCTTGCACACCATTTATTTCCACCCACCTCAACACTATTCCATCTATTCTCAGACACAATGCATCATCAAACACACAGCATCATCTATGTACACACAGCATCCCATACAACTCGTGCTTCCCTCGTCGTCCCTTTACACTATGCACACCCTTTTCTTTAACAACCACCTAAACTCTCGACGTCCCCACTACAGTTCAGGTGTCACTACTTAATTCTTGTCCCTAAGGTCGCTCTAAATCCCTGTCATTATCCTAGCCCTCCCTCGGCTAGCTTCGGTGCCCCATGGAGGCAACCATTGCTGGCCCCTCCATGGGCCTAACACTGCCATCCCCCTAAACTAAAGCTCATGCCCCCCCCCCCCCCCGTGGGAGGAATGGTTGCACTACCATTCCCCCATGTGGGGTACACTACTCCCCCCAGTTCTCTACACTATGAGCCCCTCCATGTGGAGGTACGTGGTCGCGGCTCGGCCTGGAAGGGCCGAGCGATCCATGCGGGTGATTGGTCGCCTGTAGGGGGTGTCCGTCCGGCATTGACAATCCGAGGGGGGAGGAATCGATGGGCCCAGGTGCCGGGCTTCATCCCTGCGTGGGCCTCGTGGTCCCACGCACGATGACCCAACCGGTCACAATCCGAGCACCTCACCGGACAAGGTGCGTGGCTCCGAAAATCCATACCTCCCCTCGAACCCGACCGATCGCCCTCGCTGCCATACAGCGCCAACCATACCGTGCGGGTGCCGGAGGCACGAATCGTGCACGCTGGTCCTTGTGAGACCGACGCAGCACCGATTCCCTCCGGTCCCCGCGGCACACAACTCACCGGGGGCTCACGTACGCTACTCGTCCCGCTAAGCTCTACCCCGGTCGGTGTCGATGCCTGGGCCGCATCATCGCATCTCACGACCCACTCCACACTCGCACACCCAGGCGCACACGTGCCCCCCACACACTCCGGTGCACACTCTCTTTCCCCACACTCTGGTGTGCACTCTCTCTTACACTCCGTACTCGTACTTGCACACCTACACACAATTCCCTCCCACCTCCCACACACTACTACCAACGTCTCTCCCACCTAGGCGCACTCACGCCTTTCACACACCCCGTTATCGCACACTCTGATGCACACTCTTCTTCCACACACTCCGGTGTGCACTCTTTCTCCATGCACTCCGGTGCACACTCTCGCTCCTCACACTCTGGTGCGCACTCCTGCTCTCCGCACTCCGGTACGCACTCTCTCTCACACTCCGTACCACTACCACTCATACACCGCACAATGGGCCCTTCGCGAACGCCCGGGTCTCGCCTCTCTCCCAAGCTCGCCGAGCACCCGTCCGCACCAAATACATTCCCGCCATCTTCACTCACCTCGGGGCTCTCCTTCCCCTGCTTCTCCGCTAGCACATGCAAGCTTTTTATTGGGTTAGCCAGCCCGGCATCACGGTGCGAACACGAACTTTGCACATGTTCCATAACTTCCTCCCGTGATTCACTCCCTGTCTCTCCCATCTTTTCAACCCCAATTATTTCTTCTAACTCGACGATCGTCGGCGCCCCCAAAATTTCCTCTCTCAATTCGATCATCGTCGGTGCCCCCAAATTTTTCTCTTCCAATTCGATGATCGTCGGCCTCTCTACCTCCCCCGTCGCTACTCTCATTGCCCCAGTCAATTTGGCTGTACTCCACTTTAACCCGCTCTCCACGCGTTCCTCGTACCGCTTCACCACGTCACGTACTACCGCGACCTCCCAGCTCATCTGACGCTCAATGTCCTCCCCCATCTTTTTCCAGCCACACCTAGCTTCGTCCCTCATCTTTTTCCAGCCACACCTTGATTCCTCCCTCATGGTGTCCATTCGATTAGCCATCTTTTCCTCATTACTTCTTGACTCTGCCCTCATCTTTTCCATGTCACACCTTGATTCTTCCCCCTTGGTATCTATCCGTTCAGCCATCTATTTTATTTGCACCTCAAAGGATGCATTCATTTGGGTTAAGAACAATTCAATGTTAAACCCGGCTCCACGTGCGAGGCGCCGCCATTTTCTTCCCTTACTGCCGCACCCTCATCAATTTCCCCGACTACCAACTCTTCCTGCTGGTCCTGGGTCATTAATTCTTCCCTATCTGTTATTCCCACCAGCACTCGGTCGCCTTGGCCAGCCATTGCACAAATTCAATTTAATTTGGTTTTAAAACTAAATTTCGTACACTCGTAATTTTGAGTACATGACGCGCACTCCAGGTCCAAAAATCCCACTCCCGGACACAAAATTGTTGGTGTCCAATTTTGTTTGTTAGGGTTCAAATCCCACTCCTGACACCAATTTGTTGCGGATCTTGAGCCCGTCGACGTACTAAGGGGGGGGGGTGGGGGGTGTTGAGCCCTTTTCCCCCTCGAGCTTTGAGTCCACGAGGCCGCTACCCAATTTACACTCGTGGGGGGGCGGATTGCGAAGCAATTCCAGCCGCCAACCCCGCAGCGAGCACGTCGAAAGGTTTCTGGTCAAATACCCGAGTACCTTCAATACACACGCCGCAACGAGGATGGGGGCTGAACCTCACACAAGTCACGCTGGGGTAATACGCCCGAGCGGTTTGCGTGTCACTTGACTCGTGCCGTTAATTATTAGGAGGCCGATCGAGTGGTTTTATCTCGTGCAGTGCGAGGCCAATGGTGAAGAGACGTGAACGGCCAAGTTGGAAGCAAAACACAGGTTTATTCACAATTGTACAATGGCCAGAAAGAAGAGACACAGGATAGAAACTTAACCGTTCTTACTTAATCCCCAGACAAGGGCCCTCTGACTCACGCGGGGAGAAGGAAGGAAGAACAGGACACGCTCAAAGCGCGACCACTCAGTGCAGTTCGCCCCGGATGGCCCGTTGGGCGTTCCCCTTCGTGATGTTCGTAGCAGGGACATCGGCCTCAGTCGTGCATGTGCGGGAATCCGCACAGCGTGTCCCGAAGTCCGCGAGGCGAAGCGCACATGCAGGGCGTCCAGGCAGGAGAGATCGCTGAAGTATAGGGCCACGAGGGAGATCGTCCTGCGAGAGCGTTCCCCAGGAGAGCGAGGGCAAACGAGAGACCAGAACCAGGGAGAACGGGGCAGCAGAGAGCGGGGCAGAACGCAGAGAGCTCGAGCTTCGACTTCGACTTGGGGGTCCGGGGCGGGTCTTATATCCCCCCGGAGCTCACTAGAATGTTACAAAGACCTCCACTGGCCGCCGGGGGTCACGTGTCGTGATAGCCCCCCATCAGTTACTCCCCTTAGTTCCTCATTGGTCGCTGTTGCTGGCCACTCCCCTTTAGCTCCATTGGCTGTTTGCTGCTTATTTGCTACTCCCTCCGGCTCCCCCCTTGGGCCTCCTCGACTTGTTCTAGGCCCAGCACATGGCATTCCAGGCCCAATGAGGCCTACCCTTACCTGCTTCAACGCATACTAACACTGGGAAGGAGACTATACTTAACATTTAATAAGAAATAACTGGCAAAAGCGAGACTACATGTTGTGGTGCAACTAACGAAAGGGGGGTTGCCTTTATTCTCAAAACCACAACAATATATATATATATATATATATATATATATATATATATATATATTTATTTATTTATATATATATATATATATATATATATATATATATATATATATATAATCGTTAGATTAAATAAGACGCGGACGTAGCTTCAGGACGTCGATCTTTAATTGTCGACAAGCTTTCGACCAACAAAGGTCTTCTTCTGAGTCTACAAAAACAGTGCGAGGGTCTCGGAGGGGAAGGGTGTGGGGGGAGTTTAGGAGGGAAGGGGCAAGGGGGGAGATTTGAAAGGGATGGGTGATGGGGAAGATTTGGAGGGGAGGGGCAAGGTGGAAGATTTGAAAGAGATGGGTGATGGGGAAGATTTGGAGGGGAGGGGCAAGGCGGTAGATTTGGAGTGGATGGATGATGGGGGAGTTTTGAGGGGAGGGGTGATGTGGAAGTTTTGGAGGGGAGGGGCAAGGGGTAAGATTTGAAAGGGATGGGTGATGGGGAAGATTTGGAGGGGAGGGGCAAGGGGGAATATTTGAAAGAGATGGGTGATGCGGAAGATTTGGAGGGGAGGGGCAAGTGGGTAGATTTGGAGGGGAGGAGCGATGCGACAAATCAAACCAAGAGGTCCCTGAGTGTCCGACCACGTCGAAATGATGTTAGTGGAGGTTGAGGAAATGTGGTGCCGAGTGTTTCTGATTGATGGAGGAGAGGAAGGGCCAGAAGGAAGGACCTCTTGGTAAAAGCAAAGCACCCACAGCCCCACAACAAAGAAACTAGGATCCCTGGTTTCTATAAATGCACAGCAAACAAATGCATTATTCACAAGCATTTACTAGAAGGAAACAAATTCTGTAGTTCTAGCACTGGACAAAAATTCCCCATCACCTCCTATATGAACTGCAAATCTACATGGGTCATATACCTAATCACTTGCCAAAAGTGCACCAAACAATATGTTGGAAAAACTGAAAATACACTCTACACACGATTTAATAACACCCGGTCAGAAATCAATAACTTCCACACCAGTCAGGGCAAATCTCTACCTTACACGATACACTTTAATCAACCGGATCACTCTATAAATGACATTCAGATCTCTGCCATTGAATCAATCACAAATCGATCACACACCACGATTCTGAAACGTGAGTCCTTTTGGATACACAAACTTCGGACAACAGTCCCTCATGGCATAAATTTTGATGACTAAAGCATGTTCCCACATCAACCCAATCAAATTGTTAACCGTAACCCATTCATTCATTCATTCATTCATTCATTCATTCATTCATTCATTCATTCTACCTTTATATGTCATTTATATAAATATATAAATATATTATATGAATATAAATGGGATATGAATATATGCTTGTGTGTTTATGTATGTATATCTCTATATTTGTATATGCACGTGCACCCTAACTGTAACGCAAACGGTCACTTCCGTTGAACTTGGGGCTGGTGAGTGAACTTTGGCGTGGCTCTTCCTTCTGTATGCATTTTCTACACACATCACACATCTCACACACATATCACCATACATACTTGACTGATATACATGCCTGCTGTTTTTGTAGACTCAGAAGAACACCTTTGTTGGTCGAAAGCTTGTCGACAATTAAAGATCGACGTCCTGAAGCTACGTCCACGTCTTATTTAATCTAACGATTATATATTCAATACAAATGAGACGCCCTGCTCGTACTTTGGAGTTTCTACTATTTCTTACAGTTATATATATATATATATATATATATATATATATATATATATATATATATATATATATATATATATATATATATATATATATATATATATTGATAGATAGATGGATAGATAGATAGATATGTATATGTATATGTACCTGCACCAGGACCAGCGCCACCTGGGTGAAAGGTTGAGGGAGAATGTCCTGACCTGCGAACTCGGCCCCTGACCAATAGCTGCCATGTGGGGAGTGGCTAAGTGCGTCACTAAAGTAGATGGGTTGGGGCAGAAACTATAAAGGTGGATTACTATCCACGGGTAATAGGAAATGCTCGATAACTTTGTAGAGGAACCTGCACGCGAGCTGTTCCGGGATTTCTCCCTTAACCAGCACTTTAATGATGCAGTCTCCAGCGATGCCTCATACAGCAAGCGCGCCCACTCTCCTATTCATGCCAGAATATATCCACGAGCACAAACTGTTCCTCGCTTACGCGTGTCTCCACTTGCAGTCTAGTTGCGTTCTGCCAGATGCGGCTTGTGGTATTTCAGTTCTGTCTTTCTCTATCTTCTCTATCTCCTGTGGTATGAAGGAGGCCTTAAGCAAGTGATTTGGTAATTAAGGTTCACATTGGTTTGTTGATTCATGGGTGTATATTCAGTGGGTTTTAAGGGGTATTTGCTTGACGATTGATTGTTTATTTTTGCATTCCCGTCCCATGTTTTTAATTACACTTTCAAACTACTTGGTCTCCAGGTGAATTCACGTGGTTCTGATCGTGATTACAATTGCGCACATTCGTTAAAGGACAGATTGGATTCGGGCAAATAGCACCCGCAATAAGGCCATGGCTAGGCCGAACAAATTTACGTTAATGAGCACCCGGATTTGAACAGAAGAAAATCCTGAGCAGTTCCAGCAATGACCTTCACACCGTGAATGTGTCACAAGGTGGTGCAGCATTTATTGGGAGGGAGGATCATAGGGCCAAAATGCGTTGCTTTTAGGACTTGGGTCGCTGATATAATCTCCTGAGACTGTAATTTTCTGTTAAAAGGCTCTGCGTACATCTATAATAATAAATGTCAGTGTGTGTCAGTCAGTTCATCAGTCAGTCCATCAGTCAGTGTGTAAGTGTGTGCGTCTCCTCCATAACTCCAAAACTATGAAATGTAGCGGCCCAAAACTTTGCATGCATACTATGGACACTCTAAGGGAGTGCTTAAATGAAAACTGGGTATTTGGACAAATTTAAATACTACATTTGAAGATAATTAAAAGCCTTATTAAATTACAACAAATAGGCTTTATCCTTGGTCAACCCGCTCTCCCTCACAGGGGTCTTAGTTATTTTTTTCGGCCTGCTGGAAATGTCTTGCCTTGGAACAGGCCGCAAAGGCCTCTGGTGTACATTTGAAGACTGATCATTAATTTGAGATCATTAAATGAAGGTTCTGTTTTGAGGGAACAAAGGTACATTTTGATTACAGCCCATGCAGAGAAAACAAATGAATGCATGTTTTGTTTGCAGTGATTGTGGCAGCGGTGAAAGTACGTCCTTATAATGCAGATGAAATCAAATAGTGAAATCTTTATTAAATAAATAAACTTATTTCTGACCTGGACAAACGAACGCTATGATTATACCGTCACGATGACGTCATGACTGCAAACCCAGAAAGGCCTCTAGCGGTGCAAATATGTCAAGGTAAAATGTTTTCTGAGTCTCTTGCCAAGGGTTATGCAGGGTGATTTGCCACAGCCTTGCCATCAGTCAGTCAGTTCAGGAGTTTGTAATTTGTTCAGGTTGCAAAGTCAATTTGTTCGAGTTTGTAGTTTGTTCAAATTCGCAAAGGACACCGAGGAGCTTTAATGTCCACTAACTAAGGCTAACAGATGGGACATCCAGTTTAACGTCCAGTCCATCCGAGGGATGGCACACACATTGATGCCTCACCCGAAACACAATAATGATAGTTAGTAACTGCAGGGTTGAAATTTAAACCCTGGATAGAGAGCTCAGAGAGAGAGAACACTACCTCCTCCAGGCTATCCTGCCAGCCCTAAACAATGAAAGTTTTTATTTGACAAATTTGCTTTTATATACTGTATATGTTTCCGTTTCAAAACTAATGCATATTTTGAAAACTAAATTTGTGTCAACTTTGATATTTAATCACATTTTGCTTGACTTCTGCTACTTCCTGCGTCTTGGATGTTTTCTTCTTATTTATTCTTCATTTATTTATATTTATTTTGTTTTGCTTTATCCTTATTTCTTTATAACCTTCCCTTAGCCCATTACTTAGAGTGGCTTTCTGCCTTGTTTGGGGCATTGAAAAACATGCATTTTAAGGTATATCCTGCCAAGTACTTCTGATGTAAAAAACTGAACATTGCATTTGTTAAAGATTTTTATGATGAACCATCCCGTGTGCAAATACAACGTAACCATGGTGTTGTGGAAATCCAGAGATGTAAAGCCATCAGACGTGAGCGTGTCGTAGGCTGATGAAGTGGAAATGTCATTTTCATCATCTTTGTCTTCCTTATCACCTTCCATCCCTGTGAGAAACAGAAAGGATGGTAGGAAGCCGTTTAATCTTACCAAACTCTTAAATAACAGCCTTAGATCTTATCTTCATGAAATGTAATAATGCCACATACTTGACCATTTATTAAAATGTTAAAAACACAAGAATAATGATGCAACGACAGACAGGAGAAGCCAACCATTGTACAGGACCTGACGAGTAAATGTAATATGTGACACAATGATGTTTCATCATTGGAGAAAATCAAGGGGAATATATTTATATGTACACAAATATGGCAAAATATATACGATGGAACCACGATGGCCTCTCATGGACTAATTAAAGTATATAATGAAAATCTGGCTTCAGATTTGAGGATCGCATCCCGTGGACTAAACAACAGTCGAAAATCTGGAGTGAAATTCGCTGCACATGATGTGCAATGCAATCAGAGCAAAAGCAAATGTTCATTTACATTAGTCCGTGGGCTGAGTAGGGTTTACATGCACCCCCTCCCACAACTTAACTTCCCGGGTATGTCCATGTACCCCCCACCCTAGGGGTTAGGAAAAACCATGTTAACAGAAAAAAACTCATTCCCTCATAGTTTGACCTCTGGTGACCTCATTAGTGACCTCATTTGCATATAACACATATCATTGTAAAGAGTGTCCCAGGACAAACATTTTGAGGGGTCATATGCAACCATAGGATGACTAGGTAAAATGTTATGGCCATTTGAATTTCGCCTACCCCTAATTTTCGGAAATCACTGACACAGGGGGGGTAACATCAAAATATGCATGGGAGGTACCTTGGGAATGAGTTTTTTTTCTGTTAACATGGTTTTTCCTAACCCCTAGGGTGGGGGGTACATGGACATACCCGGGAAGTTAAGTTGTGGGGAGGGGGGGGGTGCATGTAAACCCTACTCAGCCCACGGACTACATCCGAAGGATGTCCAATACATAAAGAAGAAAAAGCACACCTGACACTAGGCCCAGGCTTCAGACTTTGGCACGCTCACGAGGTTGCACCATCAAATAAACTGGTCCAACCAGTCATTTCTGACGGACTTTATACTAGTATTATACTTTATACGAATATATACTACTTTATACTAGTATATAATTATATATATATATATATATATATATATATATATATATATATATATATATATCCACACACTTTGGCAATGTAGTATATATATATATATATATATATATATATATATATATATATATATATATATATATATATATATACTACATGGCCAAAAGTATGTGGACACCCCATCTAATTAGTGGATTCGGCTGTTTCTGCCACACCCATTGCTGACAGGTATATAAAATCAAGCACACAGCCATGCAATCTCCATAGACAAACATTGGCTGTAGAATGGGCCATACTGAAGAGCTCAGTGACTTGCAACATGGCACCATCATAGGATGCCACCTTTCCAACAAGTCAGTTCGTCAAATTTCTGCCCTCCTAGAGCTGCCCCAGTCAACTGTAAGTGCTGTTATTTTGAAGTGGAAACGTCTAAGAGCAACAACAGCTCAGCCGCGAAGTGGTAGGCTACACAAACTCACAGAACAGGGCCGCAAAGTGCTGAAGTGCGTAGCATGTAAAAATTGTTTGTCCTTGGCTGCAACACTCACTAACGAGTTTCAAACTGCCTCTGGAAGCAACGTCAGCAAAACAACTATTCGTCGGGAGCTTCATGAAATGGGTTTCCATGGCAGAGCAGCCGCACACAGCCTAATATCACCATGCGCAATGCCAAGCGTCGGCTGGAGTGGTGTAAAGCTCACCGCCATTGGACTCTGGAGCAGTGCAAACACACTCTCTGGAGTGATGAATCATGCTTCACCATCTGGCAGTGCGACGGACGAATCTGAGTTTGGCGGATACCAGGAGAACGCTACCTGCCCGAATGCATAGTGCCAACTGTAAAATTTGGTGGAGGAGGAATAATGCTCTGGGGCTGTTTTTCATGGTTCGGGCTAGGCTCCTTAGTTCCAG
This sequence comes from Myxine glutinosa, assembly GCF_964187855.1. Taxonomy (NCBI): domain Eukaryota; kingdom Metazoa; phylum Chordata; class Myxini; order Myxiniformes; family Myxinidae; genus Myxine; species Myxine glutinosa. The sequence continues at coordinate 139,620,491 of NC_136267.1, read as the reverse complement.
TGAAATAGTGAAGGGAAATCTTAATGCTACAGCATACAATGACATTATAGACGATTGTGTGCTTCCAACTTTGTGGCAACAGTTTGGGGAAGGCCCTTTCCTGTTTCAGCTTGACAATGCCCCCGTGCACAAAGCGAAGTCCATACAGAAATGGTTTGTCGAGATCGGTGTGGAAGAATGTTTGTGGAAAAGAGGATCAAAGACTTGACTGGTCTGTACAGAGCCCTGACCTCAACCCCATCAAACACAAATGGGATAAATTTGAACGCCGACTGCGAGCCGGGCCTAATCGCCCAACGTCAGTGCCCGACCTCACGAATGCTCTTGTGGCTGAATGGAAGCAAATCCCCGCAGCAATGTTCCAGCATCTAGTGGAAAGCCTTCCCAGAAGAGTGGAGGCTGTTATAGCAGCAAAGGGGGGGACCAACTCCATATTGATGCCCATGATTTTGGAATGAGATGTTCGACGAGCACATACGGGTGTGATGTTCGGGAGTCCACATACTTTTGGCCATGTAGTATATATATATATATATATATATATATATATATATATATATATATATATAGATATATATATTATATATATATATATATATATATATATATATATAGATATATATATTATATATATATATATATATATATATATATATATATATATATATATATATATATATATATATATATATATATATATATATATATATATATATATATATATACATATATCAGTCACTATGCGATTTCATACCATCAGTAGTGAACCGCCATTAAGGTATCCCATCCAGCTGTGCTGTACCTTAATGGGAGCGATAAGTGCCATCTGCCACATGGCACATTACCTCTGGTATCCACTCATTATATGGAATCCCCTGGATGCAGCCGGGAGCAAACCAATCCAAATATATGTGCAGTTCTCCAGCTTTCAATGAGCGCAAGTAATGACGTCACTGCCATGTACATACGCTCTGCCTGTCAAGCTCTCAAGAGAACCCTCTGACAGAGCAGAATTTTGATCTTAGTTCAGATACTGTCATAAGTGTATGTAAAACTCACAGTTACCGACCTGGTTTCGCCCTTTTGGGGCTCATCAGGGCAACGCAGTGAGTACTGCATACACTTATGACTTATCTGCATACTGCATACACTTATCTGAACTAAGATCAAAATTCTGCTCTGTCAGAGGGTTCTCTTGAGAGCTTGACAGGCAGAGCGTATGTACATGGCAGTGACGTCATTACTTGCGCTCATTGAAAGCTGGAGAACTGCACATATATTTGGATATACTAGGGCATGCCCGTACGTGGGTGCAATGCCCGTACGTGGGTACGTGGGTACGTGGGTGCGAGTACGGTGACAACCCCCCCCCCCTCTATTTACATGAAATGGTTTGGTTCATGAAATGTTTTGGTCCATTCGCAACGCCAAAGCGAACGGCGAACGCTTTACATGAAATGGTTTGGTTCATGAAATGTTTTGGTTCATTCGCAACGCCAAAGCGAACGGCGAACGGCTTGCGAGTACAGTGACAATCCCCCCCCCCCCCCCCCCCCCTCTATTTACATGAAATGGTTTTTATTAGTTTTAAAACATAGTTTAACGCCAACATAGCGCCAACATAGTTTGCAAACGTGAAATAAATGAATACGCTCTCAAATGTGCCATCCGAGGCAGAGTGTGTCCGCCACGTTCGGCACACGCGATAGCTCGCTGCTCTCTGATTGGTTGAATCGTTTTTTGGACATAGCTCGGTAAGTAATTGTCCGATTAATATGAAACCTTGAAAAGGCACATCCTCGGGTCCCCAGCAATATACCTGGCAAGTTTAAAGTATATCGGACCCGTGGTTGTCGAGAAACAGCGGTCACAGACAAACAAACGTACAAACGTACAAACAAACAAACACACAGAGATTACTGGAATTATAGATAGATATATACATGTGTATATATATATATATATATATATATATATATATATATATATATATATATATATATATATATATATATATATATTATATACACATATGTATCAAGTGACCTTGGATATCAAGGTGGAGGTCATCAGGCGGAATGAGAGTGGTGAAGGGCTGGCAAAGATTTCCGACGCACTAGCCCACCACACTCTACCGTCACAATGATCACTAAAAAGAAGTTGGGAATCAATAAAGCTGCAGTAAACATGTCATCTACCAGCACCAAGAGGATTACTGACACACGCGACCCCGTCATGGAGAACATGGAGTGAGGCTGTTAACAACCTTGAATGAGGATCAGACACAATGTCAGACACGTTGGACCTGCCTGCTATAACCGTTTGCACAATTTTTTATTTGTGCAAGCTGTACTGTACTGTACGGTATTTGTGGTCAAATCATTTAAAATATTTTACAAGTATGGTATTTCTGTGTTTAATTTACTTTGGGTGTTTTTTGTGTAATAAATGTGGAAAAACATCATGTTGGGCGATAACCCACCACACCTGGAACACATCTCCTTATTTCCCATAGGTGCAACTGTTTGCTTTTCAGCTCGGTTTACTGCAACGTAACACAGGCATATAAGGAGGGATGCCTGTATATGCACACTCATATATCCAATACCGTGCAGTAAGGTGGGACATTAGTATAACAGCTGAACACAATGAAAGAATGTGCAATTGTCCATGTGAAACCATTCACATAGAACTATGTATTTTCCTTTTAATGGATCACAATTCGAGTTGATGTATCTTATAAGGATTAAAGGGTCGACAATTAATAACATTCATAATGTAGATTCTTTCATTCAGTGATCTCTCATCTCACATCTCAAACCGCTTATTGGCCTTTGTTTTCATTTCGAATGTCTGTCCTCCAGTCTAGCTCAGGTCTAGTCTTTACTCCGGTCCAGCTCAGGTCTAGTCTTTACTCTGGTCTAGCTCAGGTCTAGTCTTTATTCTGGTCTAGCTCAGCTCTAGTCTTTACTCTGGTCTATCTCAGGTCTGGTCTTTACTCTGGACTAGCTCAGGTCTAGTCTTTACTCTGGTCTAGCTCATGTCTAGTCTTTACTCTGGTCTAGCTCAGGTCTAGTCTTTACTCTGGTCTAGCTCAGGTCTAGTCTTTACTCTGGTCCAGCTCAGGTCTAGTCTTTACTCTGGTCTAGCTCGGGTCTAGTCTTTACTCTGGTCTATCTCAGCTCTAGTCTTTACTCTGGTCTATCTCAGGTCTGGTCTTTACTCTGGACTAGCTCAGGTCTAGTCTTTACTCTGGTCTAGCTCAGGTCTAGTCTTTACTCTGGTCTACCTCAGGTCTAGTCTTTACTCTGGTCTAGCTCAGGTCTAGTCTTTACTCTGGTCTAGCTCAGGTCTAGTCTTTACTCTGGTTTAGCTCAGGTCTAGTCTTTACTCTGGTCTAGCTCAGGTCTCGTGTTTACTCTGGTCTAGCTCAGGTCTAGTCTTTACTCTGGTCTAGCTCAGGTCTAGTCTTTACTCTGGTCTAGCTCATGTCTAGTCTTTACTCTGGTCTAGCTCAGGTCTAGTCTTTACTCTGGTCTAGCTCAGGTCTAGTCTTTACTCTGGTCCAGCTCAGGTCTAGTCTTTACTCTGGTCTAGCTCGGGTCTAGTCTTTACTCTGGTCTAGCTCAGGTCTAGTCTTTACTCTGGTCTAGCTCAGGTCTAGTCTTTACTCTGGTCTAGCTCAGGTCTCGTCTTTACTCTGGTCTAGCTCAGGTCTAGTCTTTACTCTGGTTTAGCTCAGGTCTATTCTTTACTCTGGTCCAGCTCAGGTCTAGTCTTTACTCTGGTCTAGCTCAGGTCTAGTCTTTACTCTGGTCTAGCTCAGGTCTAGTCTTTACTCTGGTCTAGCTCAGGTCTAGTCTTTACTCTGGTCTAGCTCAGGTCTAGTCTTTACTCTGGTCTAGCTCAGGTCTAGTCTTTACTCTGGTCTAGCTCAGGTCTAGTCTTTACTCTGGTCCAGCTCAGGTCTAGTCTTTACTCTGGTCTAGCTCAGGTCTAGTCTTTACTCTGGTCCAGCTCAGGTCTTGTCTTTACTCTGGTCTAGCTCAGGTCTAGTCTTTACTCTGGTCTAGCTCAGGTCTAGTCTTTACTCTGGTCTAGCTCAGGTCTAGTCTTTACTCTGGTCCAGCTCAGGTCTAGTCTTTACTCTGGTCCAGCTCAGGTCTAGTCTTTACTCTGGTCTAGCTCAGGTCTAGTCTTTACTCCGGTCTAATGGACTGACATGGAATAAAGAGAGTTGTTTATGAGAAAAAATAGTGGCAATTTCGACTTTTCCTGTTGCTGAGGTTTTTCTTACTCTTTAACTTTTGTGTTTTTCTTCTTTTGAAAAAACGATCCTGTTAAGTGGGCCTCAAGTCACATATTCCCTCAAATCAAGGAAATAAAAGGAAATTTAGTTTATTATCCCATCGTGTATCAACCACCTTGTCTTTGTGATGGGTGCTTTGCGAAGGAATCGGTATTGAGCTCTTCATTTGGAGCAATTTCTGATCCAACTTGAGGTCACAAATGTATTTCCCGCACCCTCATGAGGATGCAATGCGCAAAGTTGTTTCAAGAACACAAGGAAATGTATTCCTCACTACCCACTGAATGTTCCAGGAGCATCAGTTGATTTTGGCCACAATGTCATTGCATTAACCCAGTTATGAAAACAGAATCGTCATTATTTATGGATTAATTTCAGTGGGTTAATTACCCTGCAGGCTTGTATATACAGAGATACCAGATACCATGCCTAACAAACATTGTAGGTCATTCTATGAAGTGTCCTTGTCACAGGTGGAAAGGTGGATTTGCCAGAACACAAGGAAAATGAAAATGCAAAGCCCGTCCGCGTTCGTTTGTATTCAGACTTCTTCTTCTTCTTCTCTATGCTCAAAATAACGAAAACAGTTTAAAAAATACAAAATGAAAATTGATGATTTCGTGCAGCCTTTACATTTGATCTAAAAAATAATCAGCGACTAGCTTTTGACTGGTGAACCAATTCTGTCACCAAATATGCAAATTATTTTTGATTGGAAAAAGGAGTAAAGACTAGACCTGAGCTAGACCAGAGTAAAGTTCGTTTGTATTCAGACTTCTTCTTCTCCTGTATGCTCAAAATAACGAAAACAGTTTTTTTTTAAAGACAAAATGAAAATTGATGATTTTACGCAGCCTTGACCTTTGATCTAAAAAAAAAAATCAGGTTTTAGCTTTTGATTGGTGAACCAATTCAGTGACCCAATATGCAAATTCTTTATATTTCAGGTCAATCGGGTGACAATTGACATTTTTATGCGACGCTGAACTTTAACCTTTTAACAAAATTATTAATTTGCCTTCTCTTTATCATCATGATAAAGCTTTGGTGAAAACTTGATGACAACAACTGAAATGGTAAGAAAGTTACGGCCCAGACACACACACACGCACAGGCAGACACACAAGTGATTACAAAACCACATCTCCTCTGTGCAGGGGATGGGCTAACAACATGTCACTTGTATGACAGGTAAACATTGGTTTGGACTGGGATTAAGCAGCTCAGGTAAGCATACAGGCAGGTACTGAAACCTAAGCTACGCTGTTTCACAAACCTTTTGACCATGCCCAGAATGTTTGGAGTTGGGAGGCAGGAGAAAGGTTGTTGGTGTGATAGTCTATTTGATGCAGAGTCAATGTCATTGGGCTGGCCTGTTTATCATGCTCATCTGAGCACATAACTTGCGATGCTGTGTGATCCAAAGTTGAAATCCCATATTTGTTGCGCTATTGTTCTATCTGGGCTTTATGGCAGAGTGGCCAGACGGAAGCCTCTCCCCTGTAAAAGACACATGAAAGACCACTTAGAGTTTGCAAAAAAGCACCTGAAGGACTCTCAGACTGTGAGAAACATGATTCTGTGGTCTGATGAAACCAAGATTGACCTGTTTTATCTTCCGTCTGGCCACTCTGCCATATAGCCCAGATTGGTGGAGTGTTGCAGTGATGGTTGTCCTTCTGGAAGTTTCTCCCATCTCCACACAGGATTTCTGGAGCTCAGCCAGAGTGACCATCGGGTTCTTGGTCACCTCTATTACAAAGGCCCTTCTCCCCCGATTGCTCAGTTTGGCCAGGCGGTCAGCTCTAGGAGGAGTCCTGGTTGTTCCAACCTTCTTCCATTTAAGAATTATGGAGGCCACTGTGCTCTTGGGAACCTTCAATGCAGCAGAGATTTTTTTTGTAGGCTTCCTCAGATCTGTGCCTCGACACAATCCTGTCTCTGAGCTCTGCAGGCAGTTCCTTCGCCCTCATGGCTTGGTTTTTGCTCTGATATGCATCGTCATCTGTGAGACCTTATATAGACAGGTGTGTGCCTTTCCAAATCATGTCCAATCAATTGAATTTACCACAGGTGGACTCCAATCAAGGTGTAGAAACATCTCAAAGTTGATCAAGAGAAATGGGAGGCACCTGAGCTAAATTTGAAGTGTCATAGCAAAGGGTATGAATACTTATGTCAATGTGATATTTCAGTTTTTTCTTTTTTATAAATTTGCAAATCTTTCTAAAATCCTGTTTTCTCTTTGTCATTATGGGGTATTGTGTAGATTGATGAAGGAAAAAATGAATTTAAACGATTTCAGCATAAGGCTGCACCAAAACAAAATGTGAAAAAAGTGAAGGGGTCTGAATACTTTCTGAATGCACTGTATATCATTTTTGGCCCCATCTCTCAATGATGAAGAAACACTTTAAAGATTCTATTATCCGGATCTGTATTCGGATATTCACCAAAATCTAATCAATTCATCCTTGCCACACTCCCAACAAGTCCACCAAATTTCATCCAAATCCATCCATAAATATCCTGCTCACAGAAAAACAGACAGACAGGCAAACAGATAAATAGACAACATTGAAAAATAACATCCATCCACCTTCGGTAGCAGAGGTAATAATGATGAAAAAGTGAGGCGCAAGAGAAAAAAGTGACGGACTCGGCCGATGTTCCATAACATGATTAAGGGATGGTTGTGGATGCTTATTACGAATAATAAGAAGAACTAGAACAATGCGACTATGTTGCCAATATGCCTCCGCATAGTCCCACAACGGGTAGATGCCATCACTCTGCATATTGTTATGTGTTCCTTCCCAAACCCTGGTTACGGTGCACCTCAGAGTCTTGAGAGGGAATGCGGCAAGAAAGATTTGTTATCTTGAGTGTTCTAATAAACGATGGTAAAACCACAGCAATTCAATTGTAGAACAAAACAAGTAATTGTATGAGGAACTCTCACATACACAATAATAACACTCTTAAAGAAAGTACAAGGAAAATATCACTTGCATCAAATGAACAATACATATCATGGCACCATCATTCCCCAATGCTCTCAAAGCAATACACTCACGATATGACAAACGTGAGTGGAATGTAACATTCCCCAAAGTCCGTGCACTAATCCCCACACTGGTTGAAGCCATGCAGAACAACGAGAACAGGCAGGTATCAGCACGGCGGCAGACGAGGAGTTTCCAGGTGAGAGGTCGATATGGGAATTGAGCCGATATGTAAACCAGTGGCAATCAACATGATGAGGTCGATATGGAAATCCCAATGACAAAACAAGATGCACCAAGCGGACAGTCTCTTCGAGGACAAAATGGCATATCAGCCTGTAATGGAGGCTCTTGATTTTTCTCCAACAATAACTCACGCTGGGTAATAAAACCTGAGACGCAGGTTTAATTGCAATCGCAATATAGGACAATGTCACGGGCAATCCCTTTCACGGGAAGCCTCAACTCATTCGTGACCAACATCAAAAAAAGTCGGCTCGCAGCCTCGATGCGACTCACGGCTGTATCTCTCTCATGGCAGTCTCCTCCTCTCTTCAGGCCTCTTTGCTGCGTCTTCCTTTTTCCTTCACAAACACTTCTTTTCACCTTTTACTAAAGTCATCTCCATTTCACACAAAAATCTTAATAACAATATTACCTGAAACTAAAAATCCTACAAGTATATAATAACAACAAAGGCGGAAGTGACGGATCCGTAACAATATGTATGGGTAGAGGATCACGTTTGTGAAGTTTCATGTTGATCGGATAAGGTTCGTTTTTCTATCCAAGATGGCTGCCAAACCACGTGACCTATGACATCATCATTTTCAAACTATATGCAACAGTGCTGTTAGATGATATTTGTAAAAATTTGCATTGATAGGGTGAGCGGTTTCAGAGATATAATTATTTTATATTTTCCTACAATTCAATATGGCTGCCAAACAATGTAACCTATGATGTCATAAATTTAATATTTACAAATGGGTCAAAGATCATGTGCATGCAATTTCAGATTTTTAGGCTAAGGAATTCGATTAAAACATTTTTGGCTGCTATACCACTTCATCTATGATGTCATCATTATCATGCTTTTGTTCCCCATTGGAAGTACTTGACAATGTGCCAAGTTTAAAAAATTTCCATTCAGCGGTTTCCAAGAAATATTTTTTTCAATATTTGCTTTTAATCCAAGATGGCTGCCATATAACGTGACCTATGACGTCATAATTATCATAAAAACATTCTGCATGGGTGTCTCTCCTACCCTGAAAGTTTCGTCTCAATCAGATATATGGTTGCTGAGAAAAACGATGTTTAGCCCGTACGGATGGACAGATGGACGGACGGATGGACGGACGGACAACCCAAAAACATCATGCCTCCCGTGACTTTGTCGACAGAAGCTTAAAAAGACAGAACATGTCATAGCTCCCGTGGTTTTAGTAATGTTTTTGTATGGAGAGTTTGCCAGCTTTGGTCGGATTACAAAACAAAATCTTCAACACATGTACACTCTCATGTATTGTATTTGTGCCAAGTTTGAACAAAATCGGTCCATGCATGTCAACAAATGATTGGAGACATGTTTAAGTATCAAAATGGCTGCCTGTCGGCCATCTTGAGTCTTATGTCCAAAAAAAATGACGTGCATATGTAAGCTATCATTTGTTATCTGTTGAACAAGATTGGTAAATGCATTTCCAAGAAATGGTTGAGGACGTGTTGAATATCGGGGTATTTTTACAATTAAAATAGCCGCCAGTCGGCCATCATTGATCGCATCGCGAAACAAAATGATGTGCATATGTATACAACTGTGGGAGCTGTGTTCGCACGATAAAATCGGACAAAATGGACGACGCCAGGAATTAGGTTTCTCTGAGCTATTTATTCCCAGCTCACTCAAACGAACTCCAAAGCACTGAATCAGCCCATCGAACGGGCGGCAATATATATCAGAAACTCAACACACAAAAGCCACGCCTCTCAGGTGGGGCGTGGTATGCAAATAGATAAGCCACGCCTCTCAACGGGGCGTGGTATGCAAGGCAAGCGTTCGCCCGGTAAAGGCACGTCTCAACACGCCCGGGCGAATCCGGACACGTGACCGCTCGCCGGTTGCGTCATCGGCCGGTGCAGGGTAATTGTGTCATGCTACCGGTAACCGCTACACGTGCCCCCCCAGAATTAACATGCACCGGGAGAGTCAGTTTGAGGGGGGTCTTGATGACCCGGTGAAACGACCCCTGACACTTCGTGTGGGGGTGGTAGGTGGCGGGGCGGTGGATGGTCGGCTGGGGGGCCTGGTTGACGGGGGACGGCCCCGACGTGGAGGAAGGGCCAACCGTGGAGGTTGGTCGAGGTCCAAATGGGCCGGCTTGAGGCGGTCCACGGAGATGCGGTCCGCCTTGCCGCCGATGTCGATGGTGAACGACTTGTCGTCCCTCTTCAGGACCCGGAAAGGTCTATCGTACGGCGGCCGGAGCGGTCCCCGGTGTGCGTCGTGCCGGATAAAAACGTACTCCGCAGTGCGAAGTGCTGGGGGGACGTGGGGTTGGGGGCAGCCGTGGTGGGACGTGGGCACGGGGGCAAATCTCCTGGCGGCCTCCTGGAGGACCGAGCGTTGGCGAGCCGTGGACCAGGGGCCGGTGGCGTCAGGGATGAATTCGCCCGGCACACGCAGTGGCTGGCCGTAGACCAGCTCGGCGGTGGAAGCCTGGAGGTCCTCTTTAGGGGCCGTTCGGAGGCCCAATAGGACCCACGGGAGCCTGTCGGCCCAACCGTCGTCCTGGAGGCTGGCCCTGAGAGCGGCCTTCATCGAGCGGTGGAACCGCTCGCACAAGCTGTTGGCTTGGGGGTGGTAGGCCGTGGTGCGGTGAAGCTTGACCCCCAAGGCCTGGGCGACCGCGCCCCAAAGCTCGGAGGTGAATTGCGGGCCTCTATCGGAGGAGATGTCCGAGGGGGCGCTGAAACGGGCAATCCAGGTGCCAATGAAGGCCTGCGCCACGTCGGCGGATGTTGTTGATGCCAGTGGGACGGCCTCCGGCCACCTGGTGGTCCTGTCCACCATTGTGAGGAGGTGAGTGAAGCCCCGCGAGGAGGGAAGGGGTCCCACCAGGTCCACATTGACGTGGTCGAAGCACCGCGCGGGCACGTCGAATGGTGCCAATGGGGCCTGGGTGTGCCGGTGGACCTTCGCGCGCTGGCAGGCGACACAGGCATTGGCCCAGTCGCGGACGTCTTTACGGAGCCCGTGCCAGACGAATTTCGCTGCCACGAGCTTCTGTGATGCTTTCCGGCCCGGGTGGGAAAGGCCATGGAGGGCGTCAAAAATGTGCCGCCGCCATCCGGTGGGCACGATGGGGCGAGGTTGGCCCAGGGAGACGTCGCACAGGAGAACTGTGCCTGTGTCCTCGAAGGGGACGTCGGCCAACCGCAGGCCTGTGTCCGCTGTCCGGAGGGCTTGCACCGTGGGGTCGGCGGTCTGGTCGGCCGCCATGCGGGTGAAGTCCACACCCAGGTGGACAGCGTTCGCGCCGGACCAGGAGAGGCAATCGGCCACAGCGTTGTCCTTGCCCACGACGTGCCGGATGTCCGTCGTAAATTCGGGCCCGGCGGAGAGGTGGCGCTGCTGGCGGGCCTACCACGGCTCTGTAACTTTGGCCATGGCGAAGACCAGGGGTTTGTGGTCCACAAACGCCGTGAACGGGCGGCCCTCCAAAAGATGGCGGAAGTGGCAAACAGCCAGGTAAAGGCCGAGGAGCTCACGGTCGAAAGCGCTATACTTGCGCTCGTTAGGGCGAAGCTGCCGGCTGAAGAAGGCCAGGGGTTGCCAAGCTCCGTTCACCCACTGTTCATGCACGGCGCCCACCGCGTAGTCGGAAGCGTCCGTGGTGAGGGCGATGGGTGCGTTGAGCGCCGGGTGCGCCAGCATGGTCGCGTTGGTGAGGGCCAGCTTAGCGCCCGTGAACGCTGCGTCCATCTCTGTGGTCCAGGCGACGACGTGCTTGGCCGGCTTGCCCCGGAGGGCTTCGTACAGGGGGCGCATGAGTTGGGCGGCGCGAGGCATGAACCGGTGGTAGAAATTTACCATCCCCTAAAATTCCTGTAGGGCCTTGATGGAGCGAGGGCGTGGGAAACTTGTGACTGCCTCCACCTTGGTAGGCAGCGGGACGGCCCCGCGCTTCATGATGCGGTGCCCCAGGAAGTCGATGGCCGTTACGCCAAACTGGCATTTCGCCGGGTTGATGATGAGGCCATGCTGGCCGAGGCGCTCAAAAAGCGTGCGCAGGTGGACGAGGTGCTCCACCCGGGAAGTGCTGGCGATGAGAATCTCATCCAGGTAGACGAACAGAAAGGTAGGATCGCGCAGCACACTGTCCATCAGCCGCTGGAAGGCCTGGGCCGCGTTCTTAAGGCCGAACTGCATTCGGAGGAACTCGAAGAGGCCAAAAGGTGTAATTACAGCCATCTTCGGAACGTCGGCCGGCCGGACAGGTACCTGGTGGTAGCCCTGAATGAGGTCGACCTTGGAGACAATCACCCACCCCACCAAACGGGTGGAAAAGTCCTGTATGTGTGGTATCGGGTACCGGTCGGGGGTGGTGGCGTCGTTGAGGTGGCGGTAATCGCCGCATGGTCGCCATCCGCCACCCGGTTTGGGCACGATGTGCAGGGGCGAGGCCCACGCGCTATTTGAGCGCCACACAATTCCCAATCACTCCAGCGCGTCGAATTCCGCCTTCGCTATGGCGAGTTTGGCCGGGTCGAGGCGGCGAGCCCTGGCGTAGACCGGTGGACTTGTGGTCGGGATGTGGTGTTCGACGCCGTGCTTGACGGCGATGGCCAAAAACGTCGGCTGCATGAGGGCGGGAAACTCGGCGAGTAGGCGGGTGAAATCGTCCACGGCCGGGAGCGCGCAGGCTAGCTTGGTCGGAGCGGAGCCACTCAATGAGCAAGCAAGCGAGCTGAAGGTCTCCGCATTGATGAGCCGACGCCGTTTGACTTCGACCAAAAGCCCATGCGCGCAAAGAAAATCTGCACCCAGCAAGGCCATGGGCACGTTCGCCGTGATGAAGTCCCACCTGAAGCGCTGGCCCCCGAAGCAGAATGCGACGCTGCGCGAACCGAAGGTGCGGAAGGAGGAACCGTTTGCGGCGACCAAAGCGGGGCCGCAAAGCGCGGCCTGTTTGTCCTCCACCGAGGTGGGTATCGCGCTCAGCTGAGCGCCGGTGTCACACAAAAAACGCCATCCGGACTCCGTGTCCGTGATAAACAGAAGGCTGCCTGAATGGCCGACGCTCATGGCAGGCAGCGAGCGCCGGCCTGGTCGTTTCCCGACCCGCCAAAAGTGCATGGTGGGCGGCACGTTCTGGCCTTCTGCCCGAACCTGGCATGGTAATAGCACATGGTCCGCTCTGGTGGAGGCTCCGGCGGTCGCGTCAGGTTCGGTCGACGGGGCTTCGCGGCGGCTGCTGCCGCTAGTAGCGCTGACTCGGCCGGTGGAGGCGCCGGTCGTGGTGCGGGCCTTGCCTCGGTCGGCCCAGGGTCCCAGGCGACCGCTCCGACGTGTCGCCTGGTCGAGCAAAATTTATCGGCCTCCTTGGCCAGGGCGTGAGGGTCCATGATGGGCGAATTAGCCAAAGCTAACCGTACCTGCCCGGGTAGCCGCTGGAGGAACAGCTCGCGGAAGAGGAAGTCCAGGCTGTGGTCACCGAGAAGAGCAAGCATGTGGTCCATGCTTTCGGACGGACGGGCCTCGCCCAGCTCCGGGAGGTCGAGTAGTTGTCGTGCGCGTTCGATCTCCGTGAGTCCAAACGCACCGAGGAGTAGGTCTTTGAGCGCGCCGTATTTGTCGGCGTCCGGCGGGTGCTGTAGGAAGCTCAGAACCCGGGAAGCGGAGGAGGCGTTGAGCGCGGTGACCACGTGGTGGTAGCGCGTCGTGTCCTCCGTAATGTTCCACAGGGCGAATTGAGAATCCGCTTGAGCAAACCAAACGGCCGCGTGAGATTCCCAAAAGCCCGAGAGCTTCAAAGCTACAGCTGACTCCATCGCCGTGTTCGTAGAAAGGGGTCACCAATTGTGGGAGCTGTGCTCGCACGATAAAATCGGACAAAATGGACGACGCCAGGAATTAGGTTTCTCTGAGCTATTTATTCCCAGCTCACTCAAACGAACTCCAAAGCACTGAATCAGCCCATCGAACGGGCGGCAATATATATCAGAAACTCAACACACAAAAGCCACGCCTCTCAGGCGGGGCGTGGTATGCAAATAGATAAGCCACGCCTCTCAACGGGGCGTGGTATGCAAGGCAAGCGTTCGCCCGGTAAAGGCAAGTCTCAACACGCCCGGGCGAGTCCGGACACGTGACCGCTCGCCGGTTGCGTCATCGGCCGGTGCAGGGTAATTATGTCATGCTACCGGTAACCGCTACACAACCATGTATTGTGTTTTACCAAGTATGAACAAAATCGGTCCATATGTTGGAACCCATCTGTGGATCGGTCCCATCGGCCGATGGGTCTGCGCCATCTGGGAATGTGTTGTTCACCTTGAAGGAATGTGTTGACAGAATGGTGCTCTTCAATCAGGTACACAGTCATTGGAATTACATGTGGTAGGAATTTAACAGAGATGATTTTTAAATGTTTTATTATCTATTTCTACCCATCTATTTATGAACAACACATATTTCAGCGTTTTCTTCAGCGTTATTTCAACATTGCTATATAAACAATGGAGAGCTGAGTCTGCCAGTGCCACCAGCGAAGTAGACCAGCGTTTTTAAATGGAGCGACATTATCTTATTTTTATCTTATCGACAAACGGTTATCGACAAACCACATGTCACGGACTGCTTTATAAACATTTATGACATCAATTGCTTATTTTTAGGTTCAAATAAACATACTCATCCACCATTGATGCATACACATTCCTTCAAGGTGAACAACACATCCGCAGATGGCGCAGACCCATCGGCCGATGGGACCGATCCACAGATGGGTTCCAACACATACATCTCCGAGATATGGTTGCGGACGCACGGATGGACAGACGAGACCCAATCCAATAACAACTACAGAGCTCATAGAACACATTACTCCATGTTGTCTTGAGAAACAAGGACATTGGAGGGGTTTATGGGGGGAGGGGAAGGGGATTCCGATTCATGTTGCAATTCGTGCTCAAAGTATAACATTTAATTGAAATCAAGTTGTTCCTCAATCATAATCTCACGTTTGAAGACAGAAGGACAGACAGAATTGAACAAATTATTGCTTAACACTTCTTTTTCACTTTGTGCGCGCGCGGTAAAAATAGCGGATTGCCCTTCATAGCTAAAGACAACTGTTCACACGTGATAAGTGAAGACCTGGGTGTGTGAATTTGTACGAAGTGTAGAAATTGCTGCCAAGACAGGAAACACACTTGGATAGAAAGCAATGTCACCTGGTGTCAAGGAATACCCGAGAAGTCCAGATGACGTGCAACCCCCCCGAGCCTCCGAGTTGTTCGGGTTGTTAGGGTAAATGTCAGAATAACCCATTAGCATCCCTCCTTCCCCCGTAGACTCCTAAAGGGGCAGATTTTTTTAATGCCGTGAACAAACTTCGGTACATCATGGGTGGTGAAGGTCGTGGTCAAGTTTCATCAAAATTGTGTTTGTAGTTTCAGAAAAGAAAGCAAATACCTATTTTGGGGGGGGGTCAAACCTGGATCCACTTTGACCCCGGTAAACCTTCTTCGACCCCGATTATTTTAATGCCGTGAACAAACTTTAGTCACATCACAACAAATACCATTTGTGTCAAATTTGGTCGCAATCCCATCAGCGGTTTCAGAGAAGAAGTTTCAAGTGTTTACGGACGGACATCGCGCCATCGCATAAGCTCCCCTGAACCTCGTTCCAGGTGAGCTAAAAATTCATTTGTGAAGAGGAATCATTCATCGAAGTGTACTCAACATTCAATGTCAAAGCTCATCGAATACCTTGGTTAAATGATAATATCACTTACCGTTTGGTTGTCGATCTTTTAGCCTCTGGTCTATTTCTTCCATCGTCATGGTCGACATCTTGGAGTTCAGTACAATCGCTGTCTCTGTTACACATCAGTCTCGAGAAAACAAACCCTCACTTTATGCACTTCTTCCTCTTGTTTAATCTCATCCTGGAAGAGTGTACACTTGCTAATTAGAGTCGAACCACTGTTTCCTTGTATCTGCCTTTGTTTGCAAGAGTGTAAACAATTAGGACGTAACACTGCCCCCCCCCCCCCCCCCCCCATCTGTCTCATCGGCTCCCTTTACTCTCAAGGCAAATGACGCCAAATGAAGCAATTATAGTTCAAACAGCTTATCGCGTCGCTATAGACGCCGGATTCCCACGGCAGACAATGTAACTGATCAGATCGCTGTTCGTACCTTCAGGAGCAACCGCTTAAGGGCAATAGAGGGTCCGAGGAGCCCAGTACCGAGAGCACGCAACTGCTCGCTGAGAACCCGAGTGTGGGGTGTAACGCAACCGTGAGCAGACGGAGCCCAGCTCAGATGTCCCCGAATACAACCAGGGAAGGCAACTGTAGATTTGGACCGGGAGAGATGGCTAATCCGTTGAGATTTGGGGATATCCGGGAAAACTGCAGGGTATGCGTTATTATGTCATTGTAACATGATGTGTTTGCCTAATTGGCTTGGCAAAGAGCTAGCAAAGGTTGGAAAAGAGCCACCAGAGGTTGGAAAAGAGCCACCAGAGGTTGGAAAAGAGCCACCAGAGGTTGGCAAAGAGCCAGCAAAGGTTGGAAAAGAGCCAGCAAAGGTTGGCAAAGAGCCACCGGAGGTTGGAAAAGAGCCAGCAGAGGTTGGCAAAGAGCCACCGGAGGTTGGAAAAGAGCCAGCAGAGGTTGGCAAAGAGCCACCGGAGGTTGGCAAAGAGCCAGCATAGGTTGGCAAAGAACCACCAGAGGTTGGCAAAGAGCCACCAGAGGTTGGCAAAGAACCACCACAGGTAGGCAAAGAGTCACCACAGGTAGGCAAAGAGTCACGACAGGTAGGCAAAGAGTCACGACAGGTAGGCAAAGAGTCACCACAGGTTGGCAAAGAGCCACCACAGGTTGGTAAAGAGCCACCACAGGTAGGCAAAGAACCACCAGAGGTTGGCAAAGAGGCACCAGAGGTTGGCAAATAGCCAGCAGAGGTTGGCAAAGAGCCACCAGGGGTTGGCAAAGAGCCACCAGAGGTTGGCAAAGAGCCACCGGAGGTTGACAATTGCATCAAAGGAAAATATCACAGCATGGTTTTTAAACAATGGTAAGTTACCCAACATGTCCTAATCAATCATGAACATCAAATGTTTCGACAGTTTGTAGTATGCTTAGTGTTTGTATATTGGAGCTCAGAATAGTGTACGCAGTCCAAAAGGATGGCACAGAAGTGGTGCCCTCACTTTTGAGCTGCCCACAGCCTAAGTTTGAATCCTGGGCTGACTACAAATGGTCACATGAGTGTTTTTCAGGCAGACCTCTGCGAACCTTTGCATCACAAAGTGCACCGTCCCTCGATTGGAAATTAAGCGGGGTGTTCTATCTGCTGGCATTAGTTGGTGGACTTTAAAGATCACAGGGTATCATTTGCAGTGAAGGTGAGTTATCACCAGCATCCTAAATCCTGCCAACTTCAGTCGAACATCAGGCCTGACCAGCTGGCTCATGAAAGACACACCAAAACTTTCGCTGGAAGATCCCACAAGAAGGAGGGGATAATATCGGGCAATTAAAGGAAGTAGTATGCAGAATACCTTATGCAAGTCAGAAAGGTACACCATACTTTATTAATACCTCTGGTGTTTACAATGGTGTGAATCTTAATTTTGAAAGCCATATATATATACCACCAGCTGAGTCGATTTATTGTTCAGTTTCGTCACATCCATCCGGGAGAGAGGAGGGTTTGGTGAGATACTTTCCATATAGACAGTTAGATACAGTGAGATATTAATGCAGTATAGTAAAAAAAAAACCTTCTCCATACAAAACCCTGCCAAATTAATGTTATTATCGATTTAACTTGGCATTGTATCAATTTAACTATACGACATATATATATATATATATATAGTATATATATATATATATATATATATATATATATATATATATACATAGTGCTACGGTTTTGAGATTGGCACATATTGGTCATTAAAGGTTAAAGGGTTGCCCCACATAGTTAGTCCACGAGCAACACGTAGGCCACCTTAGAGTATTAGTTATGTCATAATATGTGTAAGTATAGGCCATTTCCACTAGTAATATCTGCGTTGTGTAAAGACATGAGTTTAGGTCCCTTCATTTTTACGTCCACCCTCCAAGTTCCACCTCCATGGGCATAATTGATCCTGCGCCCCATTTGGCTGATCCCTCAGTTTGTTACGCTTTGGCTACCCGCAGCATTTGTTACGCTTTGGTTGCCAGCAGCATTCGCTGCCCTTTGTTCGCTCGCTAGTCGAGTAACACGAGGTAGGCCTGAGAAGAGGGAGGAGCGCGGGGTCGGGGTGGGCGGCGTCAAGGCAGCGCGTCGGAGGCGATGACGGTAAGGGCCACCAGCCAACAAGGGCTCTAAGGGCATGGCGTGATAGGGCATGGTAAGGCGCGTCTGGTAAGTGCTGGAAGGTTCACGGGGCGTGCCTATAAAAGCCAGTGCACAAAGCCCTTGAGGAGGACTTATGAGAGAGGACATGCTACCAGAGGACTTGCTACCGGAGGACTTACCAGGAGGACTTATGAGGGAGGACTTGCTACCAGAGGACTTGCTACCAGAGGACTTGCTACCAGAGGACTTGCTACCAGAGGACTCGTTGCCCGGACTCGCAGAGGGAGAGGACTTGTTGAAGGGCTCGTTGGGAAAGGAGCGCGTTGTAAAAGATTTGAAGGAATTGCGCTTTGTCAATGGACTCGCAGAGGAGAGTGTTGGAAGGACGTTTACGGCAAGTGCATTGTGAGCACCTCAAGTGTAATAGCGCTGCAAGGCGTTGAACTATATTCGCATATTACGTATGTGGCTGCAGCCAACCCAGCCAATAGCGCATAACCTAGCTACGCGAGTAAACGCGGCCATAGCCGCCAGTGACTTATCGCCGCGCCAGAAGCCCTACCCTACCGTTCGCCCCGTAAATAGCCCAGTGCGTCCCAACGGCACAATACGAGCTCCTGCCTGCTGCCTTCACCTACTTCACGGTACGAGCTGGGGACCGGAGAGAGAGCTGCATGGAAGCCATCCCTGGACGCGCTGGTGACCATCAACCTGACCTTCATCAGCAAGCCCCGTGTGAGTGTGTCTGTGTGTGAGACGGGCCCGTTTATCTTGGGTAGTAAGTTAAGACAGTTTTTAAGGGTACACTGTGTCCCCTTTTTCTTAACCATTGTAAATAATGTGAATAAATCTTGTTATTCCTTTTCTTCTGAATTGGACCGCTTTTGTGATTTCTCCATTGGGTAAGCATGGCATGAATAAGAACCGCTTGGATCGGGGTCTAGTAATTGATAACGGCTCGGATCACGTATTCGCTACCGCTCGGCATATCCACCAACACACGTGATTCATGTGAGGCTTATCTCCTCGTTTCAGGGCAGCGCTAGTACTTAGGTAATAGCGAATTTGGTCCTACAACCCTATTTAGCGCTGTCCGGAAAGGACGTGATAGGTCCCGGGTCCCGTCGGCCAGTCAAAGACAAGGGGACTAATCCCCCCTTGGTAAGGGGAGAAGGCCGACGGCGAATCCCACAACAATATAAACCAAAGACCCACCCACATCTCTCACATGTGAATGGAGGGAATAACCCATTAGCTCTCATCTAATCAGTTAACCCAGGTGGCTAGGATTTCATTAATAAATTGACTACTCCCATGCTCTTCTAACTGAATAAAGCTGCATAAATGCAACCATGAGACGCTGCACAATGTAAGCCCTTTGCTGTTTCAATCGCTTCCAAGAGTCCCTCTACAGCTCTAACGATATTTACACACAGTACACACAAGAGAATCACAATGCTACACACACCCTCAGCTGCCGGACTGGTTTCGTCAATAATTGGTGAATCAGGGTGTGTGTTGAATAAGAGTGTATATTGTTGCGGTTTTGGGAAACCACTAAAAAGTAATGGAAACCACCATACAGGTCCCTTAGAATAGTGTTACGTTTGTGAGGGTAGGGATACTTTAGTCAAGGTAGATTTGTATAGGTAGGTGCTCCAAATGTCGTGTATAACCCTTGATGTCACAAATACTTGTTTAGACCGTGTGTTCGGATTAAGCTTGTATCTTCATCTCCATTACGAGGACTGGGGCATGTTAACTAGTATAGGGATTATATTAATTTCCCTGTTCATCAAACCTCAGTGATTTGTCCTTTGGCTCTTTTGGCACTGCACCATAGACACTAGTGAGAAATGCCCATTTATTGCACTAAATAATAACAATAAAACCAACCGAAAGCCAGTTCTGAACACAGCCGATGGACACCACCATCTACATAGCCTCACATAGCTCGGGCAGGCCAAACACATGCCCCAGGGACTCGTAATTGGCCAGGGCAGAGCAAGAAGCTACCCGCTGATTGGTGGAAAAAGGCTGAAGGGGAAGCCGAGCACCGATTGGCAAAGGCCACCGAGGACGTCAGAGGCGAGCAAGAAGTGGCATGCTGATTGGTGGAGAAGCACTGATGACGTCACGACCCGACGATAAAGGAACTTGAGGACTGACATTTCTTTCTTCTTGCCCTCTGCTCTTACCCTGGACTCTTGCTTTCTGACCCTCCGCACTTGCTCTGTTCTTGCTCTCCTCTGGTTCCCTTGTTTTTCTCCCTCGCGCATTTGTGCTTGGACCGCTGTGTTCAGAGACGCCACCGGGAGACGTGCAGAGTTTTGCAGGCGGAAACGACATGCGGCTTGCCGCTGCAGCGTGACGAGGCTAGGAGTGAACGGACGCACGGGGAGGCTTCATCGTGAGTGGCCACATTCCGAGACTTGCTGTTGGTTGTGAGGCAGAAGAGCCATGGACGGAGAGTTGGGTTTTACCTGCGCTGCTGGACGAGCAAGCTGCACGCCTACTGTCTGGGACACACAGTGAGGCCTGCTACGTGGGAACGGGCGGTTCCCGCCAACGAGCGAGTGGTTCCCGCCAACGTGCGAGTGGTTCCCGCCAATGAGTGAGCGGTTCCCGCCAACAACAGGTCATGTTTTTACATGTTTACAGGGCATGTTTTTCGCTGCGACGAGCAGCTCTATGAGAGGACCACGTTGTTCTTGTTGTTGAGTTGCCTTTTTGAATACCGCATGCGCATACACTCGGATGTGCGTTGGTATGAGGTAAGAACATCGCGGACTAAAATCGCACCCATTATTGAAAAGCGATTCTACACGTCACAGCTGGTGACAACACCATGGTCATTTTTCTCTTGTTACATGTTTACTGGTCATGTTTTGCCATGTTTTTACAGGTTACAGGTCATATTTTTACATGTTTACAGGACATGTTTTTACATGTTTACAGGTCATGTTTTTAAAGGTTACTGGTCAAGATTTTATGTGTTTACAGGTCATGGTTTTACATGTTTACATGTATGTTTTTACATGTTCACAGGTCATGTTTTTATACGTTTACAGGTAATGTTTTTACAGGCTACAGGTCATGTTTTTACACGTTTATAGGTCATGTTTTTACATGTTTGCAGGTCATGTTTTTACATGTTTGCAGGTCATGTTTTTACATGTTTACATGTATGTTTTTACATGTTTACATGTATGTTTTTACATGTTTATATGTAATGTTTTTACATGTTTGCAGGTCATGTTTTTATAAGTTTACAGGTAATGTTTTTGGCTGAGGGCATGGCTGAGCTGCTGATGCAACACCCCTCGAGGTTAGGGCAGGAATAATTTTAGATTTTTTGGCCTGATTGCAACCTGCAAATGAGTTATTTGGTGCAAAACAAAATATGATTACTCGTAAATGGATGTGACCACTTCAACACACACATGCATTAAGTGATACGCAACAGGTGAGGTGCATCACGTGATGTGGATCGGGGTGAGCTTAGCTCACTGTGCTGCACGCGTTTGTCTTTGCATTAGTTCAGTTCATTGTGATGTAGACACCCTAATATGACGGAGGATATCGTGAGACAGAAAATTCGCGCTGTACGCTTGTTATTTTGTATCTGGAAATTCGGCTGAAGTTCACAGACAACTTGTCAAAGAATGTGGTGCCGACCCAATTGACAGAAGAACCATCGACAGAATAAACAAGCAGTTTGATGAAACCAGCAGCATTCTTACAAAACAGTCACCAGGTAGGCCTCATACTGTTCGAACTGAGGAAAGCAGAGCGGTCATTCAACAACAACTCGACAGTAATGCAGCATTATCAACTCGTCCTTTATCAAACGTCACCAACATAAGCCGATCATCAATTCAAAGAATACTAAAAGACCTTAATGCGAAACCATACATACCCAGATTAATTCACCAACTATCTGAGGATGATTTTGACAGGTGTGTTGAGACATGTGAAACAATGCTTGGGTTAATGTATATGGACAATGATTTGCAGTACAGGATCTTGTGGTCAGATGAATCCAAGTTTACTTTATCTGGTTCTGTGAATCGACATAACAGTGTCATATGGGCAGCAGACAACCCACGATTTACTGTTGAGCACAACGTCCAGTATCAAGCTAGTGTGTCCGTCTGGGCAGGCATTTCTTCTGGAGGCATTGTTGGACCAATATTTTCCGAAGAACATGTGAATGCTGCAAATTACCATCTAATGTTGGAGCAGCATGTATTTCCACTCAACGATGGCCAAATGTGGTTCATGCATGATGGTGCACCTGCTCATTATGCTGCCAGTGTACGCCAGGCCCTTGATTTGAACTTTACAAACAAATGGATTGGCCACCGCGGTCTTGTGATTTAACACCCTGTATTTCTTCCTTTGGTGTTTCCTCAAACACAAAGTGTATGCGAGGAATCCTACGACCCTTAGATACTTGAAACAATTCATCCGTAATGAGACTGCTGCCTCAACGACTGAAACATGCAGCACTGTGTGTCAGAGTGTTTTGTCATGGCTACAGCTGTGCACAGACAATGAAGGAAAGCAGTTTGAACATTTGAACTGATCTTTTCATGTATGTTAGACTGATTAGACTGTTTATCGAGTAATCATGTTTTGTTTTGCACCAAATAACAATAATAAACTTCGTTGTTTGTTGCAGGTATCGTTCTTCAAAATGTGCCCAGGGTTTCTGGACCACCCTGTATATCACAATTATAGGACAATGACATTATGAGACATCATTGTACTTTTACAAGAATTACAACTACAAGAGCAGTAGGCAATGCACATATCAACTTGGGATTGGACTTGGAATATCCAAGCGTCATGTACGTGGGACGTGCATATAGTAAATGGGATTTGAACCTGGGATACCATCCATCATGAGCAGTGCTCAGAAGAAAATACCAAACAGGCCAACAGGACCATTTGAGGTTCTGATGATTGCACTCAGACATATTGCTATATGAGCATAAATGGCAATTAATGGCTATGTTTTTAACATATCTCTATACTCCCTGAACCTAATATTTAAAAAATTATCAGAGATGAGACTTCTGGTTAACAACAGACATTCCTCTAAATAGTGTTTGGAGGTGATGATGCCATTGGCAGTCAAGAACTATAACAGCGATAAAATTAGGATTTTGCTAACTTGTTGCTTTGTATGATTAAAAGACTGTGCAATAAATCTGAGCAGATTAACAGGTTTTAAGCTCACATATGCTCTTATTATAATAAGTGCTCCTAAAAGGAACTTCAACCCAGCAGGGGGGTATTAGGCCCATAAAAGCCAGTGCAAGTATTGCCCACTCTCATGGTTGTTTATCCATGCTCTATCCTATCCTTTAAATGCTGGACGTCAAGGAAGGAAGCAGACATACCATTTTTAAAGTCGTTGGTGTGACTCAACAGGGGGTTGAACTATTGACCTCAAGATTCAGAGTGGACCCTCTAACCATTATGGCACTGAACCTGAGCAAAGTCAATCTAAAGGACGGTGTAAGCCGGAGGACCCGTCTACCAGCACTGGTTGTTGGTAAATGTCAAAGACCCCGTGGTATATTTTGCGAAGAGTAGGCGATTTATCGCAGGTACCCTGAACAAATTACACATTGCTGCCCAAATCACCTTCAGTCGCATGTCAGGCCTTTCCAGCCGGTTCGTGAAAGACTTGGGCAAATACCTCTGACCGACTTGACCCCACAACTTTACTCCCGCCTCTGGAACAAACTCCCTCACTCTCTTCAACCCCACTCCTCCCTCCAGGTCTTTAAAACAGCTGTTCAGCACCATCTCTTATCTTCCCCCATCCAAAACCTTGATCTTTTCTACCCCCGTTAATTCACCCGAGATCTACTTTTCTGAAAGACCAACTTCTTTCCTGGAAGTCCGAGCAGTGTCCATGTGTTTTATACCTCTCCCACCCCTCCGCTTCCCATGCCTCTTCCCCCCAAGCCCCCTCACTCCCACAGATCTCCCGATGTCCCTGTTCTCTGCTGTTGTACTTGTGTGCGTCCCTCTCTCTCCCCAACTTGTCTCCCGCTACCTTTATAATATGTTTTATGTCTCCGTTTTTTTTTGTGATTAATGTTAGCTCTTAAACGAGCCTCGATCTTGTATACAAAAAAAAAAAATGACATGGGAATAATTGGGGGCAGTTAAAGGGAGTGGGTTCAGAAACTAAAGCATCATCACGTAGAATAATCAGAACAAATTAAAAACCCATCAGTTCGAGTACATAGAGTGCTTGCTTGGACATACAACTTCATTAGAGTCCACCTGTGGCCAATTCAATTGATTGGACATGATTTAGAAAGAAACACACCTTTCTATATAAGGTCCCACATATGACAGTGCCTACCAGAGCGGAAACTCTACCATGAAGTCCTAGGAACTGCCCGTAGAAATTCAAGGTAGAATTGTGAGGAGGAATATATCTGGGGAAGGGTATAAAATAATTTATTGAATGTTGAAAGTTCCCAAAAGCACAGTGAGCTCCATCATTAGGAAATGGAAACAATATGGAACTACCCAGACTCTTCCTAGAGCTGGTCGTTCAACAAAACTGAGCAACCGGGCAAGAAGGACCATGATCAGGGAGGTGACCAATAACCCAATGACCACTCTGACAGAACTAAAGTGTTCCTTGGCTGAGATGGGAGAACATGCCGCCGGAAGTACAACAGGCTCTGCACCACCTCACAAATCTCGGCTTTATGGGAGAGGGGCCAGATGGAAGCCACTTCTAAGAAAAAAGCAGATGACAGCACACCTGGATTTTGCAAAAAGGCACATGAAAGACTCTGAGAGAATGAGGGAAACGATTCTGTGGTTTGATGAGACGAAAATTGAACTCTTTGGACTGAAAGCAAAGTGCTACATTTGGCGGAAACTAAGCACAGCTCATCACCCATCTAACACCATCCCTACCGTGAAGTGTGGTGGTGGCAGCATAATGCTATGGGGATGCTTTTCGGCGAAAGGGCCTGGGAGACTTGTAAGGATAGAGGGAACAATGAATGAAGCCAAATACAGGCAAATCCTTCAAGAGAACTTGTTTCAGAGTGCAAAAGACCTCAGACTGCAGTGAAGATTTACATTCCAGCAGGACAGTGACCTCAATCATACAAACAAAGCAACACTGGAATGGCTTGAGAAAAAGAACGTGAAAGAACATGAGTGGCTCAACCAAAGACCTGACCTGAACCCATTGAGAATCTGTGAAAGACTTGAAGACAGATGTGCACTGACGCTTCCCATCCAACTTGGCAGATCTTGAGCAAATCTGCAAGGAAGAATGGGAGAAACTCCCCAAATCCAGATGTGAAAAGCAGATACAGACAAACCCAAGAAGATTCGAAGCTGTATTCTCTGCTGAAGGGGCTTCTCCAAAATATTGACTCAGCGGGTTGAATACTTATGTAAATTAGATATTTCTGTATTTCATTTTTAATTATCTTGTAAAATTTCCCAACAAAAAAATTCAACGGCGTATTATGCAGAGATCAGTGACAAAAACTCAATTTAATCCATTTTAAATTCAGGTTGTAATACAACAAAATGTTTAAAAAACTCAAGGGGTGTGAATACTTTATGAAGGTCCTGTATATATACGGTGTATATATACAGTGTATATATATATATATATATATATATATATATATATATATATATATATATATATATATATATATATATATACAGTCACGTGAAAAAGAAAGTACACCCCATGTAAAGTTTTGACTTTTTCAACATATTTCAACATACAGCTATTTGATCTTCATTTCAACAATATTGATAGATAAAGGTGATATAATATAACAAATATCATGAAACATTTACATTTTGTAGTCCATTGTATAATTTAAATAAACATAAATGCAAATTTCGCATGTGGAAAAAGTAAGTACACCCTTGGCTCTAACAGGTGGTATTGCCCCCTTTGGCAGAAACATCCTCAAGTAGGCGTTTCTTATAACTGTCTACCAGTCTCTCACATCGACTGGGAGAAATTTTTGCCCACTCCTCCATGCAGAATTCTTTCAGCTGTGCGATGTTTGAGGGGTTTCTTGCATGCACAGCTCGTTTCAAATCCCCACACAACATCTCGATGGGATTTAGATCTGGACTTTGACTTGGCCATTCCAGAACCCTCCATTTCTTTCTTTTCAGCCATTCCTTGGTGGATTTACTGGTATGTTCAGGGTCATTGTCATGTTGCAAGATCCACCTTCGGGTGAGCTTCAGCTTTCCGACAGATGGCCTCACATTATCCTCAAGCACCCTCTGGTACAATGAAGAAATCATTGTGGATTATATGATGGTGAGCTGCCCAGGCTCTGATGCAGCAAAGCTGCCCCAAACCATAATATTTCCACCACCATGCTTTACAGTTGGTATCAGGTTCTTGTGGTCAAATGCTGTCTTTGGTTTTCGTCAAACATGTCTTCTGGTGCTGTGGCCAAATAGCTCTACCTTTGACCCATCTGTCCAGAGCACATTGTTCCAGAAGTGCTGCCCCTTTGCCTAGGTGTTCTTTGGCAAAGTTTATTCTTGCCCTGATGTTCGTTCTGGACAGCAAAGGTTTCCTCCTGGGATACCTCCCATGTATATCAAATTTGTGCAGCCTCTTTCTAATGGTAGTCTCGTGCACTTTGACATCAACAGTGGCAAGAGCTACCTGTAGGCCCCGCGATGATATTCTGGGGTTCTTAGAGACTTCTTTCAGCATCTTGCGGTCTGCTCTCCGGCTGAACTTGCTGGGGCGGCCTGGCCTGAACAAGTTGGCAGTTGTTTGGAATCTTCTCCACTTGTAGATGATCTTCCGGACAGTCGAATGATTTATTTCAAATTATTTGGAGATCTTTTTAAATCCCTTCCCAGACTCATAGGCATCTATAACCTTCTTTCTGAAGGCCTCAGAGAGCTCTTTTGATCTAGGCATGTTGATGCCGCACACTTCAACAACGAAGAGCAAGCCAAACTAAATGTCTGAGGTTTTAATAAGGCAGGTTCCTCCAAGATCCTCTCTAACGATGTTCTAATCATTTGCACCTGAGCTGGTGCACCTGATTCTAA
This sequence comes from Myxine glutinosa, assembly GCF_964187855.1. Taxonomy (NCBI): domain Eukaryota; kingdom Metazoa; phylum Chordata; class Myxini; order Myxiniformes; family Myxinidae; genus Myxine; species Myxine glutinosa. Next base: position 139,593,476 of record NC_136267.1, on the reverse strand, counting down.
TTTTAGGTATTTGAAGTCGTGATAAATTTAGGGGTGTACTTACTTTTTCCACATGCGAAATTTGCATTTATGTTTATTTAAATTATACAATGGACTACAAAATGTAAATGTTTCATGATATTTGTTATGTTATATCATCTTTATCTATCAATATTGTTGAAATGAAGATCAAATAGCTGTATGTTGAAATATGTTGAAAAAGTCAAAACTTTACATGGGGTGCACTTACTTTTTCACGTGACTGTATATATGCAATATATATGGTGATCACTTTGCCCCTTTCGTCGTTTTCCCAGCGTGGTCACTCTCGTGAGGTGTGTATCCTTATGAGGTGTGTAAAACTCATCCTTGTGTTGTCACCGAAGGGATTAATAATTCACATCTGCAGGACTATCTTGGACGAAGGGCGAGGTACACAATAACCCCCAAAATGGCATAAACTGAATTTGCATCATGCAGCCATGAACGAGGGGACGTCCCAAGGCTGTCTGATGGACTTGTCCGAGGAGTTCTTGAATCACATTCACAGTGATGTGAATGCGTGGATGGTGACAAATACATGATCCTAATTTAGGAACCTTGAACTGTCTTCCCTCCACAAACTTCAGTCGGCCTATCTTTAGATCATCGTGTGCTTAGTCTGTGCCATTTGAGACCAGGGAACTCCTGTCAACCAAAATACATACCGGTACTGTACGTGGCACATTCAATCATGGCAGTGATAGGGTTATTTATTTTATTATTATTGCCACTACGACCAAAGCACGATAATATAACTGCAGCTACTCTTGTAGTATCATCACTATTTATAAAACAGATATAAAGGATGGGCGAGGAAATTTTTCTTTTTGTGTCTGAATTACTTTTCTGTACATAACGTTGAGGCTTGTGGAGGAGATGGAACACTGAACGGATCAGGACGGAACAGAAACTAGAGCAATGCAACTGTGTCGCCAATATGCCACCGCATAGTCCCTGCCTGTGAATGCCCTCGTTGACTGTCCTAAAAATAACCAATTTTATTTTGAATCCCTTCAGCTTTTCTCAAGTATCACATTTTTACCGGACATGACAGGTTTCACATCGATCGGTGTCGCGGTTTCGGATAAGGGTGTTTTTTAAATATCGGCTTTCAAGCTAAGATGGCTGCCAAACCGCGTGACATATAACATCAAAATGTACACTCTGCATATGTATGGGTAGGGAATCATGTTTGTGAAGTTTCGTGTTGATTAGATAAGGTTTGTTTTTCAATCCAAGATGGAAACTTTTTATATCCAAGACCTACAACATCATCATTTTCAAACTATATGCAGCAATGGTGTTAGATGGCATTTGTAAAGTTTCGCATCGACAGGGAAAAGCGGTTTCCGAGATATTGTGGGGGTTACACCATTGAGGCATCATCCACAGGCACGGGACAAGTGGGGCTATTGATGGAATGGGCGTGGCCTGCACTCGGTTGTTGGAGCAACGCCCCCTTAATAGTGATTTGAGTTATAAAAGATGCATGAGTTCCGGTCGGGTTTTAGTTCTGTTGAAATAAAGGAGCCTTGAACAAGTGAAGAAGTGTTTCACCCTCTCGTTGTCCGCAACTCCTACATTGGTGACCCCGTCTTGCTCTTGAACGTTTTCGGAGCTTCAAACGAACATGGCGACAAGCGCAGTTTCGATTAAACTGCCGGAGTTTTGGGAACGACAAGCTGCCGTTTGGTTCGCACAAGCTGAGGCCCAATTCGCCAATCGGAGCATTTCTGCTGACGACACGAAGTATTATTATGTCGTGTCTGCGCTCAGCGGCTCCACTGCGACCAGAGTGGTGAGCATTCTAAAGGATCCTCCGAAGGGTGGCAAGTACAAGACGCTAAAGGCGCTGCTGCTCGAAACCTTCGAGCTCACTGAGGCTGAGCGTGCCCGTCAGCTCCTTTCTCTACCCGGGCTGGGCGACTCCAAGCCGTCGGAGCTGATGGGCCACATGTTGTCTCTCCTGGGCAGCCATCAGCCATGTTTTCTCTTCAAAGAACTGTTCCTGCAACAGCTGCCAGGACAGGTACGGACAGCCCTGGCCAACTCGTCGGTTAAGGATTTCCGCGCCCTGGCCAGGGAAGCAGACAAGTTTTTCTCCGCCAGACAGCAATGTAGTGCGGCTGCATGGGACCCCGGCCCCGTCGAGCCTGCGCCGCTGGCGGACACCGTCGCGGCCGCCATTATGGCCCAGTGGCGGAAGGCCCCAGGCTTGTGCTTTTACCATGCAAGGTTTGGGCCCATGGCCAAGGCATGCCGGCCACCCTGCAGCTTCAGCGAGTCGGGAAACGGGGTGGCCGGCGCTCGTTAACTGCCATGAGCGTCGGCCGTTCGGGCAGTTTGTTGTTCATTTCGGACACCGACTCCAGACGTCGTTTCCTCTGCGACACAGGGGCCCAGGTGAGCGTCCTACCTGCGTCGGCATTGGACTGGGAGGCTGGGAGTCACGGCCCCGCCCTGGAAGCTGCCAATGGCAGTGCTATTCAGACTTTTGACAAACGGGCCGTGGCACTGTGCTTTGGCGGGCAGCGGTTTACATGGGATTATGTCACGGCGAGGGTGTCCACCCCCTTGCTGGGCGCTGATTTCCTCTGCGCCAACGGCCTATTGGTGGATGTTAAAAATCGGCGGCTCATTAATGCGGAGACATTCAGTTCTCTTCCATGCTCGCTGAGCGGGTCCTCCTTGACGAGGCTTGCTTGCACGCTCTCGACCTCTGATGAGTTCACCCGCTAACTCATCGAGTTTCCGGCCCTTACACGGCCCACCTTTTCGGCCGTTGTCGTCAGACACGGGGTAGAGCATCACATTCCGACCACAGGCCCACCTGTCGATGCCCAGGCTTGATGCCTCGACCCAGGGAAACTCGCTGTTGCTAAGGTGGAGTTTGACACGTTGGAGCGTCTTGGCATCGTGCAACGGTCCGACAGCCTGTGGGCCTCGCCTCTCCACATTGCGCCGAAGCCGGGTGGTGGTTGGTGCCCATGCGGGGATTATCACCACATTAACAATGCCACTACCCCCGACCGCTACCCAATCCCGCACATCCAGGATTTTTCTGCCCGCTTGGCCAGTAAAGTTTTTTTTTCTAAGGTGGACCTTGTTCGTGGTTACCACCAGGTCCCCATCCGGCCGCAGGACGTTCCTAAGACCGCGGTGGTTACACTGTTCGGGATTTTCAAATTCCTCCCTATGCCTTTTGGGCTCAAGAACGCGGCCCAGGCTTTCCAGCGCCTGATTGACAGCATGTTGCAGGATTTGCCGTTTCTGTTCGTCTACCTGGACGATATCCTCATCGCCAGCACATCCAGGACGGAGCACGTGCTTCACCTCCGAGCGCTCTTTGAACGCCTCAGTCAGCGCGGCCTGATCATTAACCCGGCCAAGTGCTTGTTCGGGGTGGCCTCAATTGACTTTCTCAGCCACCGCATCGCAAGGGAGGGGGCTGTCCCATTGCTGTCTAAAGTGGAGGCTGTGAAGGGTTTTCCGCGCCCCCTCACCGTCAAGGCCCAGCAGGAGTTTTTGGGCAGGGTGAACTTTTACCATCGTTTCGTGCCCCGGGCGGCCCAGCTGATGCGGCCCCTTTATGAGGCCCTCAAAGGCAAGCCTACCAAATGCGCCATTGACTGGACCGAGGAGATGGCCAAGGCTTTCACGGATGCTAAACTGGCCCTCGCCAGCGCAACCCTGCTGGCGCATCCGTCGCCCGACGCACCGATTGCTCTCACCACAGGCACTTCGGACTACGCGGTTGGCGCCGTGCGCGAGAAGTGGGTCAACGGGGCCTAGCAGCCGCTTGCTTTTTCTAGCCGGCATCTCCGCCCTAACGAACGAAAGTACAGTACCTTCGATCGTGAGCTCCTAGGCCTCTACCTAGCTGTCCGACACTTCCGTTACCTGTTGGAAGCCCGCCCGTTCACGGCGTTTGCGGACCACAATCCCCTGGTTTTTGCCATGGCCAAGGTCTCAGAGCCATGGTCTGCCCGTCAACAACGCCATCTCTCCTTCGTTTCCGAGTTCACGACAGACATCCAACATGTTGCTGGGAAGGATAACACGGTCGCCGATTGTCTCTCCCGGTCCATAGCTGGCGCGGTTCACCTTGGCATCGACAACGCCCGCATGGCGGCCGATCAGATCTCCTATTCGGATGTCCAGGCCTGCAGAGCGGCGGTCACGGCGCTTCGACTGTCTGATGTGTCGTTCAAGGACACGGGCACCACGCTACTGTGGGACGTATCTTTGGGACAGACTCGCCCCGTCGTACCCACCAGCTGGAGACGGCTGGTGTCTGATGCCATCCACGGTCTTTCTCACCCTGGCAGGAAGGCATCGCAAAAGTTGGTGGCGGCGATGTTCGTTTGGCACGGGCTCATGAAGGATGTGCGTGACTGGGCCAACACCTGCGTCGAGTGCCAATGCTCGAAGGTGCATTGCCATACCCAGGCCCCATTGGCGCCATTCACAGTGCCCGAGCGACAGTTTGACCATGTTAACGTGGACCTGGTAGGGCCCCTCCCCCCCTCGCGGGGATTCACCCACTTCCTCACGATGGTCGATAGGACCACCAGGTGGCCAGAAGCCATCCCGCTCACATCTACAACGTCCGCCGATGTGGGGGGGGCTGCTTCGAAAGGACCACCTTTTGGTTGCCCGTTTTGGCACCCCCTCGGACATCTCTTCAGACAGGGGGCCCCAGTTCACTTCAGAGCTCTGGGGGACTGTCGCCCAGGGGTTGGGGGTAAAGCTCCATTGCACCACTGCATATCATCCCCAGGCTAATGGATTGTGTGAGAGGTTCCATCGCTCTATGAAAGCTGCTCTCAGGGCCAGCCTCCGGGATGACAGTTGGGCTGACAGACTCCCGTGGGTCATGTTGGGCCTCAGGACAGCCCCTAAGGAAGACCTCCAGTTCTCATCCGCTGAGCTCGTCTATGGCCAGCCGCTGCGGGTTCCCGGGGAGTTCATGCCTGATGCCACAAGCCCCTGGTCCGCTGCCCGTCTGCGGTCGGTTCTCCGGGAGAATGCCAAGATGTTTGCACCAGTGCCCACATCTCAACATGGTTTGCTTCATGCCAACGTCCCGCCGGATCTACATACAGCGGAGTACGTCTTTGTTCGCCATGACGCACACCGGGGGCCGCTTCGGCCGCCTTACGACGGGCCTTTCGGCGTTCTGGAGGGCGGGGACAAGTCCTTCGTGGTCGACATCGGCGGCAAACCGGACCACCTTTCGGTGGACCGCCTCAAGCCGGTTCACTTGGACCTAAACCAGCCCCCTCGGTTGGCTCAACACCCACGGCGGGGCCGTCCCCCGTCGGGTAAGTCCCCGGTTGGCCCGCCTACCGCCAAGCCGCTAACAGTCCCTGCTCGGGTCATCAGGGGTCGTTTCGGCCGGTGGTTAAGGCCCCCCGAAAACTGACATTGCCCGTGCGAGTGAATTCTGGGGGGGCACATGTGGAGGTCACCCCATTGAGGCATAATCCACAGGCACGGGACCAGTGGGGCTATTGATGGTATGGGCATGGCGTGCGCTCGGTTGTTGGAGCCACGCCCCCTTAAGAGTGATTTAAGTTATAAAAGATGCATGAGTTCCGGTCGGGTTTTAGTTCTGTTGAAATAAAGGAGCCTTGAACAAGTGAAGTGTTTCACCCTCTCGTTGTCCGCAACTTCTACAATATAATTATTTAATATTTTCCTTCAATCCAATATAAATGCCACATCATGTGACCGATGACGTTTTCATGAGAAACTTTTAATTACCATTCCTAGTCGATGATACATGTAAAGTTTTGAGTCGATCGCTTTGGTGATTTGGGAGAAGATGTTTTTTAAGGTTTCAGGTTAAATCCAATATGGCTGCCAAACCCTGTGACCTATGATGTCATCAGTTTAATATTTCAATACAAATCAGCCATGTGACCTTTTGTTTTCAAAAGCAAAATAGTTTACGGGAGTGGCCCCGCGTTGAAGGGTATTGAGCTGGAGTGAAGAAATGCTGCGGTCCAATCCGGTCGATTCTGTGTAGCACCTTAAACGTTTGGATCATATCACCATGGCTGCGGTGGTAGAAGATCCAAAACATCATATTCAAACGCCGGAGACTCTCTGGATAGGAAAGTTCGCGGAAGATGGGAATCGTCCTTGTAGCTTGTCTCTGGACCTTCTCAACTTTATCGATGTCCATCAGGAATCTCGGGTGCCAGGAAATGTTGCCATACTCAAACAGTGGGCGTACCAGTGCCTTGAACATCACAGAGAGGGTTTCTTCATCTAGATTCTAGATTATAGACTGACAGAGGATCGATCGTTTGATTAGTCCAATTATTTGATTGGCCTTGTTAACCTGAACTGCCACATGCTTATGGAAGCTGATCAATTCCTTATCCATGATAGTTCTGAGGTCGATGTCCTCAAACACTTCCCGCAACTCTGCATTCCCCATATGGTACGACTTCCTGATGTTACTCTACGTGGGTGCAGAGTCTTACATTTGTTCAGATTGAAAGGAAGTAACCATAGCTGTGACCATTCCATGGCACTATCTAGGTCCTCCTGGATGACTGAAGTCGATGCTTGGTCGAAAACTGGTCCATAATCTTTGGTATCATCCTTGTGGAGTTGGATACGGCTATAGATTGAAGCCGGCAGGTCATTGATGAAGATGACAAATAGCGTTTGACCAAGGACACTACCTTGCGGTATTCCACTGAGTACGTCTCCCCAATATGACTTGGCTCCATTCACAATGAACCTTTGTTGCCTCTTCACTCTTGGTAAGGAAAGCTTCAAGCCACGTGATGAGTGGTTCTTCAATACCAATTATCATAAGATCTTGTAGCCTTCTCTAGGAGGGTTTGTGGGTACCAAATCAAAAGCCTTGCGAAAGTCGAGAAAAATAACATCCACAAGTGAGTTTGTAGGAAGCTAAAGCGGTCGTCCGTTTGTCCATTTGTCCGTCCGGTCGTCCGTTCGTCTGTCCTTCCATCCGTTCCCCCGTTTGTCGATTCGTCCGTTTGTCAGTTCGTCCATTCGTCTGTCCGTCCGTCGGTTTGTCCGTTCGTCAGTTCGTCCGTTCGTCCGTCCATCGGTTCGCCCGTTCATCGGTTCGCCCGTTCGCCCATTCGTCGGTTCGCCCGTTCGTCAGTTCGTCCATTCGTCGGTTCGTCCGTTTGTCGGTTCAACCATTCGTTGGTTCATCGGTTCACCCGTCTGTCTGTTCGTCGGTTCGGCCGTTCTTCGGTTCGACCATTCGTCTGTTCATCGGTTCGACCGTTCGTCTGTTCGTCCATTCGTGAGTTCGTCAGTTCGTCCGTTTGTGGGTTCGCCCATTCGTCAGTTCGTCTATTCGTCGGTTCGTCCGTTTATCGGTTCAACCATTCGTCGGTTCGTCGGTTCACCCGTCTGTCTGTTCATCGGTTCGGCCGTTCGTCGGTTCGACCGTTCGTCTGTTCGTCGGTTCAACCGTTCGTCTGTTCATCCATTCGTCAGTTCGTCGGTTCGTCCGTTTGTCGGTTCGACCGTTTGTCGGTTCAACTGTTCATTGGTTCGACCGTTTGTCTGTTCGTCCATTTGCCAGTTCGTCGGTTCATCTGTTTGTCGGTTTGACCGTTCGACGGTTCGGCGGTTCGATGGTTCGACCATTCGTCGGTTCGTCGATTTGACCGTTCGTCGGTTCGACCGTTCATCAGTTTGTCGGTTCTTCCGTTCGTCGCTTCGACCGTTCGTCGGTTCGTCCGTTCACCCGTCTGTCCCTTTGTCGGTTCGACTGTTCGTCGGTTCGACCGTTCGTCAATTCGTCTGTTCACCCGTCTGTCCGTTTGTCGGTTCGACCGTTCGTTGGTTAGACGGTTCGAACATTCGTCGGTTCATCCGTTCACCCGTCTGTCGGTTTGTCGGTTTGACCGTTCATCGGTTCGACCGTTCATCAGTTTGTTGGTTCTTCTGTTAGTCGGTTAGACCGTTCGTCTGTTCGTCCATTGGTCAGTTTGTCTGTTCTTCCGTTTGTCGGTTCGTCCATTCGTCGGTTCGACCGTTCATTGGTTTGATCATTCGTCCATCCATCCGTTTATCGGTTCGACCGGTCGTCGGTTCGACTGTTCGTCCATCCGTCCGTTCGTCGGTTCAACCAATCGTCGGTTTGTCGGTTCGACCGTTCGTCCATCTGTCCATTCGTCGGTTCGACCAATCGTCGGTTCATCGGATTGTCGGTTCATCGGTTCGACCATTTGTCGGTTCGCCCGTTCGTTCGTTCATCATTGTACACCGCACCTTTCCTATGCTATCTCCAGGCGCTGCATAACGTCATTGCCGGGCACCGAAGGGGGCTCGGCAATGACGCACGCTGAAAGGGAGTACTTAGTTTTCACTCTGATTGTTTGTTTGTTTGTTGTACACCCCACCTTTCCTATGCCATCTCCAGGCGCTGCATAACATCATTGCCGGGCACCGAAGGGGGCTCGGCAGTGACGCACGCTGAAAGGGAGTACTCAGTTTTCACTCTGGTTGTTTGTTTGTTTGTTGTACACCCCACCTTTCCTATGCCATCTCCAGGCACTGCATAACGTCATTGCCGGGCACCGAAGGGGGCTCGGCAGTGACGCACGCTGAAAGGGAGTACTCAGTTTTCACTCTGGTTGTTTTCTTGCTTTCTTGTTTGTTTGTCCGGGCGATATCTCAGCCATCCTTTGAGCTAGGAAGCTGAAATTTCGGCACAGTAGTGAGCAAGTACTTTGTCAAAAACTTAATTTTTTGTTTTTTGATTAATCAATTAATTGATGAGTTATTTAATTACTAGCGATAATTAAGTATGTACTTAAACATTTGCTTTCTCCTCTGGGCATTATCTCAGGCACCTCTTGAGTTAGGAAGCTAATATTTGTACATGCCAATGACCAAGTGATTTTGCTGCAAAGGCTATTTTTTATTTATTGATTAATCAATTAATCGATTAATTATTTAATTATTTGATTAATGACTAATTTTTTTCTTTTTTTTAAAGTTACAGATTCGAATGAAATGGTGGTCGGTTACGTGTTCTATTAGCGAATTGATAAATTACTTAATTTTTATTATTATTATTATTTATTTATTTTCATTATTAATTATTTATTTATTTTCTTTCTCATCTGGGCAATATCTCAGGCACCTTTTGAGCTAGGAAGCTGATATTTGGACATGACAATGACTAAGTGATTTGGCTGTAAAAGGTATTTTTTATTTATTAATTAATTAATTAATCGATTAATTATTTAATTATTCGATGAATGACTTGATTAATTAATTTTTTTAAGCTACAGATTCGTATGAAATGGTGGTGGTTTATGTATTCTATGAGCCAATTGATTAACTATTTAATTTTTTTATGATTATGATTTATTTATTTTCATTATTAATCATTTATTTATTTTCTTTCTCATCTGGGCAATATCTCAGGCACCTTTTGAGCAAGGAAGCTAATATTTGGACATGACAGTGACCAGGTGATGTGGCCATAAAGGATACTTTTGATTTATTGATTAATCATTTAATCGATTAATTATTTATTTAACGATTAATCAATTAATTATTTAATTTTTTATTAATGACTTATTTAATTAAATTTCTAAAAGATACATCTTCGGATGAAGCACGAGTGGTTTAGCTATGCTATTAGCCAATTGATTAGTAAAATATTTTATGATAATCTTTTATTGTTTTTAATTATGCAATTAATCAATCAATTATTGTAGGCCTACACCTCTCCCTCCCAACGCAATCTCTATGAGCTGCACTGCGGTATATTTAATTATTTGGCATGGGGGCAGTGTACATTGAATGTATCTGTAATTGTTCATTCATTTATTTATTATCGTAATCGGAAGTGAAGTGATACCGCCCATGGAATCCTGGATGGTGGTGACGTGATTCAGTGAGGAAATGCTCATGACATCTCACAGCCAGCGTGAATACTTACTGCATTAATTACTATACTTGATTTTTAAGTCATACCTTGCAATGTGCGTTTACCCAAGTGTGTTATCGTGTTATTATTCAGCAGGCACACTATGGTCTATGACGTGTCTCTTGGCTCAATAAAGGATGGTGACTTTCACCGTCTCTGGACTGGAGTCTGGAGAATCCATGATTCATACAGCAGTTTTTTCTTTAACACAGGTTTACTCATAGTCGTATCGAATATAACAAGCGTTACGCCTAGGTCCCCCGTCGGTGAAGTGATGTGAGTTGACAAAGTGGAAGACGCAGAAAACATGGAAGAGTCGATAATATGTGCGAGTGGGTTGGAGATACACCTACACACCAGATTAGAAGTTAGTAGGTCGTTTATTTTTCAAGATATTCCGCTCACAAGGTTCAGACATATATGGTGGCGGCCATCTTGGATTTTGACATGGCGACCCAATTTTCAATAGCGTTCTTCCTTATGCCGAGATACACCCACACACCAGATTAGAGGTTGGTACTTCGCTTTTTGTTCAAGATATTCCGCTCACAAGGTTCAGACATACATGGTGTCAGACATACATGGCGGCGGCCATCTTGGATTTCGACGTGGCGACCCAATTTTCAATAGCGTTCTTCCTTATGCCGAGATACACCCACACACCAGATTAGAGGTTGGTACTTCGCTTTTTGTTCAAGATATTCCGCTCACAAGGTTCAGACATACATGGTGTCAGACATACATGGCGGCGGCCATCGTGGATTTCGACGTGGCGACCCAATTTTCAATAGCGTTATTCCTTATGCCGAGATACACCCACACACCAGATTAGAAGGTATTAGTTCGTTTATTTTTCAAGATATTTCGCTCACAATGTTCAGACATATATGGTGGCGGCCATCTTGGATTTTGACGTGGCGGCCCAATTTTCAATAGCGTTATTCCTTATGCCTAGATACACCCACACACCGGATTAGACGTTCGTAGTTCATTTATTTTTCAAGATTTTTCCGCTCACAAGGGTACGCAGGCACGGACGGACGGACAGAAGCACGCACGGACGCACACACGGACCGAGGGTAAAACCATCGTCCTACTTTCGCTCCGCGGTGCGACGGGGGACAATTACGCAGACTCGTGATTGATATTGATAGTGCTTTGTAGTTTGTAAAGCTTTGTCATGGTTGAGGTAGTGTCATTCGAGACCGTGTGTGATTTGTGCAGTTAGAATAGGCCATACGGTACTAATTCCGTCTCCCGCCAAATGTTTCTAAGTTAAAAACATGAATCTAGCGAAACTTGTGAATTCGCACCTGTTTTCGATTCATATTTTCTCTGAAATCCCAGTTCATAGTTTTATGTTAACGACGAAACTATGAATGAAGTGTAAAATAAATATATTTAGAGCGGTGTATGTCGCTCGTCCTTTGAATGGTGGAGTGCTCTCTATTTTTGTGTAATACGTTAAAAACAACATTCAGGAATATATTGGCGCAAGTTAATCACAATTTAACCGATTTACTGTCAGTCTCTAATAAACTTCAACGAATGAAGTTCGTGAAGGAAGTGAGAACCGGAAGTACGTAACGTGCACGGTTGGTTTGAACAGGGCGCGGGAATAGGTGAGACAGGGCAGTTCGAGGGGAGTTGTGATTGAATTATGTTATTTAAATAGATGCGGTAACCACTTGTAAGTTTTTCAGATCATTCATTAAAATAAAAACAAACGAGCAAAGCGATTAACATCAATTCTAAGGTATGTTGCGATTCTTTGCCTACGTATCGTTCTTTTCGGAACGAAGTAACGTTCTGCGATCTCGGATGTAATGATCCGACCCAATTGGAGGCTGGAGCAGACGCTCGGCTCCCGATGGAGGGTGGTCGTATTTGGGGTGCATTCTGTGATAAAGTTGATTTTAGATGGAAAATGAGGGGGTTGTGTGGGCCGACAGACCTGATAACACGTATTGTATCCGCGCAGTGGAACCTCTGTTAATGTAGGATCAGCGGGTCATGAATTTATGAAAAAACGTTCCATTAGTTTTTGTCCAGTGAAAGGACCCATAAACCATCTTAGACCCTAACATGGTTATAAAGTGGCTTCAAGGGGTCTAAAGGGTGTACACGTCTAACTTTAAACAGTGTAAGTGTCTGAAGTGTTTAAAAGCAGTTGTTCTTACCTTTTAAAGTGCCCGTACCCCTTGAGTTTAAATAATATTTTCCCATACCTCCTGTCAAAAATGACAAAACTACAATAATAGATTAATAAAGTTTCTTTATTTTCACATTAAAAAAACACATTTATGGAAACAATAATCATAATGCATTGTATTTGCTGAAAAGTCACTTTGTTGAAGTAGATAACAGTACAACAATAACTTTTGTAGAAAAACATACTACACAGTACACAGACACATTTCTAGTGGCTCTTTTGTTGTTGTTGTTTTTCATCAATTATGATGCTGAAACGAGGTTCTTTCTTTGAAATAGCCACACGCATGTCGTCACTTGCATTCAAACGGTTCCTGGCCTTTGTTTTGATGTGTCGGAGTGTTGGAAAACCTGTCTCGCACAAATAGGTGGTCGCAAATGGCAAGAGGGTCTCCAGAGGTCTCTCTGCCAACTGTGGGAACGTTTTGAGTTGTGCACACCAAAGATGTCGAGCTGCATTGATTCAAACTCCATTCGGATTTTTTCATTGGCCTTCAGCTCAACAAGAGCATCTTTGATTTTATCACTGTCATCCATGGAATCCAGGTTGAAAAGAAATGGATCCCGTATCCATTTCTGTGCAATAGAAACCTCTCCGTGGTGAATGTATCCTTGGAAGGACTGAATCAGCACCTGCAAATGTTCTTTCACTTCAGTCATGATGGATAGTTTTTTTCCGCATTAGCAGCCTCATCAAGTTTAGGAAAGTTTGCAAAATCCCATTCTCAATGCGCTGCATCCAAATTGGAAGTTTTTGGGTGAAGGCAGACACCTTTTCCCTGGCAGTGATCATGTTTGTCCCTGTTCCTTGGATGCAGGTGTTCAAATCGTTGAGGTGTGTGAATATATCTGCCAGGTATGCCAGGGACGAAATGAACTCCCTATTTTCAAAGTGGTCAGCAATGTCACTGTCTTGCTTTCTAAGAAACTGCTTGATTTATTCGTGCAGTTCGAAGACACGGGAAAGCCATTTCACTTCCGTGTGGAAAAGAAGAACACTATGTTCAGCTCCAATTTCTTCACAAAAAACTTTGAAGAGACGGCGATTCAGGGCTCGTCCTCTGATAACATTTACTGCACGCACAGCAATTGACAAAACTTTTTTTTTCTTTTTTTTTGTATACAAGATCGAGGCTCGTGTAAGAGCTGACATTGATCACATAAAGACAAACTGACACATAAAACATATGATAAAGGGAGCGGGAGAACAAGATGTAGAGCAGGGACATCGGGACTTCTGTGGGAGGGAGAGGGCTTGGGGGAGGAGGCATGGGAAGGGGAGGAGGCATGGGAAGGGGTGTGGGGGTGGGAGAGGTAAAAAAAAAATACATGGACACTGCTAGAACTTCCAGGAAAGAAGTCGGTATTTCAAAAAAGTGTATCTGGGTTGAATTAACAGGGGTAGAAAAGATCAAGGATTTGGATTGGGGGAAGATAAGGGATGGTGGTGAACAGCTGTTTTAAAGACCTGGAGGGAGGAGTGGGATTGAAGAGAGTGAGGGAGTTTGTTCAAGAGGCAGGAGAAAAGAGGAATGAAAGAGTGAAGGTGAGCATAGAGCTTTGATTTTGGCAGTTTAACCATTATAGGGTTGCAGGCAGATCTTTTGCGACCTGTAGGAATATTTGGGGGACAGCACAGACAGAGCTGGGGGAGCAAGGCCGGAGAGGAGTCGGTAGAAGACAGAAAGACCACCAACCTGCCTGCGATGAGCGTGTGAAAGGCGCTCGTTGTTGGCTTCATCGCGGGAGATTCCAATAATTCTGAAAGCTTTGGTTTCAACAGCGTGAAGCCGAGCTAGGTGTGAGGCAGGAGCACCAGCCCAGAGAGGAGAACAGTATTCCATTGAGCTGCGGATGAAAGCCTTGTATGTGGTGAGGAGCTCAGGTGGGCAAAGGAAGGACTTCACACGACGGAGGATGCCCAGTCGGCGACTGGCTTTGGAGGCCAGATTTGAAATGTGGTTTTCCCAGGAAAGATCATGGCAGATGGTGAGACCCAAAAGCTTGAGTGACAGAACTTCTTGGAGAAGATTGTTGAGAAAGTAGATGGGAGGGTTGTCCAGTCGGCCTTTTCGGAGAGACATCGTAAGAGTGTGAGATTTGTCAGGATTGAAAGACATGTTCCAATTGTGATTTTGTCCAGGTCTGCAGAGAGTGAGGAGGCTGCAGACTGCCGATCTGAGGGATGGGGTATGGAGCGGCAGAGAGTGGAGTCATCAGCAAAGAGATAGAGAGGATTTTCCAGAGAGACAAAACATTCTTCAGGTGTCCTGGCCGCGTCTTCGTGGCAAGTGCATGACGATGCAACACACAGTGCGTGACAGTGACATGGGGCATCTTCTTCTTCACAAGGGTAGGAAAGCCTGATTTGTTTCCTAGCATGGCGGGAGCTCCATCAGTGCAAAGTGCCCCACACACGTTGAGAGTCATCCCATGCTTCAAGAAGAAATCTTTCACGAGATTGAACACATCGATTGCTTTTGTGGTTGTTTTCAGTGGTTCACAAAACAATAATTCTTCCATCACTTCTTTCTCCTTCATGTACCGCACAAATACCAACAACTGACTACAAAAACTGACGTCAGTTGACTCATCTCACTGAAGACTCACTTTGACAGGACTAGCTTTGATGTCTGCAATCACCTGCTGCAAGATATCTCTATTCATGTCACCAACCCTGGAACATTTAATGTTGTTTGACAAGGGTACCTGTTGAAGTTTATTTTGTGCCTCGGTCCCCAACACTACTTTTGCCATTTTTAGTGCACAAGGTTTCACCAGTTCTTCAGCAATTGTATGAGGCTTTTTTTTTTGGCATACAAGAAAGCAACTTGATAAGATGCTTGCAACAATGGCTTCTCAATCTGCACAAATCCTTGCATTGGCAGGGTGCCGCCACGATCAAATCGTTCCCTCTTGATCTTCAAGCTGTTGAAGTCGTGCCCAGAATTTGTACGTCCGTGCCGAATGTTGCGTTTCTTGGACATGCTAAGTCAGATTTGATTCTATATAAAAAGACATTAAAAAATGACATAAAATTAAAATTTGCTGCACTTATGGTTATTACTTCAGAAAATAAATACATGTTGTCATTTTTTTATTGTAAGCGCTCATTCATATCTTTTTATGATATAATATTTGCCTATTATTGAATAAAAACATATTTAAAAGATAAAATAATTATGAACACCTCAAGTCCTAAATTATTATTTTTAAAAACCCTAACACTTGTAATTTTTTAACAAAAACATTTTTACCCTTGTAATTTTTTAACAAAAACATTTTAACCCTTGTCGTTTTTTAATAAAAACATTTTAACCCTTTTTTCCTTTAAACACTGTTATACCCTTATTTTTGAATTGAAATTTATTTGGGGTGGCGTGTCTCGTACCCTCAGCTTGGAGGTTTCGTACCCCCAGGGGGTACAGGTACCCCTGGTTAAGAACCTATGGTTTAAAGGGTCTACACTACAGGTCTAAGGGATCGAAAGCATCTATATGGGGTTAAAGGGTCATAGGGCATATAAAGGGTACATTCCAATAGTAGTTAGGGTCTAATGGGTTGGAAGGTTTCTAAAGGATGTAAATGTCAAAAGGGTCTAAAAGTGTCTTAAAAGGTCTAAGAGTTTTAAAGGATCAAGGGATCTATGCATTATAACTGGTTTAGAGGGTCTAAAGTGTTGAAGGGGTCTTAATGGTCTGAAGGGGTATAATAGTCTGAAGGTCCAAAATGTACATTCCAATAGTAGTTGGAGATCTAAAGGGTCTATTGGGCCTTAATGGGTCAAAATTGTTGAAAGGGTCTTAAAAGGGACTAAAAAGGATTATGCCATCTCTGCCCCCGCCCCCTTTCCTCCACCCCAACTCTGTCCTCCCCTCCCCTTTCTTTCCTGTTCTCCATCCAAAGCAAGGGGGAATTAATTACATTATCATACTAAAACATGCAACTTGGTGTCTGTGTCTGTCTGACCGTGATATATTCAGTCGTTACTTATCCAATGTCAAGCAAACTTGACGGGACTAATCGTCACATGATGGAGGAAGTAGTATCTTCATTTGCCCTCCCCCTCCAATCCTCCTCCCACCCAACCCCCCTCTCCCCAACCTCCCCAAGGGGGTTTTCCACCTTGGGCGAAATCCATGTTAAGGTAGCTTATCGTGCCGTTTTCCCAAAACCACTTCTAATAACAACACAAATAATAATGGTATAATATTAATGTTATTACACAACAAAATTAATACTAATAATATCCTCTCTTCCCAAGGGGTTTTTCCTCCTTGGCCAAAAGTCGTGTTAACATGGATAAATAGCTTATCATGGGGCATGCCTACCAGAAGCAAAAAAATATTATAAACCACAAAACATGTATGATTACTTTTTCAAGCAGTCGCTATTGCTGTTTAACACAAAACGGAAATAAATTTGGAGGAATTGCAACGTCCTTGAGGCATTCTATGCTTATTGCATCCACCACAGATTAACGGATCTGAGCCCAGATCTACTGTAATCTATATACCCCTAACTAGAACGGCACTCAGTAGAGAGCATACCTCTGCCTGGTTGGCCATTTCACTCAATGGTGAAGATTCACTTAAAAAATATTCTACTGGCTGGATCCAGATCTGGATCTTTACCAAATTAGAATCGATTCTTCCTTGTCACACACACAACCTGTCCAACTAGTTTCGTCCAAATCCATCCATAACTTTATTAGATATCCTGGTATGTATAGTTTTTAGCTCGATCTCCCAATGGTGAAGAATTACTTTAAAATTTCAGTAGCCGGATCCGAATCTGGTCATTCACCAAAATATAATCATTTCGTCCTTGTCGCATACGCTACATCTCTGCCAAATTTCGTTCGAATCCGTCCACAAATTTTTGAGATATTTTGTTCACAAAAGACAGACAGACAGACAGACAAACAGACAGGGGTGAAAACATAACCTCCATCCACCTTTGGTGCGGAGGTAATAAGATAACTTTAGCCTTCCTGCCGCTCCCGTAGGGAGTGGGTGTACTCGTAGGTTAAGCAAGTACAAAAAGTTTTAATTAAAACAAAAGCCGCGTCGATGTTACACAATGCCTAGATGCAGCTGTGCCTATAACGTCGATGTTATAGGCACAGGACATTGCTATTGATTCGATTACTAGATGTTATTTTTGTGCAAAGTGAAAATATATCTCGGCAATTTCCCGTGTGTGGCGACGAATTTTAAATATATCTCGGCATTTTCCCGTCTTTTATTTCAGGCGGTGTATGACTGACCATGCCGTGATTGTAAAAAAATATATCTCGGCAAGTTCTCGTGTGTAGCGACACGTGAACGAAGCTATGCTCCTCTCTCCACATTATTGTGACAACGTATAAATTAAATATTTCATCGTGACGATTGTCATCAAATGGACGAATTTTTAATATATCGGCATTTTCCCGTCTGTTATTTCGGGCGGTGTATGACTGACCATGCCGCGATTTAAACAAAATATATATATCTCGGCATTTTCCCGTCTGTTATTTCGGGCGGTGTATGACTGACCATGCCGCGATTTAAAAAAAAAATATCTCAATGGACTTGAAGTTACAGGCCTTTGAGAATTCATTTCGTTCTATAAAGGGCAACTTTCATCGGATTTTCTTCCCGTTTTTTTTCAACCGAGTCTAAAACTATGTTAGCGACTGTGAAAAATGAAATGATATATCGAATTTGATTTGAAATAAAACTGTGTGAGAGAGGAAGACACCACGTGCCTACAAAACAGGCCTCAAAGCTATGCGAGTTAATAAAATGGTGGATATTTGTTTATATTAAGCCTCTCCCACAATGGGTGGAGCTATGGTTCCCAGAATGGGTGGAGCTTTGAGGTTTTGTCTTCTCTGCAAGAAGAAGAAGAACAAGAAGAACAACAACAACAGCAGAGGGCACTCTATTAGCAGCGTCTGCGACGCGGCTAAAAACGAAAAATTATTAATGGACCCATTGACTGTCTGACTGAAGAACATAGTTATGGCTTTAAAAGTTCACCTCAACTCTGTTGTAGACGAGCTAAAAAGTGATACCATGACGAGGATATTGAGTGAGAGTGCGTATGAGTTGGAGTTCACTAACTCGACATGTCGATTACTGTGGTCAGCTCTTCAGTCAAAACAACACCCACCTTTGCATGCAATCTCAAACCCGTACATATTCTTGATGAAACCATAACACCTTCCTGAGGTACGAGAAGCTATCGTTCAGAAGTGAAATGGGATTTGTTTCAACAGTTACACTGTTCAATGTCACACAACTGATGCCCTTCCTCCTCTTCTTACAGTGCCTTCAAAAAGTATTCACATCCTTTGACCCTTTTCACATTTCATTGTGTTACAGCCTAAATTAAAAATGGCTTAAATTGAGGTTTTTTTTGTGTCACTGATCGACACACAATTACCTCGTAATGTCAAAGTGGAATCCTTTTCTTTTTGCCTTTTTGCAAACTCCAGGCGTGCTGTCATGTGCCTTATTCTCATGAGTGGCTACCGTTTGGCCACTCTCCCATAAAGCCTAGATTTGTGAAGTGCTGCAGAGACTGTTTTCCTTCTGGCAGGTTCTCCCTTCTCAATCAAGGAAACCTGTAGTTCTGTCAGTGGTCAGTGGTCAGTGGTCTTTGGGTTATTGGTCGCCTCTCTGGCTAAGGTCCTTGTGGCCCGGTTGCTCAATTTGGTCGAATGGCCAGCTCTAGGAAGAGCCTGGGTAGTTCCATATTCTTTCCATTTCCTAATTTCCCCTTTCCTCCGCCAGGCTGACCAGGTTACATTTTATATCCCACTGATAGGCCAGATCTGTATCCAAACCTGAACTACAATCTAATCTGTTTGTTCCTGTCATGTCACCAACTTATCTACCTAGTTTGGTCAGATCTCATCCACAACTTTTTGAAATATCCTGCTATATATTGTTATAGATCGCGGTTAGATGTTATAGACCGAGCGGTGGTGTAAGACCGCGACCTAACAAAACTCACCCGATTCACCCAGACTTTGGCCGTATCGCACCCCAGCTGCTCAATGAGGGAAAAGACGAAAACGACGCAATGCAAAGAGGAAAATGAAGACAAACAGGTTGGAAATACTACTAAATTTATTGACTATTTACACACAAGCAAAAATAAAGCAGTCACGTTTATTTACAAGCACATAAGACGCAGGTGACACAGGGAAAATACTAGCTTATACAGACTTAATTAACTACCCAGGACAAAACAAACAAAGACGACTCACACGGGGAATTGCAGAGTGGATTGGCTGGAAGGCGGTGCGCGGCTGGAGGGGGAGGACGGCACGGAGCTGGCTGGAGCTTGATCCTGCACGGGACGTCGGGCGGGACCTCGACGGCCGCTGATGCCTCCGATCCTGTCGTGTGCGTGGGATCACGGGTCGGATCACGGGTCGGGTCACGGGTCGGATCACGGGTCGGATCACGGCCAGAGCCGACGCGCTGGTGGGGGGTCTGGCGTGACGGGTTCTCTCCTCTCTTCTTTTGTTTGGTCCAACCACTCCGTCTCCAACGCAACCCCTCAACGCAATCACTGAACGCAACCACTGACGACCAACTCAGCTCTTTGTGACCCTCCTTGTCTCGGCTCAAAAGTGCATCTCCGTTTTTGCTTCCAAGCTCGACTCTGTAAAAACGCATCTCCCTTTTTTGGACACGCCCTGCCTTGGGTTATATAGGCCCCCGCCCCTCAACCTTTGCGAACCTCCCCGACCGCTCTTCCTCCGCCCTCTGTAGCCAAACCCCTGGCTCATGGTTGGTCGAGCGGGGCTGGTTCACTCCTCCCCCTCTATGACGAGGTGGAGACACGCCTTTCTTCCCCAACCCGGCCTCGTGGCCAATGGCGGCAATTGGATCGGAGGTAACTGGTGATGGGAATGGAAGGGAATCTATCTCTTTCACTGGTGCAATGGAGTATTTCTATTAATGGAAGACACAGCCTTACGCTAAAACACAGAATAAGAGATAACTATCAACAGGTATATTCTATTACTTGGCTGACGTGTATGCTTGTGGACTATGGGACGCCCTTTTGGTCTTTACACAGCTCCGGAGGCAGGAGGCACAGAATAAACAATAATCACAATAATACAGCACACAATCAAAAAAAATATACAGTCCTCATATTCACAACACTGCACCCTCCTCCTCTTAGGCACGTCCCGGGCCTACAACTTTTATTTAGTGTGACACGTAGGTGTAGTTCCCTCTACTTTTAACCTGACCCCGAGTGCGACAGTTTTAAAACATAAATAAATGTGTCCCGCTGCTCCATTGCACCCTGCCTAACAGACTTACGCCCACAGTTAACCGAATTGCGGAATGGTCTTCAAACTAAACACTGACGGTGGGGAGCATTATTTACACTGACGCTATTTTTATTTACAAAACTAACCCAGGACCTGTAATTGTTCTTTCTGGGGGGGAGACAGTCTGCTCTGCATCGACGCACCATGAACGCACCCAAAAACGCACCAATACACACCCAAGCACCGATCGGTGCAGTCACCATTGTTCAATGAATGTTCAATAAAAATAGAATCAACAACCCCTAACCCTGCAGGTGGTCTTTCGCTCTTCGGCTCCCTCTGCTGGTTATTATTATTTGTCTTCCAGATGTTGTCATTTCCATTTTGCTTTGCTTACTGGCGGCCTATTTTCAATAAAGTGTGCCCAATGTGTCCCTTTTTTATTTGATTTTATTTATGGCCCACAGGGCCGACTAGTGTGGTTCACCTGTGGGGCATCGGTGCCCTGTGGCCAAGGTCCGCCAGCAAGATTTCGGGCCCTCATGGCCGGTTCCAGCAGAGGGGCCATGCCCCAACCCATGGGGTCCATAAGTGGTGCTCGGCCACAGGCATGTGGTCCATAATGTGGTGCATCGATGCAGACAGCTGGTTCTGGGCATTTCGGGCGCACAATGGTCGACCCACGCACGCTCCCCTCGGCGCCCAACGGCGCACAGGTCATGTGGGAGACAAAAGGGGAAAGACAATTGAGCGAGGGGTAAGGTCACAAAGGTACACGTCAATAAGGCAATGCAAGGCGAAATGCGTACGGAGGGCGAAGTGAGAAAGCTCGTCCCTACCGTACGTCACCCCCCTGTCACCTAGCCTACCCTTGCCCTTACCCCATATGTACAAAAATCTACACATTTACAAATTCGTCACTACTGTCACGTCTTCCCCATATTTCCCCTATACCAAATTCGTCTCCACAATCCCTCTACTTCAAAATTTGCCATCACCAAATTCATCATCAATCCTCATAAGGAGGCAGAGATGGAATTACGCACAATGTCACACCCACGTCATGATGCGTCTCACATTCCAAACATTTGCACAGTAAAAATAATTAAACATGGCATGGTGTGGAGTACCTGTCACCTCAGGTGAGTGGATGCAGATGGTGCGAGGAGATCCTTCATCCTAACTATCCTCTAAATGATTTTAACACACTTTACACTACCCGGGGTCTTTCTCTGGCCAAACCATTGGCCCTCTTACACTAGGGGTTCTAATAACCAATTCCCATTGGCCAAACTGTGGTGCTTCTCAATTTGGGGTCTCACTCCCCCGATTCATCTCCCGGTGCTCTAGCACAATTTCTGGGCTGCGACGTGTACCTCTCCCAACAGGTCTACCCACCTGCACACCTCCACCACTGTAGTTGCCACCCGAGCTTACCTAGCTCCTCACCCTAACCTAACTAACTGGGGACAGCCCCTCTCCTGGCTCTGTCACCCCATGGTGCCCTCTGGCACTGGGCTACCCGGGTCCGTCCTCCGGATCCTCGGGCCCCATCCACAACAACTACTACCGGCTCCCAGAGCCCACCTGCGGCCTCACCTGGCCGACATCCTTACAGTGGTGGAGTGCCCAAACCAACTACACACACTAACAGGTTACACGCCCAGCCATTTCCACAACACCAACGCACCCATCCACATACCATTCTGTCACCCGCACCACAGATGCCAATATCCAACCACAATTTACCTGTACCCTCTACCTAACACTTACACTACCCGCCCCGGGTATCCGTGATGGGGGTCCACTCTTCCCCCATTCACACCTTCGCACCATCCACTCCACTCCACAATTTCCACCATTCTCACTCCACGACCATCCATTCCAATCCTCCAGACCATTTATTCCATACACCTGTCTTTCATTCACCTGTCGTTGCACACCTGTGCAATCCTACCTGGTGCCACCTGCACCCTCCTCCTCTTCCTGGACCATTTGGTCAACACAACACGCAATCACCACTACTTCCTCATACACTGCTCCATTCACCTGTTCAGTTGCACACCTGTGCAATCACACCTGTTCAATTCTCACCTGTTCAATCCTCACACACACGGCATCATCTCAGCTAACTACTCCCCTCTGAAACTTGCGCTTCCCAGTCGTCCCTTTAAACTATTGCGCTCCCACGTCATTATAATCCACACTAAGCTACCTGCGTCCCCACTACAGGTATCAGTCACTAACTAAACTTAACGTCACCTAATGTCACCTTCTAGGGCCCTATCCATATAACCTAACCCACCCGGGCTAGTTTTCACTGCCATACACCCCATAAACTATTGCTCCTTTGCCCCCACATGGGAAGGATGGTGGATTTGCCATCCCACCACATCGGGGGTCTCTCACTACCAATTTCGCTCGTCCAAATCCAACAATTCAAAAATTTTCCATTTACTGCCAATTCTATTCACTTTTCTAAATTTCGTTTTAAATCACTATCACCATCACCCGTCTACTTATTACATCCTCTCGGTGCGCCAATTTCCTTCGAAAGCTCGGCTTCGTACAGCCGAGCCATGAACGCGGGTTCTTTTGTGCCAGCGGCTGGATACGTCCCGCATTCGTGGCAGGGATGGGGGCTTACCCGGGCCGAGATCCCACGCACCACCTCGGCGTGGAGCCATCCAATGTCCCGATCTCGACCTGCCGGCACGTCTCAATAGAAAGTGGTCGCCATGACGACCCTTCCTATCGGGCGGCCCGCTCCGTCTAGTGGAGCCCGGACGCGGCCGTTCCATGCGAGGCCCAGCGTGGATCGCGCACGGCAGTTCTTTCGAAACCGCCGTGGTTCGGATCCCCGCTGGTTCTCGCGGCACGCGAAGCCCGGCACGCACCGAGGGCCCGAGTCGGCTATAAGTCGTTCTAACCTTTAACCCGGTTATCGTCGACGCCTCACCTGGATGCTTACAAGCATACGCTACCCCTTTCGTGCTCATACATGCAGCCGTTTCCATGCTCTTGGTCGTACCTTCTCTAACACACCTCGGTACACTCATTCCGCTCACCGACTTGGTCACACACCTGACCACCGAACACCTTGGCACACATTCGTCGCTCGCACACCTCACCAACACACCTCTTCGCGCCCCTTTCTCGGTCACCTCCTTTGTGACGATCACAGGTGTGCTCTCACCCGCACACCCAACCACGTGCCTCACTACCAACTCAAATGTGCCTTCCCACACACGCTCTACCATTCCAGGTGTGCATCCTTCCATCCCAGGTGTACATCCTCGCTCACCTGTCACAACCAGCTCACTCTCCTTGTCACTCTCACTACTCTCACCACCACTCTTGACAGCGCACTCACCCTTACTTTCGACGGCACACTCTTTCCTCATGCACCCGTCCGTTACACACCTTTCTCGCGCACACCCTCCCGTTACATCCTCTGTAACACTCACCACAGGCGTACACTTCCTCGTTACATCCTCTGTAACACTCACCACAGGTGTACACTCTCTCGTTACTTCCTCCGTAACACTCACCACACCGCGCTTCCATGTACCCCCTCGCACACGCGCTTCGACCGGCTCACTCCTGACGGCACACTCACTCCCCGGCGTGCACTTTTTCCTCACACACCCCATGGTCGGACATTCTCGCACACCTCTTTTTTCGCACACCTGACCTGTCACACACTTCACCAACGGCCTTTCACGAACACCCGGATCCAAACCAATCCCCAAGCCGACTGAAGCTTTCCTCACATCATATACATTGCCACTCACCTCCGTACTTTGTCTCCGCACCTCCTTTGCCACCTGCAAACTTTTTATTTGGTTAGTGAGCATCTCATCATGATTTGAACACAGACCTTGTACATATTCCATGACTTCCTCCTTTATCTCCCTCTTAGTTTCCCTCCGTCTCTTCTTAATTTCACTCACCCCCTCTTCCACCTCCTCTAATTTTTCCTTTACCTCCTTCAGCTCCTGGTGCGCCCCCTCTATTTCTTCCTCCATCGCTACTTTAACCGTTTCTATGTGCGTCCTTACCTCCCGGTCCTTCGTCTTCATTACTTCTGTCACCTCTTCCAACCTCTTCGTCAATCCCTCATGTACCATTTGACATTCCTTTTGTGTCGCTATTAATTCATTTTTAATGTCCTTTTGTGTTGCTTTTAAACCCCCGATGATTGCAGTGTTCTTTTCCACTTGGTCCGCTAGTTCCTTTTGTCCCACTGTCAGCTGTTCTACTCCTTTCGTCAGATCTTCTATTCCCCCTTGTAACTTTACCGTATTATTTCTCACCTCTTTCTCTATACGTTTTTCGCCTCGCTTTACCTCCTCGCGTAGCCCCGAGACCTCCTCACTCACCCCTCGTCGTATTTCCTCCATCTGGTTCCCCATCTGTTCGATTTCCCGGGCGATTGTTCCCCTCTTTCCCGCAATTTGTCCTCCATCCTATTTTCTAACCCCATTAACCCATTTTTCACCCCCTCTAACTGATTCTCCTGGGCAGCCATTCTGTTTTCCACCCCCGTTAACCCATGTTTCACCCCTTCTAACTGATTCTCCTGGGCAGCCATTCTGTTTTCCACCCCCGTTAACCCATGTTTCACCCCTTCTATCCCATTGTCTAACCCCTCAAATTTCTTGTCTAATCCCTCAAATTTCTTTTCTAATCCCTCAAATTTCTTTTCTAATCCCTCACCGGTACCCCTCGCTTCGTCCCTCATTACCCCCATTTGGCCCCCCATACTATCCATTTTTGCATTCAGTTGGGTCAAGAATAATTTGAGGTCAAACCCGGTTTGCCCAGCGTCCCCAGCCGCCACCGCGGGCTCGCCCTCCGCGGCGCCGCTATTTTGGGACTCTTCAACCACGTGCGCGAGCGCGCCATTTTGTGCGTCTGATACTCCCTCAACCACATTGCCATTTTTCTCCTCCCTTTCCTCCACATACATTTCCCCGAGGTCCTGGGTCGATTCCACCCCGTCTATCTCTCCCACCGGCATCCCGTCGCCTTGAACAGCCATGGCGCGATTTCAAAATTCGGGTTTTTATACAACAAACAAATTTCGGCTTTATAATTTCGAGCGCGTAAACGCGCTCCGGGTCCGATCTCACTCCTCGACACCAATTGTTATCGTACTAACACAATTGGTGTCCAAAATTTGGGCTAAATAAATTTAGTCCCAGGTTCGAATCCCACCTCCTGACTACCAATTGTTATAGATCGCGGTTAGATGTTATAGACCGAGCGGTGGTGTAAGACCGCGACCTAACAAATCTCACCCGATTCACCCAGACTTTGGCCGTATCGCACCCCAGCTGCTCAATGAGGGAAAAGACGAAAACGACGCAATGCAAAGAGGAAAATGAAGACAAACAGGTTGGAAATACTACTAAATTTATTGACTATTTACACACAAGCAAAAATAAAGCAGTCACGTTTATTTACAAGCACATAAGACGCAGGTGACACAGGGAAAATACTAGCTTATACAGACTTAATTAACTACCCAGGACAAAACAAACAAAGACGACTCACACGGGGAATTGCAGAGTGGATTGGCTGGAAGGCGGTGCGCGGCTGGAGGGGGAGGACGGCACGGAGCTGGCTGGAGCTTGATCCTGCACGGGACGTCGGGCGGGACCTCGACGGCCGCTGATGCCTCCGATCCTGTCGTGTGCGTGGGATCACGGGTCGGATCACGGGTCGGGTCACGGGTCGGATCACGGGTCGGATCACGGCCAGAGCCGACGCGCTGGTGGGGGGTCTGGCGTGACGGGTTCTCTCCTCTCTTCTTTTGTTTGGTCCAACCACTCCGTCTCCAACGCAACCCCTCAACGCAATCACTGAACGCAACCACTGAACGCAACCACTGACGACCAACTCAGCTCTTTGTGACCCTCCTTGTCTCGGCTCAAAAGTGCATCTCCGTTTTTGCTTCCAAGCTCGACTCTGTAAAAACGCATCTCCCTTTTTTGGACACGCCCTGCCTTGGGTTATATAGGCCCCCGCCCCTCAACCTTTGCGAACCTCCCCGACCGCTCTTCCTCCGCCCTCTGTAGCCAAACCCCTGGCTCATGGTTGGTCGAGCGGGGCTGGTTCACTCCTCCCCCTCTATGACGAGGTGGAGACACGCCTTTCTTCCCCAACCCGGCCTCGTGGCCAATGGCGGCAATTGGATCGGAGGTAACTGGTGATGGGAATGGAAGGGAATCTATCTCTTTCACTGGTGCAATGGAGTATTTCTATTAATGGAAGACACAGCCTTACGCTAAAACACAGAATAAGAGATAACTATCAACAGGTATATTCTATTACTTGGCTGACGTGTATGCTTGTGGACTATGGGACGCCCTTTTGGTCTTTACACAGCTCCGGAGGCAGGAGGCACAGAATAAACAATAATCACAATAATACAGCACACAATCAAAAAAAATATACAGTCCTCATATTCACAACAATATCTTCTTTTTTTTTACCCTATCACGCAATGGTGAAGAATCACTTTAAAAATTCACGGATCCAGATCTGAATTTGGATCTTCATAAAAATTGAATCGACTCTTCCTTGTCACACACCCAACATGTCCACGAAGTTTCGTCTGAATCCGTTCATAACTTTTCGAGATAACGTGCTTTACTGTATATTGTTTACTGTATACTTTATTACTTTATATATTGTTTATTTATATATTGTTATATATTATATTATTGTTATATTATGTTATGTTATGTTATGTTAATGTTATTATGTTATGTTATATTGTTATATATTGTTATATTGTTATATTGTTTATATATTTATATATTGTTTATATATTGTTTATTTACTGTGCTTTATATTGTTTACTTTAATGTTTACTGTATATAACTGTATATATACTGTATATTGTTTTTGGCCCTGTGTCTCAGTGAAAAATCCCGAAAATTTTTTATATTGGAGAGATTCTGATCCAGATCTTCACCAAAATCTAATCAATTTGTCCAAGCCTCACACTCAACCTCACCACCACATTTCGGCTGAATACATCCACAACATTTTGAGATATCTTGTTCACAGACAGTCAGACAAGGGTGAAAACGTAACCTCGTCCCATCTTCGGTGGTGGATGTGATTAAATCAATCCCACATGCAGTTTAGGCAGTTCTCAAGGCAAAAGGGGATCATATTGATTATTGATTATACATAAAGGCAGATTTATAACTAGAACGGCACTTGGTAGAGCGTATACCTCCGCTAGGAGCCGACGGCCAGAGCCGCAATGCTCTGGGTTTTTATACAACAAACAAATTTCGGCTTTATAATTTCGAGCGCGTAAACGCGCTCCGGGTCCGATCTCACTCCTCGACACCAATTGTTATCGTACTAAAATAAAACCGCCCGTACTAAAATAAAATAAAAACCCGCCCCCCCCCCCCCCACCAGTCAGTTCTCAAGGCAAAAGGGGATCATATTGATTATTGATTATACATAAAGGCAGATTTATAACTAGAACGGCACTTGGTAGAGCGTATACCTCCGCTAGGCTGAACAGTTTATTTTTGTATCCCACTGATAGGCCTGATCTGGATGTGGACCTGAAGCAAAATCTAATCGGCTTGTTCTTGTCACCTAGCCAACTCGTCCACCAAGTTTTGTCAAAACTAGTCTATAACTTTTTTTAAATACCATGTTGTATTTATATCGCTTTTTGCCCGATCTCTCTTTGGTGAAGAATCAGTTGAAAATTAAATAATTCTCGTATCCGAATCCATTTTCAGATCTTCACCAAAATCGAATCGTCCTTGTCAGACACCCAACCGGTCCACCCAGTTTCGTCCAAATCCGTCCACAACTTTTTGAGATATCCTGCTGTGTATCGTTTTTGGCCCTATCTCCCAATGGTGAAGAATGAATGATCGTTTTAAGGCCATTTTCCCCGCTAGAGCAGGGGTTAGCCTTGCAGGCCCCATGACAATCATGGTTCCCTGTTTGAGGCAATGTTTTTATGGCCGGATGCCCTTCCTGGCGCCAACCCTTAGTCGCCTCTTACGATGCACAGGGATACGGTGTACCTATTCTAAACCGGGGTACACACCGGGATCATTCATCCCAGCAAGCTGGTACTCAATTTGCCGACCTCGGAAGGATGACAGGCTGAGTCAACCCCCCTGGTGTTAATTCAGCGATCGACCGGGATTCGAACCCAGGATCCCAAGCCGGCACCCTAACCGCTAAGCCAACACCAGGTGAAGAATGACTAAAAAATTATAGTGGCCGGATCCGAATCCAGATCTTCACCAAAATCTATTCATTTCTTCCTTGTCACATACAGGACCATTCTGCCAAATTTCGTCTGAATCCATCCACAACTTTTTGAGATATCCTGTTCACAGACAGACAAACAGACAGGGGTGAAAACATAACTAACCTCCACCCACCTTCGGTGGTGGAGGTAATAAGTGCTTTTACAATCCCTTGAAAGTGCTTTTAGTTTCATATTACAATGATTTATTTTGTTATCAATAGTTTATTGTTGTTGTTCTTTAGGACCACTTATGGTGTTTTATTTCTCCCTCCTTAGGGAAGCGAACGCACTGATTGTGCTGCTGTCACATGTGTCATGGACTCCACAGCATGCGTGAAGGGCTTTCTCTTGGCCTCAGCGCAGTACAGAAACGACTCCAATGAAGGAAACGTGCAGCAACTACTTCGACAGCTCGATGTAAGATGTGGATGGAAGGAGTGCTGAGAACCCAGGACCAGGAAAAGTAGCTGAGAAGGAATGGGGAATAGCCCAGCGGTGGTGGGGGAGGAAGGAATAGGCTCGGTGATTGGTTGAGAGATAAAGAAAAGGCTTTTTATCCTTACCATTTCAAAGTTTGTAGAAGTACTTCGCAATGTAATTTTGAGATTTAATTATTTATACGTTCGATGTGATTCCACTAATGACATTCCACATTGATTTTCCCCTTCCTATTACGCATGTGCTTCTCTCTTACAATCCCCTTCCCATTTTACCCTTTGCTGCCCTTTCACGACCATTCTTCAGGCAATATCTGCGAGCAAAAACATCTGTGTGTATTTCTCCTTGGCGGAAGTACTTCCTACTGAGTGCTTGAATGGCCTTGTCCAGCTTGTTTTGGATTCCCAGACGAACCCAGCAATTTGTGCCAAGGCCGTGGGATTGCTCTCACAACTGGGTACGTACCCACTCATGCTTTATCCTACCATTCCATCCTTCACTTCCATTTTTATACCCCTAGGTTGGAATTAAAAGGGGGATAGGCTGCAATTCAAACGCAGAAGGTGTATTTGTGAGTGGAATTACGGCATTAACCCTTATCTGGAGTGAGGTCTAGGAGGGGGGAAGCTCTTCTCTAATAGTTTGAGATATGCATATCTTATTTATTTATTTCAGATTCGCGTCTCGCTCTGCCCCTCTCCGGTCTCGAGATACAAGTCGCTGACGAATATTTTGAGCCTTTAAGGCAAAATAGCTGAGGGCAGAGGTGGTACAGGAAGTTTGGAAGTAAAATTAATTCCGGGTTTATATTGGAAATCATAACATACCTTGTTTCTTTTTTCTATGATTATTATAATAATTAGGGTTAGAAACCACAACTTCAAGATATTCTACTCAAAATATCTCATTGATTATGAAAGAACAACTTTATATGGTAAATCCAATTTTGGGATGCAACGTACAATATTCAGGTGTTAAATTTGATAGCTTTAAACTTTCGCCTCGCTTCTCTGCCTGTTGCGCTTTGCCGTCTCATCGTAATACGCGATAGATTTTTATAACTCGGTCCCTGTTGTGATGTCATCGTGCTTTTCCCCAGCTGCAAAGAAGGAGGTTCTTGATACCTTGCGATGTACGTTGGACCTTACAGGGGCCCTGGCCAGACTGGTTCACTCTTTGTCCACTTGTGACCCACATTCGATACTTGCACAGGTTTGAGGATTGATTTTCCCTTCAGCTTTCCTTCATTCACTTCATTTTTGTAGTTTGTTTTGTCGAGGTTCATGAAAGATTTTTTTTATAAAAGGAGTTTATGAGGTGGAAACAAACATATATTTTTGGCTATGATGAGCCCAATAAATCCCAGATGGATGGTATTAGCTGGTGATGCATTGCCTCGTCTAAGTCATAGGGATAAGAACTTGACTTGACACAGGCTTCATGGGAAAGAGAGCAAAATTATAGTATATAGTTGATGATAATTGTTAGACAAGACTTGTGGTTTTGCTTGGTTGGGATTTTTTTTTTTACATGAGGCTCATCTAAGGAATGAATATCAGGAAGCTGGTAGGATGGCCTGGAGGTACATATACTCACCTCTAAGCTGTATAGTCTGATTTTGAATCCCAACCCAGCTATAAACTGTCATCCAGATGTTTCACAGGCAGGATGATTCATCAGTGTATGTGCTGTCCCTCGGAGTTGCCTCGTAAGTTGAGGGATACCAAGGAAAACTTGCCTTGGATTGACACACCCAGTCAGCTGTTGTTCTGATTAGGACATCTCATTGGGAGCCATGGAAGTTCATCCGATTGCTCTCGGTATAGGAAGGCACAGGCACGATCAACCAAGTATTTTGTATGGGGAATAACAGCTGAAGGTGGTGTCATTTAGTGGGTATTGTGGCCTCCTGCAGGCCATTGCAGTCATTGCTTCCCTACAAGAAGGATATTCAGACCATGTGCACTAAGACCCGTTAGCCACAGTTGAAGACCACACTGCGACCATGACCATCCTTTCCCCTCTATGTCATCCCTGATTAGTTGCACTTTGTGATCCTCATATTCAATGCAGTCCTGCAGCCACAACTGATTTTTGTGAGACCTTTTCTGGAATCTGGTTACAGAGAAATACCTAAGCATGATTGATTTTCACTTGCCTACCCCGTTTTACCGTTTCCACTCTTGGCGATGTTGATGATCATTGTGTTTCAAGTGCCCTCTGGAGGCAACATCAAACTATGCAGTTTTCCATTGCAGTTCCTCTCACCTTATGAGGAAACTTGTCTTTTATTACGATAAAGACTGTTTAACTTCCTTTAAGGTCTCATTACAATGTTACATCAATTATGGAGATCACGTGCAGTTTTATTCAGGATTTTTAATTTCTTGCAATTTTCAGGGTCTCGAATGCAACACACCAGGATGGCAGTTTATAGCTGCGTCGAGATCGAATGTGACGACTCAATGACGCGTGTGCTTACCTCCAAACTATTGCGTGCTTGCATCCATGCGTCAAGTGCAACCTCTGATAGTCTGATTCTGAGGCCCTAAGGAGTATGTTTAGCCAAGGTAACGGTTTAACAATAACCTAAACGACTTTGTGGACAATATAATGGGGTCCACAATGATACAGACTTTTCTCGAAGGACACGGGAAGAGAATGTTGGAAAAACCTTCAAGTCGACAGATCACCATGATACTGCCATGAGGATTTTCTCAGAATGGTACTTTAGAACGTGAGCGGATTTCAGTTTGACGTGTCCTATGTGTTGCCTCTGTTTTGTGTGAGCAAATTGCCTTTGTTTCATTGAGCTTTAAATATTCCGTTTTGCTTGCAGTGTTTGCAGCTCCTACAAAGACTCACGTACGATGTGCAGTTGACCTACTGTAGTCCACAAGTTGCCGATCTTCTCAGCTATCTTGTCGAGTCCGTGTGAGTAAAAGGAACTTGAAAATACTGCATACATGATATAAATAAATATTTGGGCAATATTATGTGTGATTCAACATCATCTGTGTCACCTGCCTCACGTTTTCAACACTTGGCATTTGCAGGTGCAAATTGAGCATTTATTACCCTCAGTGGAAGGTATTGCATGTGGGTCCGTTTATGTTTGTCTGTCTCTCTGCACGTAATGTGCTAATGTAGTCCGCAAATGCCATCCGGTGGTAGCCAGTATTACATGGTATCTTTTTTTCAACCGAGTACCTCAAGAAAAGTATGTACAATTAGAATGTGAGAATCTCTATTAAATATGTACTGTTAAGAATGTGTTATTTTCCATAAAGTACATGAGATTGAAACGTGCATTTATACAATAAAACCTAAAAGGTATTTTTGCTGTCAAAACATAAACCTACGTCGTCAATGCATCGTCTACACACCACACAAAAACCACACAAAAACCACACAAACACCACACAAAAATTCCACACAAGAAACTGCACAAAATGCACCACACAAAAAAAAAATCACACAAAAAAACACACAAAAACCACAACACAAAAAACACTACACAGAAAACACTACACAGAAAACACTACACAGAAAACTACACAAAAAACACGACACAAAAAAACACAAAAAACTACACAAAAAACCACAAAAAACTACACAAAAAACACTACACAAAAAACACTACACAAAAAACACTACACAAAAAACACTACACAAAAAACACTACACAAAAAACTACACAAAAAACACTACACAAAAACACCACACAAAAACACCACACAAAAAACACCACACAAAAACACCACACAAAAAAACACCACACAAAAAAAATCACACAAAAACCACAACACAAAAAACACCACAAAAACCACAACACAAAAAACTACACAAAAAACACCACAAAAAACACCACACAAAAAACCACACAAAAAAACACACAAAAAAACACCACACAAAAAAACACCACAAAAAAACACCACAAAAAAACACCACAACCAAAAAAACACCACAACCAAAAAAACACCACACATAAAACCACAAAAAACACCACACAAAAAACACCACACAAAAAACACCACACAAAAAACACCACACAAAAAACCACAAAAAACACCATACAAAAAACACCATACAAAATACACCACACAAAAAAACACAAAAAAAATCACAAAAAACAACACAAAAAAACACACAAAAACACCACACAAGAAACACCACACACAAAACACCACACACAAAACACCACACAAAAAACACCGCACAAAAAACACCACACAAAAGACACCACACAAAAGACACCACACAAAAGACACCACACACAAAACACCACACAAAAAACACCGCACAAAAAACACCGCACAAAAGACACCACACAAAAGACACCACACAAAAGACACCACACAAAAGACACCACACACAAAACACCACACACAAAACACCACACAAAACACCACACAAAAAACACCACACACAAAACACCACACACAAAACACCACACAAAAAACACCACACAAAAAACACCACACAAAAAACACCACAAAAAACCCACAAAAAACACCACACAAAAAACACAAAAAAACAGAAAACACCACACAAAAAACACCACACAAAAAACACCACACAAAAAACAAAAAAAACCCAAAAATGTCAGAGACTGATATAACAATACGTCTGCAATTTCCACTCTTTCATGACATCCAGAATATTTTGCTTGTGGTTTCGCACTCATATTTCACTTTTACATTTTCACACTTTCACAATTCGCTGAAAGTTTCCAAACATTTACTGCACACAGTAACACATTTACAATAAAATGAACAATGAGAATCAAATGAATTTTACACAAGAATCATTTTATTCCTCCTTTATCTGCGAGCACGTGTTCCCCATGCAGCATATAACAAGCGTCATTTAAGATCACGTGTTCCCATGCAACATATAACAAGCGTCATTTAAGATCACGTGTTCCCATGCAGCATATAATAAGCGTCATTTAAGATCACGTGTTCCCATGCAGCATATAACCAGTGTTTATGGAGCAATATGACAAGCGTCATTTAAAATCACGTGTTCTTATGCATCGTATAACAAGTGTGTATGTAGCAATGTAACAAGCGTGTATGTAGCAATGTAACAAGCGTGTATGTATCAATATTACAAGTGTGTATGTAGCAATATAACAAGTGTGTTTGTACAGTAGCAATATAACAAGTGTGTATGTACAGTAGCAATATAACGAGCGTGTATGTAGAAATATAACAAGCGTGTAAGTATCAATATAACATGTGTGTTTGTACAGTAGCAATATAACAAGTGTGTATGTACAGTAGCAATATAACAAGTGTGTATGTAGCAACAATATAACCAGTGTGTATGTACAGTAGCAATATAACAATCATGTATGTGCAGTAGCAATATAAGAAACATGTATGTACAGTAGCAATATAACAAGTGTGTATGTACAGTAGCAATATAACAAGTGTGTATGTAGCAACAATATAACCAGTGTGTATGTACAGTAGCAATATAACAATCATGTATGTACAGTAGCAATATAAGAAACATGTATGTACAGTAGCAATATAACAAGCATGTATGTACAGTAGCAATATAATAAGTGTGTATGTATCGATATAACAAGCATGTACCGTGTGTATCAATATAACAAGCATGTATGTACAGTAGCAATATAGCGAGCGTGTATGTACAGTAGCAATATAGCAAGCGTGTATGTACAGTAGCAATATAACAAGCGTGTATGTACAGTAGCAATATAACAAGCGTGTATGTACAGTAGCAATATAGCAAGCGTGTATGTACAGTAGCAATATAGCAAGCGTGTATGTACAGTAGCAATATAGCAAGCGTGTATGTACAGTAGCAATATAGCAAGCGTGTATGTACAGTAGCAATATAACAAGCGTGTATGTACAGTAGCAATATAGCAAGCGTGTATGTACAGTAGCAATATAGCAAGCGTGTATGTACAGTAGCAATATAGCAAGCGTGTATGTACAGTAGCAATATAACAAGCGTGTATGTACAGTAGCAATATAGCAAGTGTGTATGTACAGTAGCAATATAGCAAGCGTGTATGTACAGTAGCAATATAACAAGCATGTATGTACAGTAGCAATATAACAAGCGTGTATGTACAGTAGCAATATAACAAGCGTGTATGTACAGTAGCAATATAGCAAGCGTGTATGTACAGTCACAATATAACAAGCGTGTATGTGCAGTAGCAATATAGCAAGTGTGTATGTACAGTAGCAATATAACAAGCATGTATGTACAGTAGCAATATAACAAGCGTGTATGTACAGTAGCAATATAGCAAGCGTGTATGTACAGTAGCAATATAGCAAGCGTGTATGTACAGTCACAATATAACAAGCGTGTATGTGCAGTAGCAATATAGCAAGCGTGTATGTACAGTAGCAATATAGCAAGCGTGTATGTACAGTAGCAATATAACAAGCATGTATGTACAGTAGCAATATAACAAGTGTGTTTGTACAGTAGCAATATAACAAGTGTGTATGTACAGTAGCAATATAACGAGCGTGTATGTAGAAATATAACAAGCGTGTAAGTATCAATATAACGTGTGTTTGTACAGTAGCAATATAACAAGTGTGTATGTACAGTAGCAATATAACAAGTGTGTATGTAGCAACAATATAACCAGTGTGTATGTACAGTAGCATTATAACAAGCGTGTATGTACAGTAGCATTATAACAAGCGTGTATGTACAGTAGCAATATAACAAGCGTGTATGTACAGTATCAATATAAGAAGCGTGTATGTACAGTACCATTATAACAAGCGTGTATGTACAGTAGCAATATAACAAGCGTGTATGTACAGTAGCATTATAACAAGCGTGTATGTACAGTAGCATTATAATAAGCGTGTATGTACAGTAGCATTATAACAAGCGTGTATGTACAGTAGCAATATAACAAGCGTGTATGTACAGTATCAATATAAGAAGTGTGTATGTACAGTACCATTATAACAAGCGTGTATGTACAGTAGCAATATAACAAGCGTGTATGTGCAGTAGCATTATAACAAGCGTGTATGTACAGTAGCATTATAACAAGCGTGTATGTACAGTAGCAATATAACAAGCGTGTGTACAGTATCAATATAAGAAGTGTGTATGTACAGTACCATTATAACAAGCGTGTATGTACAGTAGCAATATAACAAGCGTGTATGTACAGTAGCATTATAACAAGCGTGTATGTACAGTAGCATTATAACAAGCGTGTATGTACAGTAGCAATATAACAAGCGTGTATGTACAGTAGCAATATAACAAGCGTGTGTACAGTATCAATATAAGAAGTGTGTATGTACAGTAGCAATATAACAAGTGTGTGTGTGCAGTAGCAATATACCAAGCGTGTATGTACAGTAGCATTATAACAAGCGTGTATGTACAGTAGCAATATAACAAGCGTGTATGTACAGTAGCAATATAACAAGCGTGTGTACAGTATCAATATAAGAAGTGTGTATGTACAGTAGCAATATAACAAGTGTGTGTGTGCAGTAGCAATATACCAAGCGTGTATGTACAGTAGCAATATAACAAGTGTGTGTGTGCAGTAGCATTATAACAAGCGTGTATGTACAGTAGCAATATACCAAGCGTGTATGTACAGTAGCAATATAACAAGCGTGTGTACAGTATCAATATAAGAAGTGTGTATGTTCAGTAGCAATATAACAAGTGTGTGTGTGCAGTAGCAATATACCAAGCGTGTATGTTCAGTAGCAATATAGCAAGCGTGTATGTACAGTAGCAATATAACAAGCGTGTGTACAGTATCAATATAAGAAGTGTGTATGTACAGTAGCAATATAACAAGTGTGTGTGTGCAGTAGCAATATAACAAGCGTGTGTACAGTATCAATATAAGAAGTGTGTATGTACAGTAGCAATATAACAAGTGTGTGTGTGCAGTAGCAATATACCAAGCGTGTATGTACAGTAGCAATATAACAAGCGTGTGTACAGTATCAATATAAGAAGTGTGTATGTACAGTAGCAATATAACAAGTGTGTGTGTGCAGTAGCAATATACCAAGCGTGTATGTACAGTAGCAATATAACAAGTGTGTGTGTGCAGTAGCATTATAACAAGCGTGTATGTACAATAGCAATATACCAAGCGTGTATGTACAGTAGCAATATAACAAGCGTGTGTACAGTATCAATATAAGAAGTGTGTATGTTCAGTAGCAATATAACAAGTGTGTGTGTGCAGTAGCAATATACCAAGCGTGTATGTTCAGTAGCAATATAACAAACATGTATGTAGCAATATAACAAACATGTATGTCGCAATATAACAAGTGTGTGTGTGCAGTAGCAATATACCAAGCGTGTATGTTCAGTAGCAATATAACAAACATGTATGTAGCAATATAACAAACATCATTTAAAATCACGTGTTTATTATGTGTTCTTTCTTTCAGACGAGCTCCTATCTCTCATCTTATTGGTTGCCTGGCATAGCCGAAGGATTTCCAGGCTGTTTTTGGATCAGGCTGTTTGTTTATTCTCATTGCAATTGTTTGATTTTTGTATTAAATACTGTATTTGTGTTGAAATGCTACCTTGTTAAGGTGTCTTCTTTTAACACCATTGTTGTTAATTTGATCAAAGAAGACATGGGGGATCTTTCTCGCAGTGTAATACCGGCTTAAGCTGCCTTAGTGCTGGTATTGCAGGTGGTGAGCTCGACTAGCTTTGCATCATGTATCGGGTACTTGACAATATATTGTTTTAACCAAATACTTAAGGTCCTTCACAATAGCTCTGTTCCATTACTGGTGCCATGTCACCATTCTTTTGAAAGATGATCATAGGACCTTTATTTACATCCTAATGACCGGCCAGACGACCGGCAACTTCAAAGATGTGCGAGCCATATGATGTAGCAGAAGGAGAGTTTGGTAAAATTCAAAATCTGTTTGACATCGAGCCCAGGATCATTTTGATGTGTGGAGCGTTGCAATTGTGGCACTGTTGTGAAGGTTCTTACATGGCTTTATTCATTTTCGCTTTCTGTGTACAGCCAGGCAGCTGAAAGTGAGCACACCATGCCATGTTTGAGGGTGTTGGCTAACTTCTGCCGGCAGAGTCCTTGCATTCAAGCACAAGTCAAGTCGTTTGTATGTCCTTTCTTTCGTCACAAACACACCGTTTTAACATTGCTGTTAATCATTTGCTTATTAATTGAATAAAAATTTGCGTGAAAAATTTAGGCTCATGGAAGAGCAAGGGGGCAGAGGTGAAAAGGCAATGCACTGACGGTGGGACAGTAGGGCAGCACGTGGACACAATCAAAAGGTGAACGGACAGGAGGTGCAAAGAGTAGAGGGAAAGAAATGTAACCTGCAAGTATAATGAGGTGCGGATAGGGGAGGGTTATTTGTGGTAGAAAAGATTATGGACATAACAAACTGAGTAAGGCAGTTCCACAAGCTAGATAAAGTAAACCTCACTTTTGGAAAACTTGACTATGCGATTACTGGAAAAAGCACGTGATCTGTTTGGGCTAGGGGTGAGGGCGGGTTGGGGGGAGGGAGGGAACAGTATAGGGAGCAACATCTGAAGATGGGTAGTAAAGAATGAAGAGTGCACAAACGTGTGTGCAATGAGAAGAAAGCAGGTTGTGTGCTTCTCCCTTTTTGTTGGAGATGCCATTAATCTTCAGAGCATTAGATTCCACAGCATCCCGTAGAGACAGTTGTGAAGAGGGGGCACCAGCCCATAGGGGAGAACGGTACTCTATTGAACTATGGATGGAGGCCTTGCATGCCATGAGATGTTCATATTTACCAAGGAAGGTGTCGGTACGATGGAGGATACCCAGCCTGCGGGTGGCTTTGCTGGCTTGTTTTGATACATGGTTGACCCAAGAGAGTTTATGGCTGATGGTGAGGCGCAGCAGTTCAAGAAATTGAACCTCTTCCGGTGGTTAACCATGGAAATAGGTCGGTGTTTCTTCAGACGATCCTTCTGCAAAGATAGTTGGAGACTTGTGTGTATATATTGTTGCATTTAAAAAAAAACTTGTTAATTATCTCTGCCACCTAAGGTGGACAAAGGTTATGTTTTCACCCCTGTCTGTTTGTCTGTGACCAACATGTCTCAAAAATTTATGGATGGATTCAGACAAAATTTGGTGGAGAGGTTGGGTGTGTGACAATGATGAAATGATTGGATTTTGGTGAAAATCCGGATCTGAGAATATTTTAAATGATTCTTCACCATTATGAGATAGGGCCAAAAATGATATATCACATGCTATTTCAAAATGATGTGGATTAGTTATGAACTAGGTAGATGAGTTTGTCAGGTGACAAGAACAAGCCAATTCAATTTTGGTTCAGGTCTGTATCCTGATCCGGCCTATCAATGGGATACGAAATGTAAACTGCTCATCCTGGTGGAGGTATGCTCTCTACCGAGTGCCCATTCTAGTTTTTGTTTTTTGTTTTTATTTAAGGTTCATATAGTAGCTTGTACACATGTTACACACAGCAGTCAATGACATTATGAGACATCGATGTACTTTTCTGTGCATTGCAAAGACAGTAGTAAATAACTGACAAATTGACACAGTACATGTATTTGAACCTGAGATCTCATACCAAGCTTATTGCTGAGATGGGATCACCCAAACAGTCAAACAAACCATTGAATTCGATCAACTGAAGGTTTACAAAAATGTTTGCCATTGTGGGAAATGAGGTATGGCCAATATTTCGAGCATTAGCCCTTCACCAGAGAAAAAGGACAAAGGGCTAACGTTGGAAACATCACCACACTTCATTTCCCATGGCGGTAAACACACTTGTATCAACTTTTCGTTAATAAAGCTCCATTGTTTATCTTCTCTGCCGACGTAGACCAACAGCAGCGTTCACAGAGACCTTCAAACTTCAAGCTTCAACCAAACTGTTACTTCATGACACATCAACGTTGTCAACCTGCTCCACAATGATTTTTTTTAGCATATCATTTTTCGGTCTCAGATTTGGCACGCATTTGTGATGGTCTTGTTCTTCAAGGTCAAAATAATGCACACTTCTTTTCTCTTCCTTTTCAGAAAAACGTGAAGTCTCTTTATCGGAGCCTCATTCATTTCCTGGCACATAGCAGCCTCACCGTGGTGGTGTTTGCCCTCTCTATCCTTACCAGTCTCACGCTTGGTGAGGAAGTTGGAGAAAGGGTAGGCCAGCACTCATTCTATGGTGACTTTTATTTTGCAAGACCGAAGCTTGCATATTTTGATCTGTTCTTTGTGTTTGCACATGACATAAATGCTGGCTCTTCATTTTTGGAAATTTTTGTTTGAGCATTTGATTGTAATGTTTTTTTTTTTTTACCCTTTTTAATTGTGATGTGGCAGCTCTTCCATGCCAAGAACATCCATCAGACTTTCCAACTAATCTTCAACATCTTGGTAAATGGTGAAGGGAAATTGACAAGGAAATACTCTGTAGATCTCTTCATGGACCTTCTTGAGAATGCAAAAGTGATTGATCTCTTAAGCAGGTGGGTTTAAGAAGCGTTTTTGGGGAAGGGAAGGAAAGGAAAGGGTGGGGGTTGTGGGGGGGGGGGGGGTTAATGGGGGATTTACTTTGTAATATATACACTACCGGTCAAAAGTTTTAGAACACCTCAATTTTTCCAGTTTTTATTGAAATTTATGCAGTTTAATGTCTCAATGTACTCTGAAATTAAGCATAGAACAAATAAACAATTGGAGATAAAAAAGAAATCATAGAATCATTTTGTTTAACAAAATTTAGTTCAAATTTTTGACTCGGCAAAGTAGCCACCTTTTGCAGATATAACCGACCTGTCAAACCTGCCATTTTCCTGCCACTCGACCTGTCAAACCTGCAGCGCAAAGTCTTCTCTTCACAGTTGAACACTGATAAATAATCAATTAAATTAGTGGGTTTTTGTCAGCAGTTGTATTTTTTTCAATTCCCAATATTTCTAATCATGTTAGACTTTTCTGTGACGTGCGTGTGCCTGTGCAGGTATGAACACTTCTCATCATGTTTGAGGCAAATCTTAGATCTTTTACGGAGTAAAAATGGAGACGCAATTGAAAAGGTCAGTCGAAAAGTTGATGTGAATAATGAAAGCGAGAGATATCTTCTGTGCTTTCAGGTACACTGGTCACTTTCTGAGAAGAGCTTTCATACAGACGTGCTTTCAAACGCACGCCAATTTGTAGATTCCCTCATGTGATTGAGATTATTTAATTACCTCGTGTGCACGAAGCGAAAAGCGGGTTGAGGCAATTGGTTCACTTTGTCTGTCCTGTCTTAAAACGTTGGTTTATGATCGAGGAACAACTTGATTTCAATTCAATGCTATATTTTGAACACGAATCGGAAAACGAACCTGTTGTTTAACAGTAACTTGGTTCTGAATTATCCCAATCGCACATGCGCAGAGCAGAGTAAGTTAGTTTTTTTGCTCTGTCTGCCTGGCAGTCAAACAAAATTGACAATCCTTCCAAACAGGAAACTTACTGTTTTTAAGGATGTCAGAAAGGTCACACACTACAGGCACAAATAACTAAAGTAACGTGCTAGATAGGGTGGTGTAAAAGACGCTGCATGAACGGCGGTAAAGTTCCAAATACATTTTTCTACAACCTTTAAAATCTTTATTTTATTTAAATTGATTTATATACTTCAACACTATGGAATACAAATCACTTTTTTGGCACTTTTAAAAACCTTTCGTTTATCAGTAATGGGATAAAATATTACGGCATTTCACATCATCTCAACCATTCAGATTTGCTGCTTGCAGACACCGTCCATGTCCTTATTTTTCTCAAGACTGCATGATGTTGGGGGCAAGGGAGTGGGAGTGTGGGGGTAAGGTGCTTAATGAACTCTCTAGTTATTCCTTTTTTAAGAACTATTTTTAAGCTGAGAATGTCATTGTGATTCAAAGCTTTTTCTGCCACAACGCGGTTGTACACTCTCTCATAATTTGGACAAAGTGTGTGCACGAGTTGATGAAAGCAGATCCATGGAGGCCCTGCCATACTTTCAAATCTCCACCAGCATGTAGTAATGAGCTGTTTTTTGTTGTCCTGTTGTTGTTGTTGTTGTTGTTGTTCTCACATGGCCTAATACATTTTAAAAATATTGCTGAGTTAATAATTTTGACAGCAATTTTGTGTTCCCCCCTTTTTTTAAATTACATTTGTCATCCAAATTCTTAAGTAAGCTCCATCATCTCATCTCTTCATTAACGTGACATCAAAAGGCCCTCTTACTGGACAAATCTATTCTCATTGAATTGGTAGTTAAAATATTTTGCATTCTTATTGCCTAGATTACCTTTCCGAATCAACATCATGTTGTTGTTTCTTCCACCTCCCTCTTCCAATCTTTTATCTAGATTCTGGAACTCTTGCTGGCTTTCAGCAACGTGCCCCTTCTACGTCGACCACTTTGCCTTGAGCTCTTTCTTCCTGGACAGAACCTGCAACCAGGCTTACGCCAGTCGAAACGAGCAGGGCCCAGCCGCCTTCTAGCCGGCGTCATTTGCTGGGTCGACGGGCTGCCTCACAGCTCTGAGGAAGCGGCGCCTCTCGCTCTGGAGCTTCTTCGAGAAGTTTGTGAGGTAATTTGACTTCAAATTTTGATACCAATATTGGAGCTGCACATGGCGAGTAAAATCAAATCGTGCTTGCTAGTGCTAATATTTCCATGCAAATACATTATATAAACTTCATTAGCTGGTCCACAAAGCAGAGTGAAGAACTAAACATAATAGCTTAATATGATGGGCAAAAAGGAGTGTAAACATAACCTCTGTCCACCTTCGGTGGCGGAGGTAATAAAAGCGTAATAAGTCATTTTGGATTGTGTTTGTAGTGAAATTATACTAAAGGTGAACCCGGGAGTGCTCGCTTATCCCTCTAAAAGGGGCGTCTATAAGACCCGGGACAACCGCGGCGCAAGGACACTCCAGCGACACTTACTGCGACATATAGTCCTGTAGTTTGAATGGTATGTACGCCCCTATATGCTGCGCTTGTTTTGTTTTGCCTATTGATACTGTAATACTTCGATTGCCCATGTAATACTCCGATTCTGATGTCTATTGCATGAATGTATTTTACAGGATGTGACCACAGATCTAAATGATATTAAACCTACCCAAGGTACAAGTCGTGTCTGAGTTTGATTTTCACGACATTTAATATCATTTAAATCTACGAAATGGCTGAACCCAAGATGATTACGGTACCGATTCTCGATGCCGACGCTCAAGCCGAGGAGTCGGGATCGGAGTTCACCCACTGGCTCAAAACGCTGGAGAATTACTTCGCCGCGCATGAAACGGAGCCCACTGCCGTGGCTAAGCTGTCCGTGTTACAGTCGAAAGTCCACCACCGCGTTTACCGGTGCATTGCTCGATTTGAGACGTACGCCACGGCTCTGGCCAAGCTAAAGCGACTATACGTAAAGAAACGGAGCGCCGTGCACGGCCGGCATCAGCTCTCTCAGCGGCGACAACAACCATCGGAATCGATCGATCGCTACGCGCAGGAGTTGCGTCACCTTCTGGCGGACTGTGCCTAGGAGGTACGGACCCACGAGCAAGTGCAAGATGACCTTCTCAGAGATTCTTTCGTCTCTGGAATTAGCTCTGGAGTCTTGAGGCTCCGACTCTTGGAGACCGCGGAGCTGACATTTACGGAGGCACTACGGCTGGCTCACGTCTTTACCAATGCCCGTGAACAATCCACTGCTTATGACCACCCACGAGTCATGGCGGGGACTTCTCAACT
Source organism: Myxine glutinosa (assembly GCF_964187855.1). Taxonomy (NCBI): domain Eukaryota; kingdom Metazoa; phylum Chordata; class Myxini; order Myxiniformes; family Myxinidae; genus Myxine; species Myxine glutinosa. The sequence continues at coordinate 139,549,444 of NC_136267.1, read as the reverse complement.
CGCGCGACCGGAGAGGGTTACCGCCGAGGATATGGGGGAGGACTCGACCACGGCCGAGTCTCTGGGTGCTCCTGAAGCGGACTCCGCTTCCGGCCTAACTGCTGCTACCGCTGCCCGGCCACGGCCTGAGCGGTATGCAAAGTGTTATTTTTGTGGGAATCGGCAGCACCCCCGAGTAGAATGCCCGGCTCGGGAGGCAATATGCCATCTGTGCTCCACCAAGGGCCATTTCGCGAAGGTCTGCAAAAAGTCCGCGCGAGGTACGCGAGCCCGCGCGGCCTTGAATGGGCTTATCGCAGAGCCAACGGACTGCGCACCGAACGGAGCGCCCCGCCCGGCCTCGATCAGCGTCTCCCCTCCTCACGGGCCCCTGGCTGCACGCTCGACCTTGATGGGGGACATCGGGCCGCCTAAACAACCGGCGCGACCACGACCGGCCGCGTCGCGATCGGCCTTGGCTGGCGTCCGGACGCCCACCTCAAACAAGCAACGCCGTACTGCTTTGGAAACTCCTCTGGATTCGCAGCGAACGCTGCGCGTGACTCGAGTGCCATCTGACGGCGGCTTTTACGAATTACACGCTATCGCACCAGCTCATGAAACGGTGGATGGCAGTGATCCTCTACGCGTGACTCGAGCGCCATCTGACGGCGGCTTTTACGAATTACACGCACTCACTCCTGCATATGAAACCGCAGATGGCAGTGAGCCAACTATGCGCTTGTCACGAGGATCCTCCACGGGCTGCCCGAACGACCGGCAAACTGCAGCCGGCGTGGGAACGTTCTCTGACAGTGGTTTTTACGATTTACATGCTGCCAACTATGCCCCGGGCTGCCCGAACGACTGGAAAACTGCAGCCGGAGTGGGATCCACCCGAACCTCTCGCCCGGACGGCACAATACCTGCCGGGTCTTCCGGCCTTGTGCAGGCCATCATTCCGCTCAAGGTCGCGGGCGTTTTTGCGCAAGTCTTGATCGACACGGGGTCTACGGATAGTTTTATCGATCAACGACTAGTGCATCAACATGGGTGGCCGGTTCTCGGGACTACACGACGGATCTTCATGGCCTCCCAATGACTTCGGCTGAGCACAAAAGGGGCATGTCGGCTGAAACTTGTGATAAAGGGCCGCACGTTCCCAGACGTGTATCTCATGGTGTTACCTGCGTTATGTGCCGACGTTCTGTTAGGACACGATTTCCTTAAGCGACATGGACGTTTGGAAATGGACTTCGGTGGGCCGGACACGCTTGCTGTGTGCGCCCTCGCTCAGATGGACGTGGAGCCTCTCTCGCTGTTCCCCAACCTGACCACTGATTGTACCCCTGTAGCCGTAAAATCGCGGCGCTACTCTCGCGCAGACGCGCAATTCATTGCGGAAGAAACGGCCCGGCTCTTAAAGGACGGTATTATAGAACCCAGTCGGTCGCCGTGGCGGGCCCAAGTCTTAGTAGTGCAAAGTGAGGCCCATCGCCGGCGCATCGTAATCGACTACTCACAGACGATTAATCGTTTTACACAGCTGGATGCCTACCCCCTACCGGGGATGAATGCACTGGTACGCCAGGTGGCCCTGTACTCTGTTTACAGCACTCTCGATCTGCGTAGTGCGTATCATCAGGTCCCCATCTCTAGGGCTGATCGCGTCGATACAGCCTTTGAATCGGGTCAAAGGTTATACCAGTTCACCCGACTACCTTTTGGGGTAACTAACGGGGTCGCTTGTTTTCAGAGGGCTATGGATGACCTCGTTACGAAGGAGAACTTGACCGATGTCTTTGTCTATCTGGACAATCTTACGGTTTGTGGGTATGACCAGGGGCATCACGACGCTAATCTGAAACGCTTCCTCGAGGTCGTGCAGAAATATCGCCGAACCATGAATGAGGCTAAGTGTCGTTACTCTCTACGCACGGTAGATCTTCTGGTGTACACCGTGACCCATGGCTCTGTCTCTCCAGATAAGGAGCGTCTGCGACCTTTGCTCGATATGGCTCCGCCTAGCGATCGGGCTTCGATGAAACGCGCTCTTGGGCTGTTCGCCCACTACTCGAAGTGGGTGCAAAATTTCTCCGCGAAGCTCCGCCCCCTCGTGGCCTGCGACACGTTCCCCATGGGCCCGGCCGCCATGGCGGCCTTCGAGGGCCTTAAAGCCGACATCGCGGGCGCCGCTGTAGCGACAATTGACGAGAGTGCATCTTTCGTCTTGGAAAGTGATGCCTCGGATCATGCGATAGCGGCGACTCTCTCCCAAGGGGGACGCCCTGTGGCTTTCTTTTCGCGGACTCTCACCTCCGCTGAGCGGAGGCATTCGTCTGTTGAAAAGGAAGCATACGCGATCGTCGAATCGATTCGGCGATGGCGGCCGTACCTGCTCGGGCGGTGTTTCCAAATCGTCACGGACCAACAAAGCGTTGCATTCATGTACGACACCTTACATGCTCAACGCATTAAGAATGAGAAAATCACTCGCTGGTGTATCGAACTCGCCGACTTCTGCTACACCATCAAATACCGCCCGGGGAAGGATAACCTGGTCGCCGACGCCTTATCGAGGCCGGCCACTTGCGCGGGGGTTGTCACTTTGGAGGGGCTGCGCGCTTTACACGGCACTATGTGTCATCCCGGGGTAGCGCGTTTCGCGCATTTTGTGCGCAGTGGTAATCTGCCGTACTCGATTGAGGACATCCGCCGGATCTGCCGTGATTGCACTATCTGTGCGGAGCTCAAACCGTGTTTTTACAACCCTCCTATGGGGACGCTGGTTAGGGCTACTAGACGGTGGGAGCGTTTGGCGATGGACTTCAAGGGGCCGCTGCCAGTGTCGAGTAACTCTCGTTAACTGCTCACTATCGTTGATGAGTATTCGCGATTCCCCTTTGCTTATACGTGCGGGGATATGTCAGCTGCCACGGTTATACGGTGCCTACAGAATTTGTTTTCTATGTTTGGGTATCCGGCCTACGTGCATACCGATCGGGGTGCGGTGTTCCTGTCTCAGGAGGTGAGGGGCTACTTGCTCCAGAATAATGTCGCTTCGAGCTACACCACCCCGTACCGGCCCCAGGCGAATGGGCAGATCGAACGCTTTAATGGGATTATATGGAGGGCCGTCATGCTAAGCCTCAGGACCCTCGGCCGGGGCCTCGATAAATGGGCGTGGTCGCTTCCTGCGGCTCTAAACTGGCTCCCGGCTCTCCTATGTACCGCCACCAACCAGACTCCTCATGAAAGACTGTTCCACCACCCTAGAAGCTCGGGTAGTATCCAATCTTTACCCAGCTGGCTCGCTGAGCCGGGGCCGGCCTATCTCAAACGAGCGGTTCGCGCTAGCAAGTACGACCCCCTTGTTGATAAGGTGCGGGTACTCCAGGCTAATCCCGAGCATGCTCGAGTGATAACGGCGGACGGACGCGAGTCTACTGTCTCCGTACGCCATCTCGCCCCTTGTGGGGACGACGACAGGGATATCAACGAACCAATCTACGAGTCTATGGACTCTACCGAAGCTTCCTCTATGGAACTACTGCCGTCACTTCCGTCGTCGCCTACTCCCTTGCCTGATGGCCCTGGGGTGCCCCCTCCGACACCCACCTCCGGCAGCTATTCCGATGCGAGGGACTCCGGGCTTGGGGACGCCGTACCCGGTAGTCTCCGAACACGAACTGGCAGGGTAGTTCGCCGCCCCGACCGCTACGGGTGGACCGACTGACGTGGATTGACGTACCCCATTCGATTATTGCTGACGCTTGCTTGCGACCTGCCTAGCGGCAGTATAGTTTTAATGGTGGGGAGAATGTAGTGAAATTATACTAAAGGTGAACCCGGGAGTGCTCGCTTATCCCTCTAAAAGGGGCGTCTATAAGACCCGGGACAACCGCGGCGCAAGGACACTCCAGCGACACTTACTGCGACATATAGTCCTGTAGTTTGAATGGTATGTACGCCCCTATATGCTGCGCTTGTTTTGTTTTGCCTATTGATACTGTAATGCTTCGATTGCCCATGTAATACTCCGATTCTGATGTCTATTGCATGAATGTATTTTACAGGATGTGACCACAGATCTAAATGATATTAAACCTACCCAAGGTACAAGTCGTGTCTGAGTTTGATTTTCACGACAGTGTTCGCTAGCTCCCTGTCTCCTGTGGCCAATATTCCCTGTAGGGATTGGCATTTGTAGTATGAAAGCAATCTTTCATGTGGCAATTATGCTGCATCAAAAGGGTGACTGCATTTTACAAGTTTAGCTAAATGGGGTCCGATAGTGGTTTTCTTTTCTTCTGCTAACTGAAATTGTTGGGCTTAAACCCCCCCCCCCCCCCCCCCTCTCTTCCTTCCCCACCAGATTTCCTGATCAAACACAAGCTATTTTGTTCATGCTACCTGTCCTTGACCCCAGGAGGCAGTGAGCAGCGGGATGTCCCTGCAGCCTGTGCATGATTCTGTGCTGCCCGTATTGGGAAAACATCTTCGCAACTATGGGATGAAGCAAGATATGATGGAGCATGACGAGGAGAAGGTGGAGAAACCAAAGTGCGATGAGACGCGTATGGCTCGGCATTGCCATGTTCTCAGCAAGTGTCTGGATCTGCTCCTTGATATCTTTTGTTCTGTTACTCTGCGGTTGCTGGTACACAGGGTGATGTTATGACGGGTGGAGGGGGTTGAGCGGCAATATAAAATTGGATGCACACAGGCACGAGGAAGTCGTATGTAAATTAAATTTTCTTATGGGTACAGGTGCGGTAGGTGTAACAGCTGAGGGTCATCTTTCCGATTATTTTTTTTCTTTGACTCCTAAATCACTCCTGTGCCATGATAACGAGACAAGAGCCCTGTTGGCCAGTTCTTGCAGCTCTGAGGTGCTTAACTCACTCCTGGATTTCCAACTGGCTTTCAACAAGATGGGATTGGGTGACAGATCTGACAACAGGAAATGGAGGTAACCTTAATTCTTTTTAATTATTATTATAAACTCATTTCTCAACTCATTCTCTTTCAAGTTTACCCAACCCTGTTTTCCCACCCCCACCCTTCCCGTCCGTACTTTTTTTTTTACTGTGCAATGTATATATTTTTTGTCCTCCAAGTTTTCTGTATGTTACTCCCTGGAACAGATTTTGAAAGTTGGTATTTAAATGTCTCTTTCTCTCATTCACGTGCTCTATTGCAGTGTCTTTGGTGCGGATGTCATTATCAAATGCTTGGATTTCATGAGCTTCACTAAGGAAGTTCTCCCAGAAACTGAGGCAGCATTTTACAAATACCTGCAGGTAAGCTTGCTAGGTGAACTTGACTGTAACCGAATGGCGTGCAATTGTTCTCTTGTATCAAATTTGTAATTGACCAGAATTCTGCTTTGAATTCACACTGGTTGCATCACCACTGTGGTGAATTTGTGCCCCTGGAGGCTAAAATAGAAATTTGAGATTTGGCCTACAGAGTACCGGCACGCAATGGTATATTTATTTTGGAAAAGGCACTGAGGGATCTTTAACGTCTTAAAAACAATGATTAGCAGAGGGCTTTAATATCTCTATTTATATTTAATTATTTATATTCTTAATTTAATTATTTATATTTAATTATATATTTATAACTGTCTTAATATCCCTTCCAGGGGATGGCACCCCTTTGATATGCCAGTGAAGTATGAAATGTGAGAAAACATGTTCTTGTGAAGCACCATGACGACCGATTAAATCAAACCCAAAGTGGACCGCTCAAAGGGGAGCAGTGGTACACATTGATTTATATTGTCTTGACCTTTGGTTTTTACTCTTTGGCTATTTAAAAGAGCAGCAAAAGCCTTACTCCATGATTCTTGGTTGTGAGAAATACCATTTGCTGGGTTTTCATTTTCTATGGCATACTGTTGTCCTTTCAAGACCGTAAGGAGGCATTAAATACACAGCAAACATTATTTTGTGGGGTTATGAGGGAGAACTCTGGTTTTGTTTGTTGTTGTTTTGTTTTTCAGGATCCACGCGTGGTTCCCTTCCTTACCTTTGCACTGACGTCCTCTGATAAGCGACGTGTTTGCAGTGCACTGAGGCTCCTCTTTGAGGCCGCTCCACTTCCTGATTTCCCCACTGTTATGTACGTTGCCTCCCGTCAGCCATTTCCTCCGCTTCGCAACCAGTTGCTCGTTTCGTACAGTTAATTCTTCGGCTACCATATTGGTGGTAAATGGAATTTACTGTCTTGGAAAGTTGGTACAAATTAAACTTGTCAATTTTTCCTGATGTTGAAGCATTTCAGCTTCTCTATTGTGATGGGATATTGGTTAAAAGGTGAGCTGATAAATCTCACTCGATTGTTTAACATCACTTTAAAGGGTGGACTTGGGGAAGATAAGTGGAGATGCAACTCAGAATCTGGAAACAATGTTTTTTTAATATAGATACATTATTTATCCTGCACGTGTGCTACACAATAGGGTTAAGTAATTGGTTCACTTCGTTTGTCTGTTTCTCTACAAACGTCAGTTTACGATCGAGGAACAACTTCTTTTCAATAAAATGTTATATTTTGATCATGAATTGGAACATAAATCTGAAAACGAGGCAGTACTTTGGCTCTGAATTCGTCCTCGGATCTTGGAACGTCCTAGGATTTCTCTCAATACTGTGTGGGCAAGGTGTTTTATGAGTTCTCTAGTACTTTGATAATTTTTCATGTTTCAGAAGTATCCATTTAATACATTGCCAAACATTGTACAATTTAAATCCTCCTGTCTGCCCCAGTGCCCCATCCTTTTCTTCCTCCTCGTCTTTTTCATTCTATTATTTTTTTCTCTCAGGCTCGTGGATAGTGTTGCAATTAGAAATGAAACACATAGACACGGGGGAGACAAAGAAGTAAATGAGAGAACACAAACAATGCGTCTGATCCCTTCAGCTAGCAGTCTCCGTTGCAATGTTGCATCACCAACTCCTCAGCCCTTGCCCAGCAAAATACAAGAACTTGCGGAGCAGTTTCATGCGGGAGTGCAGGTAAGACAGGGTACAGTATGTATTTAATTGCACAACGATTTGCATTCCAAAATCTCATGTTTAGCCTTTCAAAACTGATGGAAATGCACTGCCCAGTCTTTGTGTAATGACTCGGTGGTGTAATGGTTAGAGCGTCCACTCTGAGTCTGGTAGGTCAGTGGTTCATCCCGGCCGAGTCATATCAAAGACTTAAAAAACGGTATGTGCTGCTTCCCTTACTTGACGTTCAGCTACTTAAAAGGATAATAATAATAATAATAATAATGCATTTATTTTATATAGCGCTTTTCAGGAAGCCCAAAGACGCTTTGACAGAGTGCAAAACATAATGCATAGCAAAACATAAAGACAATTGCAAAAAAAAGAAGAATCAATAGGGAAATATTCAAAGCACAAAGGAGGGAGAAGGAGAGGAGATAGTCAGGGGTTAGATGCTGTGGGTTAAATGTTGAATGCAGTGTTGAACAGGTGGGTCTTGAGTGATGTTTTGAATGTGGTGAGTGAGGAGGAGTCTCTGATGGTGTGAGGTAGCGAGTTCCAGAGGGTGGGAGCAGCGATGGAGAAGGCCCTGTCCCCCCAGGATCTAAATTTGGTCCGGATGGGGGGGGGGGTCAGGAGGTTGGTACCAGCAGAGCGGAGGTTGCGGGTGGGAGTGTGTCTGGAGAGGAGGTCAGCCAGGTAGGATGGGGCCAGGTTATGGAGGGCTTTGTAGGTCAAGAGGAGGATTTTGTACTGGATTCTCTGGGAGATGGGGAGCCAGTGAAGCTTGTAAAGGACGGGGGTGATGTGGTCACGGGTCCGGGAATGGGTGAGTAGACGGGCAGCGGAGTTCTGAATGTATTGGAGTTTATTGGTGATTGTTGAGGGTGAACCATAAAGGAGGCTATTGCAGTAGTCCAGACGGGAAGTGATGAAGGCATGGATGAGGGTTTCTGCAGCCACGGAGGAGAGGGATGGACGGAGACGGGCGATGTTTTTCAGGTGAAAGAAGGCTGACTTTGTGATCTGTTTAGTGTATTTGTCGAAGGAGAGGGTTTGGTCAAAGATGATGCCAAGATTCCGGATGTGAGGGGAGGTGGATACTGGGAAACCGTCGATGTTGAGGGCAAAGTTATGGGTGGACTTGGTGAGCGTTTTTGGGCCAATGATGATTATTTCAGATTTATCACAGTTAAATTTGAGGAAGTTGATTTGAAGCCAGGATTTTATTTCAGTGATGCAGTTTGTCAGGATAGAGTGGGTGGCGGTGGAGATGGACTTGGTGGAGATGAAAAGCTGGATGTCATCGGCGAAGCAGTGGAATTGGAGACCATGACGGCGGATTAAGTGACCGAGGGGGGACAGGTAAAGGATGAAGAGGAGGGGGCCAAGAACTGAACCTTGGGGGACACCTTGGGGGAGGGGAGCAGTGGGGGATTTGCAGTTATTGATGGAGATGAACTGACGTCTGTCAGAGAGGTATGATTTAATCCAAGAGAGGGCAGTGCCGGTAATGTTAAAGGTGGTTTCAAGTCGGGTGAGGAGGATGGTGTGATCGATGGTGTCAAAGGCGGCGCTGAGGTCGAGGAGGATGAGAATGTTGAGGTTGCCAGCGTCAGAGGAGAGGAGAAGGTCGTTGGTGATTTTGAGGAGAGCAGTTTCAGTACTGTGGTTGGAGCGGAATCCGGATTGGAATGTTTCATACAGGTTATTGGCAGAGAGGTGATGTTTGAGTTGAGTGGCTACAGCGCGTTCCAAAACCTTTGACAGAAAGGGTAGGTTGGAGATGGGTCTGAAGTTATTTAGGGTGTCAGGGTTTAGTCCAGGTTTTTTCAGAATGGGGGTAACAGCAGCAATTTTGAGGGATGGTGGGACGATGCCTGTAGACAGGGAGGAGTTTATTGTTGCAATGATAAGTGGAGAGAGAGCAGGAAGGGAGGCCTTGACAAAGCTGGAGGGGATGGGGTCAAGAGTGCAGGTGGCAGTTTTCATTCCGATGAGGAGTTCAGAGAGGTCAGTAGGGGAGACTGGGGAGAATTGAAACAGGGGATGGCAGGATAAGGGGGGGCAGGTGATTTGAGGGGGAACGGGTGCGGCGGTGGTCAAGCTGTTGTAGATGTTTTCAATTTTGCGTTGGAAGAATGAAAGGAAGGAGATGCAGTTGTCTATTGTGAATGACTGGGTGGTGGTGTTCAGGGGGCTGAGGAGTTTGTTTATTGTAGAGAAGAGTGCTTTTGGGTTTCCGGAGCCAGAGTGGATAATTTGAGAGTAGTAGGTGGAGCGGGCGCGGGAGAGGGCATCTTTATAGTGTTGTATGTGGTCCTTGTAGGCCTGGGAGTGAACTGTGAGACCTGTTTTATTGCGGAGTCTTTCAAGTTGGCGAGCACGAGTTTTCATCAGGCGGAGTTCAGGGGTAAACCAGGGAGCAGAATGGGTGAAAGAAACTGTTTTGGTTTTTATAGGCGCAAGTTGGTCAAGGCAGGAGGAGAGAGTGTGGTTGTAGTAGTCAGTGAGGTCAGAAGGCGTGTGGAGGTCAACGAAGGGAGAAGTGGACATTTTTTCAGAGAGGGTCGATGAGAATGAGGCAGGTGAAAGAGCGTTTAGCTTACGGAAGTTGATAGTGCGATAATGCCTTGGTGCTGGAGTGGGGATGTTGATGGTCAGAGTGATGGCTAGGTGGTCAGAGAGAGTGAGGTCGGAGCCAGAGAGATGGTGCAAAATTAGTCCAGTAGAGCAGACAAGGTCCAAAATGTGACCACGGTTATGGGTAGGAAAGTTGACATGTTGAGTGAGGTTAAAGCAGGTGAGTAACTCAGTGAAGTCAGTGGTTAGCGTGGAGTCAGTGGAGTCCATGTGGATATTGAAATCACCAAGGAGGAGGATTGAGGGGGAGAGGGAACATAGCTGGGTCAGAAAGTAGGAGAAGTCAGACAGGAATGATGGGTGTGGTTTGGGAGGGCGGTAGACAACAGCCATGACTGACTGTGTGTGACCAGAGAGTTTAAAAGCCAGGTGTTCAAATGATGGAGCAGATGATATGGAGATGAGGTTGGTCTTGATGTCTTGTCGGTGAATAACGGCAATTCCACCACCTCGGCCCTCCGCGCGTGGTTTATTGATGTAAGAATATCCATTGGGTGTGGTGAGGTTGAGCGTGTAGTAGTCCAGTGGTTGTTGCCAGGTCTCAGTGAGACAGAGAAAGTCCAGTTTATTTTCCAGGATGTAGTCGTTCAGGATGAGGCATTTGTTGTTGAGGGACCGGGTATTGAACAGGGTGAGCTTGATGTTGTTTTGTACGGCGGGTATGAATCCAGGTGATTTGGCCAGGGTTCGCAGACAGGAGGTGCGATTTTGTGCGTTGTTGTGACCAGGTGTGTTGGGACGATGAGTGGGAGTGCGCTGAGCCGACCAGAGGATGGGGATGGAGTGACCTGATTGTAAATAAACAAACTTACGACCGGAGCCACGGTGAATGTACCTGGGTCGACGCAGGAGTCCATTCGATTTGATTGCAGAGATGCATGATGGGGTGGAGCGGGTTTTAAGCAGAAGGAGCCTTGCGGCAGAGTACCGCAGGGCCATGTCAGGCAGGAGCGAAGGGACGAGACGAGGCCAAGGTTGAGGAGGTGAAACAATGGTCCCAACCCACGGGAGCAGGCCCAAGGAAACGAAGGAGACGAAGGAGCCAGGTAGGTGAAGCCAGGAGCAGAGTCGGGACCATGCAGAGGGCAGACAGGAGCGAAGAGACGAGCACGAGGCCAAGGTTGAGGAGGCAAAGCGGCAAATGCAGCGGCAAACGACCGCCGCCGCTAATCAAGATCACGGCGGCAAACCGCCACCACCGCCGCTGCAAACAATGGGCGGCACAACCCACGAGAGTGAGCCCGAGGAAATAGCGAAGGAGCCGAGCAGGTGAAGCCAGGAGCAGCAGAGCAGAGCCGGGACCGTGCAGAGGAAGACTCAATGGCCAAAAATCCGCCACGACCACCAGGAAAGCAAGATACGGACAATGGTCCAGTCAGAGAAGCGGCGAGCAAGTGACGCCAGCGTCCTCTCACGACCGGACCGGAAACGGAAGTCATATGGAAGTCATATGGACCGCATAGATAGAGCTCGGACAAACAACCATACGTTGGCAATACTAGCATAGGCTTTGATGGACCTAATGGTCTCCTCGTGCGTTGAAGTTCTTTATTAGGGATTATTATTATTGTTATGATTATTATTATTATTATTATTATTATTAAGTCTCAAGAACAAAATTCTCGGCTAGTAACAGTCGTGCCTTAAAATGCAAGATTTTCTGTTTATCTTGGCTACAAATCTAATCTTTGTTTTGCAGTTGAACAGCATTGGGACAGACCCAAGAACATCCGATATAATCGATGTCTATGAACAAAAGCTCTCGTCTCTTGCTGTGAGTTTCATGGATTGAGTCCTAGACTGTTGATATCGTGGAACTAACTGTCTTTTAGAGGATGTTATTTGTAAGCTTAATGATTTATACGTATATAATTTATCTGCTGAAATACAGATGCAATAAGAAAGACATTGACCTAAGAAATGAAGCCCCTATCATATGACCAAAAGTCTTGAAAAAAACATTCAAAATGTATTGCGCTGCTTTGCCTTCCTGCAGACCAAAGATAACCACTTACAGGACCTCTTGGAGGCCAAGGCCAGCGCCCTGGTACAGGCTGACAGAATGCTGTCTCAGTATCGTTACCGCTGTGCACAAACTGAAGCGGAGGTACACTTGTAACTGTTACTATTATCAAAATATCAGATGCCATATATCTTGTACCTATGCAAAAGGGGAATGAAGATGGTGTGGGTATATTGAAAAAAAAGTAAGAAATGGAAGAGTGGAACATTGGAAAGAAGGAATGTTCGATTTAGAAATGGGAGTATGTATACTGATAGAGAGTGGGTGCAAAACTTCTGCAATTTTTGCAATCGTGTGATATAGGCTTCCCTGGCTTTACTGCTTAAATCGATTCTTATTTTGAATCTATAGACTGGATGAGATGGATTATTCTCTTGGCACTGATCGAATAGATTTGCATGATTCTGTTCCTTAGGCCCGGCGACTTGCAGGACTGCTCCGAGAGGCAGAGCGGCATTGCGAGAACTTGGGGGCCCAGCTGAATGAAGAGCATGCAGAGGGGGAGCGAGGTCGCCAGGATATGGAAAGACTGCTTGTGCATAGCAGGCGTTTAGAAGCTCAGATGGTTCGATTGACAGAGTTGGAGGAACGACTTTCCAAGACAGTACTTGCGTACGGATTGATTGCTGCTTTCATTTTAATATTCATGATCATCACTACTAACATCATTGATTGATGTCATCGACTTTAACACTCTGGTCACTGAGGTGGTGGCTTAGTAGTCAGGCACTGGACTGACATGCTGGAGGTTATGGGTGGGAAATTCATCAGGCTCAATGCAGCAGTATTCATTATTTTAAACCTGAGTTTCTGGAACCTGAGATCATTTCAGAAGAATGAGATTGTTGCTCTCACCTCGTCAGGAAACGCCCAACTTGCTCACTGACGACCCACATGAAGGGGGTGATCTCCCTACGCCACCTGCTCTTGTCTGCATGCGATGCCAGTTCACACATTGTGGTTGACAATTAATACTCTCAGAACAACTTGGGATCGCCACGACATATGAAAAATGAAAAAGCAGTGTTGCACAATGCACATTGGTTATTCACTATATAATAATAATAATCTAATATTATTTTGTTTATCAACGTTCATCTGAAATACTTCATTTTTATGAGGAAATATTGTCTATATGTTTTTTTTTGACGATTCACAAGACGTTTTGTATATATTTGCCGTTAAGGCGAAGAACATTAGAAAACGATTGTGAGATTAATGTCGGACAAGAGATGTGTACGTGCTGTATCTGCACTCATTTGGACTCGTTTGTCTTTTGCAGTCTTGAGGAGGCCGAAAAGCAGGGGCAGCAGCTGCAAGCTGAGAACCGTTCTCTTGGCAATGCTAGAAATGAACTTATGAACCAGAATGAGCACTTGAAGCAGCAGAATGCCAGGTGAGTGCAGGGTTACTATCAAATGTTTTACCTTTTATATTCCTCACTGGACGTAATGAGTGGTGAGAAATGCTCAAACTCATAAAATAATATGCCCTGAACAAACGAATCATTTATTGAGTCGTTCCTGAGATAGATGTGCTGGTATGACTGTGCTAAGATTTATAAACTTGCATCTTTGTGAGATTGTACTTGCGTTTAATTCCTGATTTATTAATTTATTTCCTCCTGTAATATTCTTCTTCTTTTTAGCCTTTTAATATTCCAGTTTGTTAGATACAGAGCGACCATTTCTCCAAGTTTGCAGCTCATTTATTTACTGCATATCAAAGCAAACGATGCACAATGCTACTTTCGTCAAATGACAGCCCTGGATGACAGCACTGCACAGCGTTCAGAAAAAGTATGCAAATTATACCACCACAGCCATTGTTCAAGGAGTGAAAGAGAGAACTTATAGATGACACACCGAATCATAAAAGTTCATTCAAAGAGTATGACAGTGTGTACTTTCAATCATTTAAATTCGATACAAAGAATCTCTGAGGTTACCTCATGAACAATAAATAGCCCCGAGTGGGCTCACAGTCATCTCTTGATGTTGTAGTTCAAACCTCTGCTGATTTGGGGGAACCCCACTTGGGAGCTCCCTGATTCCCTGGGTGGGCTTCTGATCCAAAATTGAAAAATGTCGCACCAAGCGATCCTGTGGACCATTGAGTAGAAAGAAGGGCTGTATCGGGTTTCAGAGCAATCGGTTGGTCATGAAACAGAAAACCAAGCACTACATTGGAGTCATCAGAAGGAACCCGAATAAGAAAAGAGCAAAGATTTAGTCATCAGGAGGAACCTCGATAGGATTCCGGTTTCAGCTGCTACTCTACAACCATCAAACCCATCCAGGCGCAGCCAAGTGAACCTTCCAGAAAAATCTCTGCAAGAATTCACCTCTCCTTGGACACATATATGAAGAAAGAGAGAAAGAAAGAACAAGCAAGAATTAGAATGAATAAGGAGAAATGTGAAAAAGTATAAAGAATTGTGAAAGGAACAAAGATCCCTAACTTTTAACCCCTAGCTCCTTCCCTTGACTCCCAGCCCTAATGTAAACTGCGAATACGCAAAGCGCGAATGTAGAAGCAGGTCACATGTTATATACCATGAATACGCGGGATCCGAGATTGTTGTGGTCCGACTGTATATCCTTAGAATTCAGGAAAAAAGTATTCCCGTTTAAAAAAATATACATTTCAAGGCACTGGACCCCTCGAGCATAGGCAGACCTAAAACGGGTCCACATGGCAGCACCTTGTGCCGCATGATAAGTTTTCTCTTTTGTGGAAACCTGTCACTTGCATCCCTCGAGGATCGAGGTCCCTCGAGCGACGAGGCTTGCTTCGATCTCTCCACGGCATCAAAGTTTGAGTGTTTTCCCGTTCATGTCTTTGTCAAATTTCTGCTGGGTATTTTGTTGTGTATGTGTTATTGTGTGTTTCTATTTGGTTTTGGTTTTGTAGTTGTTGCAAATTTGTGTGTAATTTAGTCGTTTTTTTGTTCGCGCCTCGTGCGCGGCCTGGTCTCTCCGGGCTCCCTCCCCCCCGTCAGTGTTTTGTGAATATGGCTTCTTTCCTTCATAGTATTTGCTTGTTTCTTTGATTTTCTTTTCTCCCCCCTACCTCTCACGAACATCTTACCCTTTGTCCAGCGTTTTGAAAACAGAACAAACAAATAAACAACCAAAAAAATAAATTATATATTAATTCTTTCTCTCCTCCCGGACACGTGCTTGTTCGCTCTCCTCCTCGTCTCGACTTGTGCCCCGCCCCCTATATCTCGTTTTTCTTCCACCTCTGCTCCTGCTTTCTCAAATCCACGTTCTCATTTCGAGACTTTTCCCAGATAGTTTTTTCATGGTTTTGTTTAAATATAATTGAAATATGTTTAAACTGCAGCTGTGATGCTGACGCCGCCCCCCCCCACCCCCCCCCCCCCAGAATTTCCATGTTTTAAACGTTTCCCAGTGTATACCCTGGATTAGAATAGGTACACCGTATCCCTGCGTGTCGTAAGAGACGACTAAGAGGGTTGGCGTCAGGAAGGGCATCCGGCCATAAAAACATTGCCTCAAAAAGAGAGCCATGACAATTACAACTACATATGGGGAGATCAGGAGAAGTGGTGGAAGTATTGGTCAGAAGAAGAGTGGACATATGTTGTGTGCAAGAGACGAGATGGAAGGGAAGTGGTGTGAGAATGGTGAAGGGTAGGCAGGGACAGAAATACAAGTTTATGTGGCAAGGGTGCCCGGAGGGCGTGAATGGTGTTGGTGTCATGTTTTCTGAGGAGTTTGTAGACAGTGTGGTGAGTGTGACTAGAGTGAGTGATAGGTTGATGATGGTGAAAACGATGATTGGAAAGCTCTTGATGAACGTCATCTCGGGATATGCTCTGCAGGTTGGTCGGAGCGATGAAGAGAAGGACAAGTTCTGGTGTGCGATAGAGAAGCTGATGGAAAACGTGAAAGATGAGGAAGTTGTTGTGGTAGGAGGAGACCTAAATGGACATGTGGGAAGGAGTATGGATGGTTTTGAGGGAGTTCATGGGGGTTACGGATATGGTGTGAGAAATGGAGAAGGTGAAAGGATTTTGGAGTTTGCTGATGGAGCTGATTTGTTGATTTGTAATACTCAGTTCCAGAAAGAGGATAATAAGCTTGTTACATACACGTCAGGTGGGTCGACGACAACCGTTGACTACCTGATGGTGCGTAGGCGAGATAGGGGGCACCTCCGGGACACAAAGGTGATCCCGGGGGAGGAGGCTGTTTCACAGCACCACTTGGTTGTCTGTGACATAAGGGTGAAAGGTGCGAGGAGAGCTCGGCGGGTGAAGTACCAACCAAGAATGAAGGTGTGGAGGTTGAAAGAGGTGACAGTAAGGGAGGCATTAAAAGAGAGGCTGAGTAGGGTCGAGGATGATGTGGTTGAGCTTGAAAGTGGTTGGACGTCAATGAAAGCTAGTCTGTTGGGAGCCATTGGTGAGGTATGTGGATGGACAAAAGGACCACCGAGGCACTCGGAAACATGGTGGTGGGATGACGAAGTTGGAAAGAGGATTGACGAGAAGAGGAAGAAGTTCAAGGAGTGGCAGAAGGCGAAGGGTACGGGAGCAGAAACAGCAGAGCATGAAAGTTATAAGGCAGCCAGGAAGGCTGCAAAGAAAGAGGTAGCAAAGGCGCAGGAGGCATGTAGGAAAATGTTCGGAGAACGCTTGGATTCGGAAGAGGGTCAGAAAGCAGTATTCAGGATTGCAAAGCAGATAGCGAAAGAGGTGTGATGTGATGGGGGTGAGTTGCTTGAAGGATGAAGTGGGACAAATCGTTGTTGACCCAGATGGAATTAAAGGAAGATGGAAAAGATATATGGAAATGCTGTTGAATACAGAGAATGAATGGGATGGCAACATAGAGAGTAACCCAGTTTTAGGACCGGCAGAGAAGATAACTGAGAAGGAAGTTGAGGAGGCGATAAAAGCAATGAAGGGTAGAAAAGCGGGAGGGCCGACGGGAGTTGTGGGAGATATGTTGAAGGCAGCAGGAAGTTGGGGTGTGAAGAGAATGACAGAGATCTGTAATCTGGTGGTGAAAGAAGGCCGCTTTCCAGTGGATTGGGAACTGAGTACCCTCGTCCCTCTATACAAGGGGAAAGGTGACCCTATGGAGTGTGGCTCGTACCGAGCGATAAAGTTATTGGAGCATGGAATGAAGGTATTGGAAAGGGTGCTGGAGAGGAGGATAAGGAAGAAAGTGAAGATCGACGAAATGCAGTTTGGATTTATGCCAGAAAGAGGAACGACAGACGCGCTTTTCATTGTGAGGCAGTTGCAGGAGAAGTACACGGAGAAGAGGAAGAAGTTGTTTCTTGGGTTTGTTGATCTGGAGAAAGCATTCGATCGGGTTCCACGCAAAGTATTGACATGGGCATTGAGGAAGTTAGGAGTGGAGGAATGGTTGATCAGAGTAGTGATGGCAATGTACAAAAGAGCGCGCACAGCTGTAAGGATGAAGGACGGGAACAGTGGTGAGTTTGAGGTGAAGGTGGGAGTGCATCAGGGGTCGGTACTAAGGCCACTACTATTTGTAGCTGTGATGGAGGTGCTGGCTCAGAACGTAAAGGAGGGTTTACCGTGGGAGTTGTTGTATGCAGATGATCTGGTGTTGATTGCGGAAAGTATGGATGGACTGAAGGAAAATATGAACAAGTGGAAGGAATGTATGGAGACAAAAGGTCTGAAGGTGAATATCGGAAAGACGAAGGTGATGGCAAGTGGTAAAGCATGTGGTGAGGTGGAAAGAACTGGGAAGTGGCCCTGTGGTGTGTGTCGGAAGGGTGTCGGAGTGAACTCCATTCAATGTACAATGTGCGCTGAGTGGGTTCATCAAAAATGTCGTGGTCTGAGAGGGTCATTAACCAGTGTGGCAGCTACATTCAAATGTAAGGTGTGCACAGAGGGAGCTGCAGATGGAGGAAATGTTGAGTTGGATCTTGGAGACAGCGTGAAGCTGGAAGGTGTGAAAACATTTTGCTACCTCGGAGACATGCTGAATGGAGAAGGTGGATCAGACTCGGCAACGGTTGCTCGAGTGAGATGTGCATGGAAGAAGTTTCGGGAACTGAGTGGCATGCTCATGATGAGGGGAGTGTCGTTGAAGCTGAAGGGAACTGTGTATGCTGCATGTGTGAGAAGTGTTATGATTTATGGGAGCGAGACATGGGTAATGAACGTAGAGCAGCAATGAAGGTTGGAAATGCGAATGGTTCGACGGATGTGCAGACTATCGTTGAGAGAGAGGAAGACAAATGATGAATTGCGAAAGATGATGGGAATAGAGCCTGTGATTGATGCTGTGAAGAGGAACAGGTTGAGATGGTTTGGTCATGTGTTGAGGAAGGATGAAAGTGTCTGGTTGAGAAGAGTGATGGAAATGAATGTAGAAGGAAGTAGAGGACGGGGAAGACCGAGAAAGACTTGGCTAAAGATGGTGGAAGAAGAAATGCGGGCAAGGGGGTTAACAAGGAGAGATGCAGAAAATATGGCAAAATGGAGAAGATTGTCATGGGGACCGCAAGGCTAACCCCCGCTCTAGTAGGGAAAATGGCCTTTAAAATGCATGTTGTTGTTGTTGTTGTCACTTGCATCCCTGCTGATATCATTTAAAATGCTGCCCACCACCATATCATGGTCTTCCATTTCCACTACCAGCTGTGACCCTGTTCTCCCCCTTCTCATACTTACCTTTCTACAGCATTTCATATTTTGGTTAATAAAGGTAATTTTACCACTTGTGAATCGTCCACTTGTTGTTGATTGTTTAAATGTGCACAGAACGCAAGAGCTATTGAGAGAGATGGAGAAACAGTGTCAAGATCTGCAAAAACAGCTACAAGCGAAAGAAGAATGCATGAAAGGTAAAGCTTACAGATGATACTCGATTCCCGTGACCGTTTGATCATCACTATGCCAAACATACCATCTAACTCTGATATTCTTATCGGCTCCTCATTTCTAAAGTTCTGAAGGAACCGAGGACGGTGATTGAGATGATTTCTGAATCTATTCGAGTTTGTATATCTGAGACCAGTTAAACTTGTTGAAACTTTGCATGATCACTCATCATTGACTTGTAGAACCGCAGGTGGGAAGAGGGGGGTTGGTGAGTTGAGCATTTGTGTCGATTTGATAAACTCTCCAAGATTTGCTGCAAACGATTATGGAGCGAGATGAGCAGCTGACAGCATTGGAGAAGGAACGTGAGCGTTCAGAGGAGACTGCGAACGCCGTGCGCGCAGACCTGACACGCACAGAGCAAGCACGGAAGGAGTTGAGCATCAAGGTATGCTGAAACAGGACTGCATTTTGCCAAACTATTGCACTTTTGGTTTTTGAGCTGGAATGATATAAGATGTCCCACAGGATCATAGAGAAGTAGCGCATACATTTTTGGCCTGTTTAGCCTGGTTTTGATTTCTGGCCCAACTATAAACTGTCAACTTGGTGTTCCATCACAATGTATGCCGTCCTTCAGATGAACATTGTGCTGTGAACACGTCTGCTTGAATTTGTTGCTGGATGTTAAATATCCCAATATGTCTCACAAAGAGGAGGCGAATTATGGCCAGCATCAATTTACAAATTTCTGCATTGACTGCTGTTGGGAAGGTAAACCGCTCGGTTGTAATTCTTGTAGTAAGATTGCTTCAGCAGCACTGAACCTGCCTTTTGGTGGAGCACGAGCGATAGGCAGGTGCTTGCGGTCATCTGTTGTGCTACCTCTTGTTTTTGTGACTGAATGCGCAACTCTTCGGATTTTGTGACTAGCATGCGTACATGGATACATGCATGTACCATATATGTATATTATTAGGCCCTGATGGACTTATGGATGATGGACTTATGGAAACGGGGGCTTATGGATTCCATGCGTCCGTACGTCCGAGCAACCATATCTCAGAGATGTATTGACCGATTTTGTTCATACTTGGCGCAAAGACAATACATGAAGGTATACATAAGCACATCGTTTTGTCTCACGATGCGATCAAAGATGGCCGACTGGCGGCCATTTTCGTTGTAAAAAAAATTCTGATGTTGAAGATGTTCTCAACCATTTATTGGACATGTATGGGCCGATTTTGTTCAAACTTGACAGAAGCACAGTACTGTACATGATTTATGGCTCTGACATTTTCTCTTTTTCTTCTTGCCTTACACCAAATTTTGATAAATCAAAGTATTGCCTTTTTTGTTGTTGAGAGTACTGGTGACTTTGGTGTTCAATGACCTTTCCATTTTCTGCAAGTATTCAAATCGGCCTACCAAAGGACACCACCTTTCCATTAGGATGTGACGTACAAAGTTCTAACGTTATGTACCCCATGCAAAATTTAAATTACTAAATTGTTTTATACATTTGCCTTGTTTATTTTGACTTATAGCTCCTGCTTCGCCCTTGTCGTGCTTATCAAACGGGTCATGGTAGACTTTGGGGGTATCCTTCCCCTTCTCCCTTATACAGTCCGTACAGGTAAAAGTATTCGCCTCATGATCAAAGTCCCAGCATCCATATATCACAAACCATTAAGCCTCGAAAGCTTGCACTTCAAATCAAGCTTAATTTTCCTTTTAGTTTCTATTTCGATCCAATTTGGACTAAAGATGCCCAGTCTCTTGCACATCACGATTGAGTCCGCACGGATCACTGCATGTTACTAATAGGAACTCAGAAGTTAGGGAGAGGGTAGGGGGGGGGGGGGGGCGGTTCATCATCCAAACTCTTTTGCTTCCTTGAACTTGGTTGTGTCCTTTTTGTATGCGAAACGCACTGAAATTCATTGTCTTGTAGACATCTTCGAATTTGATTTTAGATTTGTAACCAGCCATTAGACAATTGGGCACGGATGATGTTACCTGCTCGTGCAATGGCCATGATAAAAATTGGTCAATGTGTTAAACTATTTTGTGCTTGGGGACATTTGCATTATCAGTGCAGACTTTAAGAAATTTGTGAATTTCTATCGACTTGCCTCATAATTTAATTAATCGATATTAAATTTGAATGAGTGAAAGCCATTATTTCTTCTACCTCCTCCTCTTCTTTTACTTCACCTTCCTCTTCCTCTTCTTCTTCTTCTTCTTCTTCTTCATACTCTTATTCTTCTTCATACTTTTCTTCTTCTTCATCTTACTGCCAGTCTTTTTGGCCACTGTGTAATCTGTGTCCAAGCTTCTTCAGCAAATCTCAATAATTCACAGCTTAAACTAAAATCTTCTTCAGAAATTAATGAAAACCGGTGTTGGGTGCATCCACAGGCCTCTTCCCTGGAGCTGCAAAAAAGCACGAGGGAGAGAGAGTTGAAGCAGCTGGAGGAGCGCCTGCGAGAAGTCGAAGAGAGGGAGCGAGAGGCACGCGAGGAGATACAGAAGAACGCCCAGATGATCGCCATGATACACAGTTTGAGCAGCGGGAAACTTCAGCCTGGGACGGTGAACCTGAGCCTTTGAGTGACTTTCGAGCTTGTACTGCGGGTTGAGTCCTTTAAAATAGAGCATGATTGGAACTACAGACGTGTTAAAAGATCTTCTGGTTTCCTGTCGGTAGTGTTGCTTGATTTGAATTGGAAGGGGTATGGAGATGATATTCCCCCCCCATGTCTTGAGATGGAATTATTTTGATGGTAAATTAATGAATTAATTTGGCAATCTCTCAAAAGCTGGATTGATCCATGAAATGGAAAAAGAAAATCTATCTTTGTTTCACTCATTTCTATTGCCTGCTGGAGACGGTATTAGCGAATGTTACAACCACAACGGGCCTGTTAATTTCACACGATCTCCAAATGTACTATGTATGAGTAGTTACCATACAGTATGAGCAGCTGTCAATTTGTGTTTGGATATTGAATGTCATGGTTTGCTCAATAGCCAGCTGATTTCATTGATGGTTTAATTAACTTTAATTTCCATCAGTGTGATTATCATCGTCCACAATGCACCGCACTCTGGACATCGTCGGTGCTGCCGAAGCAGCCTCTCTTGGTAAGGGTTACGCTGCGTGCTTTTTATGTGACCTTCCCAGAGTGCGACTATAAATGCCCATCTTTTTGGAATTCGACCAAATGTTCAGGTTTTCTGCCTATTTTAAAATATATTTGGCAAGTGGTATGTACAGCTAGCCGATTTGTTTATTTACAAGAATATATGACTAGAACTAGATTAACATTCTGTATATACAGTTAGCCTGGCTATCTCTTTTAGAAATTATTTAATTATATTTGGAACTTTAATTTTGGATGCTTCGTCTTGTTTTCGTTTTCTTTGTCCGTTTTGTTTTGTATGAATTGTAAAATTGCTGTCCATGCCATGCGCGTGTGGCACAAATGTGCAAATGTTTTAATGCCTTGCTTTATTTGTGTGACGAAAAACGAAAATGTTCGTTTTGTGGTTGGTTTTCGATCGTACAGTGATGGGTGGATCGGAACGAGGCACCCGGCTGTTTGAGACATAGACGATGAAACAAATGGGGTGCGTGGTATGGCGACTCATGCTTGGGAATCCTTGGGGAAGGGGACAGCACAGCTGTCTTATTAGTACAAGAGATGTATGAATAATTTATGTGCTGATTATTATATACTTCTTGGTACGTTCGCATCGAATCGCATCTCCTCCACGACGAGTTAAAGGCAATTTGGAGATTTTTATTACAAGTGCGTTCTGATTAATCTCTTGATGATCAGTTATTGCCACGCCATCAATATGACTTCTGTTATTTATCTTCCTAACCATTCTTTGGGAAGTACGATCTCAGTGTAAACATTTTACCACTGTGCATCACTTTTTTTAATCGTATGATCAAAATATTCTCTTTATCTAATAAATTCTTTTTTCTCTTGGTTTTTCTGACGCTTGAAGTACCGTGAATACGAAGTGGAATGAATGCAATTTTTTTTTTTTAATGTATACAAAATTGAGGCTCACGAAAGGAATATAAAGGCGATGTAGTGACAGTGTGATTACGCAATTTGATAAAACAAGCAAGGGAATGGACTAAACCAACGAATGGAGGACACTAACCTGCAAGTAAGACAGGTGGGTTAGGTAAGGTCATTGAGGGTAGAAAAGGTGGTGATGCACCACCTGATTGAAGACTTGTTGTGAAGAGTAGGATTGAACTTGAGATTTAACTCTGGAAGGTGGCTCTACGTATGAGAGAAAATAGGAACAAATGCCATTCGGCCTGGATTTTGGGAGTTTACCCAGGAGGGGGTTACTGGTGGAACGCATAAATCTTGGAAGAGTTGGGTAGGGTTGAAGGACAGCAAGAGCAGAGGGAGCAAGGCACCAGCAGAGAGGTGGTTAAAAAATTTGAGAAGGCCACAAACTTGTACGTAATGTAAGAGTAACAGGCATTGTGTTTTGGCCTAATAGTGGGAGATTTTTACAATGTGAGCTTTAGATTACATATCTAATTACTCATTTCAGTTTTTCAGTTTTTATTTCCATG
Organism: Myxine glutinosa; assembly: GCF_964187855.1. Lineage (NCBI taxonomy): Eukaryota > Metazoa > Chordata > Myxini > Myxiniformes > Myxinidae > Myxine > Myxine glutinosa. The sequence goes on along the minus strand of NC_136267.1, from coordinate 139,526,339 downwards.
CATCTTGGACCTTGCTTTTCCCACTAAAGTTGGGGTAGCTTGGAAGTTTGAAATGTGAAAACTTTTCCTTGAGCATATGGCCAACCTCAAATAGCACCTCAAAAGTAATCCTTTCGCAGCAGTTGTTTTGGGTGCAAAGCTAGTCCAATGCACGAGTCTTTCTTTTCTTTTCTTTTTGTTGCAATATATCGTACAACTGAAGACCCAGGGTTCCACATTTATGTGTGAGTGTGTTACCGGCTGAAATCCACCATTGTTGCTGATGCTTATACAGTATTTGTGAACAGCGTTGAACTCTTGTATATGTACATGTTGTAGAACACAATGATAGGAAGTTGTAATTTGTTTGCTAGCATTCAAAGTGTGAACTCTTACCTGGACGCCACTTTCAGGTTTTTTATTTGTTTTGTATACAGTGGCAAGGCTCGTGGAAGAGCTAGAACACTGAACGGATCAGGATGCAACAGAACAAATGGAACAGTAGAGAGAGGGTACGGCAGTGGTTCCCAACCTTTTTGTAATCGCGACCCCTTTCTCAAAACCCCGAAACACACGCGACCCCCCTGCCATCAGCCGTTTCAGTTTTACAAATTTTTCTGAGAAGGAAAAGTGAAGAAAGAGAAAACAATCATAAATTTATCAATTTTTACAAATTTTACTACAATATTCCTTGCACATTATGAAATTCGGGTAATTTTAGTGAGTTAGTCAAACCAAGCTCATTATTATTTCTCACTGCCATCCATCGTCACACAATCCATGATCGTCATCACTAACATATCATCTCTCCAACCTAGCTAGTGGGATGGTTGGGGTTGCATCTGAGCAGCGAGTCTTGGAATTCGTGGCGGGGTGTTTGTAAGAGCCAATCTCATGTCATCCTCGACATCCAATCTGTTCCTGGTCTTCGTTTTGATGTGGACGAGGGTAGAAAATCCGGCCTCGCAGAGGTAGGTGGAGGCAAATGGAAGAATAACACGTAAGGTCAGCATGCTGGCTTTGGAATATGATTGATGCATAGCACACCAGAATTGAGTCACCAATTTCTTCTGGAACAGGTCACGCCGGAGAGTCGTTCCGTAGATCCAATAATTCATCGTGGACTTCGTCGGGGAGGCTGGATACGTCAAGTGTAGCAGAGAAAGGGTTTCTTACCAGTGCCACCTCTTCTCCTGTGAGCTCAGGGAAGTATCGCTGGAATTCCTTTTCTGGGGACTCTAGGTGCCTGGTAATCTCATCCTTCAGGAACTGATCTAGTTCGCCCTCAGACTCATCCATCACTCCGCAGAGTTTTTCAAACATGGCGATGTTCCCAAGATTGACTTTCCGACGCCAGTTCTGCAGTTTGGATATGAAGGCCCGTAGATTGTCTTGAAATAGGAGAACGTGTGTTTCCCTTCCCTGAAATTTCAAATTCAGCTTGTTCAGCTGGTCGAAAATGTCCGCCAAGTACGCAACCCGTTTATTCCTCGTTTCATCATTGAAGTGAGCCAGAAGATCTCTCTTTTCTTGCACTTCCAGAAAGAACCTGATTTCGTCTTTCAGCTCGAAGACACGATTCACAACGTTCCCTCACGACAACCAACGTTCAGCCATGTAGAAGAGAAGGACCTCATGGTCAGCATCCATGTCTTTGCAGAGTTCTTTGAATAGACGAGTGTTGAGTGCCCCAGCCTTCACGTAATTCACAATTTTCTCGAATTCACAATTCACTCGATCACAGAATCGAGCACTTCCCGCAGAGTGGCAGGAAGCATCTTACTGGCGAGAGCATATCGGTGGATCATGCAGTGGATGCCCTTAGCTTGGGGAGCCAGCTCCTTCACTCTTGTCTGGAATCCTGACTTTGATCCTAGCATAGCTGGTGCTCTGTCCATACAAACCCCGCACACGTTTCCCCATTGCAGACCTTCGGTATGAAAAAAGGTAGAGACCTTTTCCATGTCGTCAACAGCTTTTGTAGTGGTTTCAAGTGCACTACAGAAGAGGAATTCTTCTTTGATGTCGTCTGAATGAATGTACCTCATGAAGACAAGCAACTGAGAACATGAACTCACATCCGTTGATTCGTCGAGTTGAAAGGAGAACAACGGAGAATCTCTGATTTCATCCAAAACCTGCTCTTTCACATCCATAGACATATGAGAAATACGCCTCTGAAGAGTATTATTAGACAAAGATACTTTCTGCATCTTCTTCGCGCTGGCTTCCCCGAGAACGAGCTTCACCATCTTCAACATGCAGGGTTTGATAAGAGTGTCTCCAATGGTGTGAGGCTTTTTGTGTTTGGCAATTTCCAACGCAACTTCATATGAGGCCTCCACTGCTGCTGCACTATGTTGCTGAAAAGACCCACTAGCATCGAGCTTTTGACGCATGAGAAGAAGCTCATGGCGTTTGAAGAACTCCAAATCCTTCTCTGCGTGTTCCGGATGCTTAGTCTAGGACTCTAGGTGACGCTTGAGTTTCGAAGGTTTCATCGACTCCGCACTCAGGACAACATGGCACAAGACGCATTGTGGTTTCTCGACGCCGTTGTTGGCGAGTACTGTGGTGAAGCCAATGTTGAGGTAGTCTTCCGAGTATTTGCGCCTTCTAGCCATTGCTTCAGATCTGTAAATACAAAAACCCGGAAATAGACTATGTTCATCTCATATCGGTAACACATCGAAAAGAGCAAGCGAAAACTATAGCTAACTCCACCGGCACAACATTATGTTGTGTGTTCTAGGTATCAGCGAAATGAAAGTTTTGGTAATGTTCCCTTCTCCCAAGGCTACCCAGTTCTCCCAAGGCTTCTCTACCCCCCAGCCCACCCTCCGCGACCCACAGGTTGGGAACCCCTGGGGTAGGGGATGCCAACAGCAGGGTTGAAGGACTAACTAAAAGGAGACTTGGATAAACGAATGACCATAATGTGGTCACAAACTGACCAAATTTTTTTTTTCCTCCTCTGTCCATTCAATTCCCTCGTCCTTGCTGCTGAAGGGTTGATTCAATCATCCCCGAAGGTCTTTATGTTTTGGTTCAATATCATTTACGAGTATGACGGTGTTCCCATGTGAATGAATAACATTACATAGAGCAATGTCTGTCCCGAGTTCCCATGTGAATTAATAAGTTTAGATAGATGAGATTCATTGTGATTCCGATCAGGGGATTAATTTTATATCCATTATCTCAGTTTTATCGTGTGTGTGTGTGTGTGTGTGTGTGTGTGTGTGTGTGTGTGTGTGTGTGTGTGTGTGTGTGTGTGTGTGTGTGTGTGTGTGTGTGTGTGTGTGTGTGTGTGTGTGTGTGTGTGTGTGTGTGTGTGTGTGTGTGTGTGTGTGTGTGTGTGTGTGTGTGTGTGTGTGTGTGTGTCACTCTTCCACCCTCCCACTCTCTCTGTGGTAATAAACATTTTTTGTTTCTAAAAACCTGTACGTGGTCATTCGATGTACGGGACTGTCATTAAGCCTGATTGAATTGACTTTAAAAATCTGGTAACATGGGTCAATTGGGAAACGTGCATTTAACACACATGTGGCCGTTCAAAAATTAAGTAATGCTATCTTTTTAGGGGGACGCATACAAGCTTGATGAAACCTCCCTAATAATTTAACATTCGACCCAAACAAAGCCAATGGAAATCTGACGCAACAAAGCCGGGCAATGTGTAATCAGCAGAGGCCTACAGACCTGTTTTAGTCCCACCAAGAAACAAGATGGCGGTTATATCATTTCGTTTTTGTACTATTGTGGGTGGAGTCAAGCTACAGATGTGGGTGTGGTGGGGCTGTCCTACCAATGGGTGCACATTTCAAAAATCGCTCATCACCAAGAACCCCAACAACAGCAACACAAAACTCTTGTGGACCTGTGACACGTCACAGGTAAAAATGGGTGTGGAGAGGAATGAGGAGTGGGGTTCCAACACAGGGGGGTGTAAAAGATAGATACAGAAGCAAACTCTTAGGATGGAAAAACTGGAAATTTGGAAGGAAGTGGCCTTTGGATTAATGTGGGTAGAAAAAATCAAGGTTTTGGATTAAGGATGATCTGAGACAGCTGTCTTGAAGACCTGGAGGAAAGAATGGAATTGAAGAGAATGTGGAAGTTGGTTCCATAGGTGGGGAAAAGTGAAAGAAAATATTAGAGGTGAGCAGTGCTGCAAGATTTTGGAAGTTTCTCCTGAACACTGGAAGAGCAAAGGGTGCAAGACCAGGAAGGAGGTGGTAGAAGACAGAGACAACTGCCCTGCCTGTGATGGGAATGTGATAGACCCATAGACTCAGCTTCATCACAGAAGATTTCAATGATCTTTAACGTCTTGGCTTCCATGGCGTCAAGCCGAGCAATGCGTGAAGCAGGGGCGCTAGCCCAAAGGAGAGAGCAGTAATCCATCAAGCTGTGGATGAAGGCCTTGTAGGTGGATAAGAGTTCAGGTGTGCCAAGGAAGGGCATCATAAGATGGAGGATGCTGAGTCATTGGCTGGCTTTGGAGGACAACTTTGAAGCATGGTTTGCCCAAGAGAGAATCATGGCTAATAGTGTGAGCCAGGAGTTTGAATGATTGAAGTTCCTCAAGTCAAAGAGATCAATCAGAGACATAGTAGGGTCAGGCATCAATGTGTGTGCCATCCTTCAGATGGACGTTAAACTGGGAATCCTTTCTGGCGGCATTAGTTGGTTGATGTTAAATATCCCACGGAGTCCTTCGCAAAGAATAAGCGAGCTAATGCTGGAACTCGAGCCAAATTCCTAATTCTCGCTCTAACCTACAGGAAGCACTGCATCAGTGGTGCAGCCACGCTCAGCCAATGATGCTACCCCGCTCTCAGCCAATGATGCTACCCCGCTCTCAGCCAATGATGCTATCCCGCTCTCAGCCAATGATGCTACCTCGCTCTCAGCCAATGATGCTACCCCACTCTCAGCCAATGATGCTGCCCCGCTCTCAGCTAATGATGCTGCCCCGCTCTCAGCCAATGATGCTGCCCCGCTCTCAGCCAATGATGCTGCCCCGCTCTCAGCCAATGATGCTACCCCGCTCTCAGCCAAAGATGCTACCCCGCTCTCAGCCAATGATGCTACCCCGCTCTCAGCCAAAGATGCTACCCCGCTCTCAGCCAATGATGCTACCCCGCTCTCAGCCAACGATGCTTCCCTGCTCTCAGCCAAAGATGCTACCCTGCTCTCAGCCAATGATGCTACCCCGCTCTCAGCCAATGATGCTACCCTGCTCTCAGTCAATGATGCTACCCTGCAGCCTTGTGTGCCAACAAATGAAGAATAATCTTTAGCTGCTCCACCACACTTTGGATTTTTAAAAAAAACTCTGCAGCAGTCCACAGTGGAACATGTGGGTTAGCCCATTTACTAATGAGGCGTTGTTTTGTTGATGTACCATGAATCGTCGTGTGGATTTGCCTAACAATATTGATTTGTATGATTGACGAGGCATTTTCCACATTTTATTGTCATTCTTGTTGCACTTGTGTACATTAAACAGTTATTATTCCACTTAACCTACTTACTCTATAGTCCGGCAGCTAAGCTAAATATAGCATAACAATTGTGCATTTTGTGAGGAAAGCACCAAATTTGGCACACTAGTAGACTATCATATTATGAAAAGATCTGGATATTGGGCCATCTCAGATTCATAGATTTGATTTTTGCAAGATTTGCAGATTTTGCAGATTTGCAAGCTGAGATTGCAACGCCAGGGACGGCCGACTCCTTCCTGCGAGCTGCCCACGTCACCCGCACAAGAAGAGCTCATCAAATCACTGCAGCGGCACTGCACATCCTGCAACACCGTGCGTATGAACGCCACTGTATGACATATGCTGATGATGCAGAAGACCTGCCTGAGTTCGAAGACTGGTGTCACCAGAGAGGAGAAGACATTCCAAACTTTCAGTACTGGGAAACTGTGCTGGAACTAGAGATGTTGGTACTGGTCTACGTGCGTTCTCTGCGGCAGGCTTCATTCACGATGTACCTTGATGCCCTGACGGAACTGGTCCCATGGTTCCATGCCTTAGACCACACACACTATGCCAGGTGGGTCCCTGTTCACCTGAGGAACATGGTTGCACTCCCAATGAAGCACCCAGATGTAGCCAGATAATTCAGGGCTGGCAACTTCACTGTACAGAAGACGAAGAAGGTGTTCTCTTCGATCCCAATCGAATCGAAATCTTGCAAAAATCAAATCTCTGAATTTGAGATGGCCCAATATCCAGATCTTTTCATAATGTGATATTCTACTAGTGTGCCAAATTTGGTGCTTTCCTCACAAAATGCACAATTGTTATGCTAAGTTGCCCCACTACTACGAACCTCACCACTTAATTTTGTAATAGTCTTGTCCAGTTAAACAACAGGGGGAAAACATTTTTTTCGATTCATCACGTTATTTTTGTGCTTGAGATGAAGACTTCTTTTTGCGCTATCTGTAACACTATTCACAAGTGGATGTGTTTTGTCAGCAAAGTGTGACGCACCCGCACAACCACAACCACTCTTGGAGGCCACATTTCAAAAGATTGTGCACCACGATGGTTGATTGGTCACGTGCAATTACAGGTGTTGAATGGTCCTAAGGCCTCTTCTCTGGGTTCATGTGCAAGGACATCACCAGGATGATTATAGTTATGTTGCTCGCCCTCCATATCTGAAGAAGGCCGTTCAAACTAAACATGTAAACTACTTCGTCAATCTTGGGTTATTGTATGTTGTTGTTATATGTAATACCCATGTAATAACCTTCCACAAGAAGCGGCACTGTGTTATACATATATAAGTAAAGAGAATTGGATTGCTCTCCCCATTCTAAACCTACTCCCCCCAACGGGACTATAAAAAAATTGTACTCCCTAAAACTCTCCCATGAATATTCCGAGTACAACAACCAGTTTTCAAATCATTCCGTCCAGTGATTCAAGAATCAATAGAAGTCAGACAAACACACTTCCCGAACCAAAGAGTTCATGGAACACCTTACCCCACATCCTGGTGTTGGCTTAACGGTTAGGGTGCTGGCTTGGGCTCCTAGGATCCTGAATTTGAATCCCGGTCGATTGTTGAATTAACTCCGAGGTCAGCAAATTGAGTACCAATTCGCTGGTAATTGGGGCACTGCATCAGCGGCACAAATGCATGACCAGGGAAATGATGTAACCAGCAGCCACAGGCTGCATACGAAACAACAACCTTACCCCATGCGGTTGTGAGAAAAAAATGGCATGAAGGGCCTTAAAAGCCCTTCCATGTTGTGTTTTCGAGCATGATCTATATTTCCGACGAGCTGCAATTTTGTCTGAATCTTGATACTCCCAAACACTGAGAGAGCGAGTGGCAAATTGGATTGGTTGAGATCACATAAAATGGTGTAATATTTTGTACAAGTACTGCGAAACGGAAGGTTTTTGAAAGTTGCCAAAATATCAGATCAGCCCACGATTAGATCAGATGATCAGACGGCATCAGCCCACGGGTCCTAAAATCCTGCTCTGCCGCTGTATCTCACCTTCTCTCTATTCTCTTCACCCTCTCTTTTGCTCAAGGTCATCTGCCATCAGCTTGGAAATCAGCCAACATCAATCAATCAATCAACCAATACATCCGTCAAACCAACACAGCCACCAAACCAACACATCCACCATCCCAATACATCCGCCAAACCAACACGCCCGCCAAACTAACACATCCGCCAAAGCAAAACATCCACCAAACCAACACATCCACCAAATCAACACATCCGTCAAATAAACACATCCGCCAAACCAACACATCAGCCAAACTAACACGTCCGCCAAACCAACACATTAGCCAAACCAACACGTCCACCATTCCAATGCATCAGTCAAACCAACACATCTGCTAAATCAACACATCAGCCAAAGTAAGACATGCGCCAAAGTAACACATCCGCCAAACCAACACATCTGCCAAACCAACACATCCGCTAAACCAACACATCAGCCAAAGTAACACATGCGCCAAACCAACACATCAGCCGAACCAATACATCCGCCAAACCAACACATTAGCCAAACCAACACGTCCGCCAAACCAACACATTAGCCAAACCAACACGTCCACCATTCCAATGCATCAGTCAAACCAACACATCCGCCAAACCAACACATCTGCTAAATCAACACATCAGCCAAAGTAAGACATGCGCCAAAGTAACACATCCGCCAAACCAACACATCTGCCAAACCAACACATCCGCTAAACCAACACATCGGCCAAAGTAACACATGCGCCAAAGTAACACATCCACCAAACCAACACATCCGCTAAACCAACACATCCACCATTCCAATGCATCAGTCAAACCAACACATCCGCCAAACCAACACATCCGCTAAACCAACACATCAGCCAAAGTAACACATGCGCCAAAGTAACACATCCACCAAACCAACACATCCGCTAAACCAACACATCAGCCAAAGTAACACATGCGCCAAATCAACACATCCACCAAACCAACACATCCACCAAACCAACACATCCACCAAACCAATACATCCGCCTAACTAACACATCCGCCAAAATAACACATCCGCCGAACCAACACATCAGCCAAAGTAACACATGCGCCAAATCAACAAATCCGCCAAACCAACACATCAGCCAAAGTAACACATGCGCAAAATCAACAAATCCACAAAAACAAAAAAAAAGTCAAACCAACACATCCACCAAACCAACACGTCCAACAAACCAATACATCTGCAAAACTAACACATCCACCAAACTAACACACCCGCCAAGCTAACACATCCACCAAACTAACACATGCGCCAAACCAATACATCCGCGAACCACGAACACACTAACACGAACACACCAACTAACCACAAACACATCCACACTAACTAACACATCCATCTGTATCTCGCCTCTCCATTCTCTTCACCCTCTCTTTTGCTCAAGGTCATCTGCCATCAGCTTGGAAATCAGCCAACATCAATCGATGTTGATGACTAAGACATCCGCCAAAGCAATGCATCCGCCAAACCATTGGTTTGGTTTGGCAGATGTGTTGGTTTGGTGGATGTGTTGGTTTGGCGGATGTGTTGGTTTGGGGGATGTATTGGTTTGGTGGATGTATTGGTTTGGTGGATGTGTTAGTTTGGCTGATGTGTTGGTTTGGGGGATATTTATTTTGTGGATGTGTTTATTTTGTGGATCTGTTAGTTTGTCGGATGTGTTAGTTTGGTGGATGTATTGGTTGGGTGGATGTGTTAATTTGGCGGATGTGTTGGTTTGGTGGATGTGTTACTTTAGCTGATGTATTGGTTCGGCGGATGTGTTGGTTTGGCGGATGTGTTGGTTTGGAGGATGTGTTGGTTTGGTGGATGTGTTAGTTTGGCTAATGTGTTGGTTTGACGGATGTGTTAGTTTGACATATATATTGCTTTGACGGATGTGTTAGTTTGACATATATATTGCTTTGGCGGATGTGTTAGTTTGGCTGATGTATTGGTTTGGCCGATGTATTCGTTTGGCGGATGTATTGGCTTAGCGAATGTGTTGGTTTGGCGGATGTATTGGTTCGGCTGATGTGTTGGTTTGGTGGATGTGTTAGTTTGACGGATGTGTTGGTTTGATGCATTGGAATGGTTGATGTGTTGGTTTGGCTGATGTGTTGGTTTGGGGGATCTATTGGTTTGGCGGATGTGTTAGTTTGGCTGATGTGTTGGTTTGGCGGATGTGTTGATTTGGTGGATGTGTTAGGTTGGCGGATGTGTTGGTTTGGCGCATGTGTTTGTTTGGCGGATGTCTTAGTTTGGCGCATGTGTTTGTTTGGCGGATGTGTTAGATTGGCGGATGTCTGAGTTTGGCGCATATGCTTGTTAGGCGGATGTATTAGTTTGGCGGATGTCTTAGTTTGGTGCATGTGTTTGTTTGGCGCATGTGTTAGTTTGGCGGATGTCTGAGTTTGGCGCATGTGTTTGTTTGGTGGATGTGTTAGTTTGGCGGATGTCTTAGTTTGGCACGTGTGTTTGTTTGGCGGATGTGTTAGTTTGGCGCATGTGTTTGTTTGGCGGATGTGTTTGTTTTGCGGATGTCTTAGTTTGGCGCATGTGTTTGTTTGGCGGATGTGTTAGTTTGGCGGATGTCTTAGTTTGGCGCATGTGTTTGTTTGGCGGATGTGTTAGTTTGGCGGATGTGTTAGTTTGGCGCATGTGTTGGTTTGGCGCATGTGTTAGTTTGGCGCATGAGTTTGTTTGGCGGATGTGTTTGTTTGGCGGATGTGTTTGTTTGGCGGATGTCTTAGTTTGGCGCATGTGTTTGTTTGGCGGATGTGTTAGTTTGGCGCATGTGTTAGTTTGGCGCATGTGTTAGTTTGGCGCATGTGTTAGTTTGGCGCATGTGTTAGTTTGGCGCATGTGTTTGTTTGGCGGATGTGTTAGTTTTGTGGATGTCTTAGTTTGGCGCATGTGTTAGTTTGGCGCATGTGTTAGTTTGGCGCATGTGTTAGTTTGGCGCATGTGTTAGTTTGGCGGATGTGTTAGTTTGGCGCATGTGTTTGTTTGGCGGATGTGTTTGTATGGCGGATGTCTTAGTTTGGCGGATGTCTTAGTTTGGCGGATGTCTTAGTTTGGCGCATGTCTTAGTTTGGCGCATGTCTTAGTTTGGCGCATGTCTTAGTTTGGCGCATGTGTTTGTTTGGCGGATGTGTTAGTTTGGCGAATGTCTTAGTTTGGCGCATGTGTTTGTTTGGCGGATGTGTTAGTTTGGCGGATGTGTTTGTTTGGCGCATGTGTTTGTTTGGCGGATGTGTTAGTTTCGCGGATGTGTTAGTTTGGCGGATGGCTTAGTTTGGCGCATGTGTTTGTTTGGCGGATGTGTTAGTTTGGCGGATGTCTTAGTTTGGCTGATGTGTTGGTTTGGGGCATGTGTTACTTTGGGTGATGTGTTGGTTTAATGGATGTGTTGGTTTGACGGATGTGTTGGTTTGGCGGATTTGTTGATTTGGCGCATGTGTTACTTTGGCGGATGTGTTGGTTCGGCAGATGTGTTGGTTCGGCGGATGTGTTAGTTTGGCTGATGTGTTGGTTTGGGGCATGTGTTACTTTGGGTGATGTGTTGGTTTGACAGATGCGTTAGTTTGGCGGATGTGTTGGTTTGGCGGATGTGTTGGTTTGGTGGATGTGTTATTTTGGCTGATGTGTTGGTTTGACAGATGTGTTAGTTTGGTGGACGTGGTCGTTTGATTACATCTGCAATTGCAAACATCTGATAGGGCAAATGACAAAACAAATGTCATAATCAATGTTCCTTGTGAAATTTGCCACATTTTGGTGCCATGGTCGATATACTTTGAATGAAGTATGGTCACTGTAATGACGTTTGAACTTTGACCTTGAGTCAAGGTCACTAGACGTCAGCGGAAAAAAATGGCGACATCATTTTTCCGATTTGTAGGACCCAGTAGAATACATTTGTTGTGGTTGTCCAAAATTAACATGAACTGCACACGAACTTGAAATTGAGTACATAGGCCCCCCCCCCACTACTCTTACTTACTATGTCTCTCCGAAAAGACCGACTGGAAAATCCTTCCATCTACTTTCTCAACAATCCTCTCCAAGACGTTCTGTCGCTCAAGCTTTTGGGTCTCACTGTCTGCCATGATCTTTCTTGGGGAAAACCACATTTCCAAGCTGGCCTCCAAATCCAGTCGCCGACTGGGCATCCACTGTCGTGCAAAGTTCTTCCTTGGCACACCTGAGCTCCTCACTACATACAAGGCTTTCATCCGCAGCTCAATGGAATACTGCTCTCCCCTCTGGGTCGGTGCTTCTGCCTCACACTTAGCTCGGCTTCACGCTGTTGAAACAAAATCTTTCAGAATCATTGGAATCTCATATGATGAAGCTAACTCCGAGGGCCTTTCACTCACTCACCCCAGGTAGGTTGGTGGTCTTTCTGTCTTCTACCGACTCCTCTTCAGCCTTGCTCCACCAGCTCTCTCTGTGCTCTGTCGCCCAAATATTCCTACAGGTCACACAAGAACTGCCAGCAACCCTCTTCCACTGAAATTGCCAAAATCAAGACTCTCTGCTCACCTTCACTCCTTCATTCCTCTTTTCTCCCGCCTCTGGAACAAACTCCCTCACTCTCTTCAATCCCACTCCTCCCTCCAGGTCTTTAAAACAGCTGTTCACCACCATCTCTTATCTTCCCCCATCCAAAACGTTGATCTTTTCTACCCCCGTTAATTCACCCCAGATCCATTTTTCTGAAATTCCAACTTCTTTCCTGGAAGTTCTAGCTGTGTCCATGTGTTTTTTTTACCTCTGCCACCCCACCCCCCTTCCCGTGCCCCCTCCCCCCAAGCCCTCGCCCTCCCACAGATCTCCCGATGTCCCTGCTCTCAAATGTTGTACTTGTGTGCTTCCCCCTCTCTCCCCATCATGTCTCCCACTCCCTATATTTTCTTATGTGTCCGTTTTTTTTTGTCATTATTGTTAGCTCTTGCACGAGCCTCGATCTTGTATACAAAAATTAAAATGTATACTGTAGTCTGTATGTATGGATAAACACGATTGGGCTCAAGAGACTGCATTTTAGCATTCCAGCCGTGCTGGAAGAGATGATCCAAGGATTAGGGGCGTTCAGAGATGCGCACAGACTGTTTGAGTTCCAGAAGTTAGGTGACAGCCTGATGGCGCAAGCTTCGAGCCCCGCTCACCTTTTCTCGGTACATTTTGTCAACAGCACGATGAGACCAGGCACCAAGTTTAGTCCACGACTATATGAACTGTGCTGGTTGTTGCGGATCCATTGCGGATTGCAAGAATCCGACCTGTGACATAGCTGTTTGGGGATGTAACTTTGGACCTAATGTTGAAGCTCAATTTACTGAGTATAATCTCGACCATTACGATTTCAGTACCACCTACCCGGATAGATCGGATTGATGTTTCATGTATCAAAGTGTGAAGATTGGGAGCAGTAGCCAAACTTAAGGTCCTCCTGCATCAAGGGCCCCAGTGAGTTGCACCGACCAATGAGTAATGTGGACCTCAAACAGTTAAAATGGTTGATTGGTAAAGTTTCTCTTATAACCAATTGCGTTTTGTGTTGAATTGTGCCATTTTAAGTTTTTAGTAAGACTGCATCATTGAAAGTATTGGCTTGTTTATTGCACAGTTGTGATGCCAGAGTGTAAGTCAGCTTTCTGCTAAGCAGTCTCTCTAACCTTTATTTCCACGTCCACTGTTCCTACTTTTGCTGTTAATTAGGTTTCCTCGACATACAATGTAGAGGAATACCTATTGTTGCTGCTAGAGTTTATTCTTCATCTTATTCCCTCCCGATTTTCCATGTCCGGAAATTTAAAATCGATGTTCTCAGCAACCGTTGGTCCGAATGACACAAAATTTTCACCAAGTGATTGGCAAGAGATGTATTATTTTTACTGCTAATTATGACATCATAGATCACGTGGTATGGGCGCCATCTTGGAAAAAAACCTTTAACTTTGCCCCTCTATATCTCCGAAACCGCTGAATGGAAAAAATGGAATCATGGCTCATTCTAAAGATCTTTGCATTGTAGATTAGATGGATTTCTGAGAAACGTGAATGTTAGGTGCATTTTTAGGTGAAAGTTGGGAACCTCACTTTTTAGCATAATTAGGGTATGCTGAATTTGATTAACCCGGTTCCCAAGCCGAATTTTGAGATTTTGACCTTCTAATTAGCATAAACAAAATGGCCGCCAAATTGCCATTTATGGACAATTTATTTGAACAAGCATTTATATATCATGCACATACATGCCGCTCTTTTACTTTAACTTTACAACTTTTACCCCAAAATGCACCTAGAAGCTTATACATGGCCTTTTTAAAAATAAATCCGTCGAGTCTATTGGGACCAAAAATATATTCATCGAGATATTAGAATTCAACAAATAGAACCCTTGATCCCACCAATGATATTTTTTGTGCATGACCTAAGGAAAAATAAATTCAGAAATCAAATTTTTTGGACATGACAGGTCACGTGGTTCGGCCGCCATATTGTTTTTCGTGAAAAACACTAAAAGCGCTTTTTCTCCAAAACAGCCAAACAGATCGAGCCCAAACTTTGCAAGCATGATCGCATATCCATTCCGAACAAAATGTTCAATGCTCATGGCATCATAGGTCACATGGTTTAGGAGTTATGACGTTTTGAAGTATAAACTTTAAAACCTATCTGCTCCCTCATTTTTGAAGACATTGAGTGGAAACTTTACATATATGTTCATTATGTCGGGAAGCTCAAATGGACTTTTAGTATTTGTGTCAAGTCACATGGTTTGGCAGCAATAAATAATTGAAGGATAATCTTTAAAACCTCATATCTCTTGAAACGAGGCATTGATTGACCTGAAACATTAATGCAATGTAGCTGTCATCAAGAGGAATGTGTTTAAAATTTAAACATGATTGGTTGTACGGTCTGGAAGCCAGAAGTTATTATTGTTGGAAGAAGAAGAAACTACATGTTTTCTTCTCAGGCTGATTGATTGTGCCACTGCCATTTTTCAGATTTCTCTCTTTAAAAATCATTTCATCTGCAGTCGTTGGACTGATTGACATGAAAAGTTTACCATAGGAGCGCCTCGGACTGTAGAATATTTTATTGGTAATTATGACGTCATAGGTCACATGGTACAGGCACCATCTTGGAAAAACCTAAAAACTTTGCACCTCTATATCTTCAAAAAAGCTGTGGAGAAAGATTGAGCCATGGCTCATTGTAAAGAACTATCCATGGAAAATAAACCATGTGAATGATGTCATACAGTCGTGGCCAACAATATCAGCACCCTTGCACTTTTTTCAAATAACTCTAAATTTTCTCTAAAAATAAGTTGAAATTGACGAAAGTATTTGGTCTCTACAATTCTTTATTTCACTGTTAATATTACACTGAAGCGCGGTGCTACGCGCGCTTACTTGTATAACAAGGAGGAAGCGGACAACGCGGTAAGTTCAAGAGTCTTTATTATAAGAGCTCAACTGTAGCACTGGAGCGCTCCGGGCTGCGCGCCCGGTGTATATCCCGCGGCCACGCCTACCCCTCGGGCGTGGCCGCCGCCCACTTGGTGCGCGGAATGATGCCCTCACGCCAGTGAGCTTTCGTGTCCGCCACACGCGCCCCCTCAGAATTCCCGCGCACCTGGAGGGCCAGTTTGCGGGGCAAACGGATGACCTGGCCGAAGCGCCCTCTGGCGACCGGCGGCGTCCGGGGTGCAGGGATGCCAGCTGGGATGCCTACGGCTGCGCCCGGGATGGGTGCAGGACTGGGGGGTGGCGGGCCTGGGCGGTGCCGGGGGTCCGGCCACAGGGGGGCGGCCCCGACGCGGGGGCCGAGCCACCGGCGGTGGGTGGTCCACGTCGAGGTGGGCCGGCTTGAGGCGATCCACCGAGACGCGGTCGGGAGTACCGCCGATGTCCAAGGTGAAATGTTTCACCCCGGTCTCCAGCACGCGGAAAGGCCCGTCGTACGGGGGCCGCAGTGGTGTCCGGTGGGCGTCGTGCCGGATGAAGACGTACTCCGCGGTGCGAAGCTCCGGGGCGACATGCGTAGGCGGGTGCCCGTGGTGCGCTGTCGGCACCGGGGCGAACCTCCGGGCTGTCTCCTGCAGCGCGGAGCGCTCCTGCGCCGCGGACCATGGTGCCGTGGGGTCGGGGAGGAACTCGCCCGGCACCCGCAGCGGTTGTCCGAAGACCAACGCCGCCGCGGATGCGCGCAGGTCGTCCTTGGGCGCCGTCCAGAGGCCCAGCAGGACCCAGGGGAGCCTGTCGACCCAGCCGCCGTCGCGGAGGGTGGCCCGGAGCGCGGCCTTCAACGAGCGGTAGAACCGCTCGCACAGGCCGTTGGCCTGGGGGTGGTCGGCCGTGGTTCGGTGCAGCTGGACGCCGAGCCCCCGCGCGACCGCCCCCCAGAGCTCCGAGGTGAACTGGGGGCCGCGGTCGGACGAGATGTCCAAGGGGGCGCCGAACCGGGCGACCCAGGTGGCGATGAACGCCTTCGCGACGTCCGCCGCCGTCGTCGCCGCCAAAGGCACGGCCTCCGGCCACCGGGTGGTGTGGTCCACCATTGTCAGGACATGGGTGAAACCCCGCGAGGGGGGCAGAGGTCCCACCAGGTCCACGTGCACGTGGTCGAACCTACGTTCCGGCACCGTGAACGGGGCCAATGGGGCCTGGGTGTGCCGGTGCACCTTCGCGTGCTGGCACGCGAGGCACGTCCTGGTCCAGCCGCGGACGGCCTTCCGGAGGCCATGCCAGACAAACTTGTCAGCGACCAACCTCTGGGAGGCCTTCTTGCCCGGGTGGGACAGGCCGTGGATGGCGTGAAAAACCTGGCGCTGCCAGCCCGCGGGCACGATGGGGCGAGGCCGCCCGAGGGAGACGTCGCACAAGAGGGCCGTGCCTGCGCCGTCGAACGGCACCTCGGTGACGCGGAGGCCCGTGACGGCGGTCCGTAAGGCCTGGACGCCGGGGTCGGCGGCCTGGTCCGCCGCCATCCGGGCATAGTCGATGCCAAGGTGGACTGCGTGGGCGACGGACCGGGAAAGGCAATCCGCCACCGGGTTGTCCTTCCCTGCGACGTGCCGGATGTCCGTCGTGTACTTGGACACGGCCGAGAGGTGACGCTGCTGCCGGGCCGACCACGGCTCGGCGACCTTGCCCATCGCGAAGACCAGTGGCTTGTGGTCGACAAAGGCCGTGAACGCACGGCCCTCGAGCAGATGGCGGAAGTGCCTGACCGCCAGGTGAAGCCCGAGCAACTCGCGGTCGAAGGTACTATAACGGCGTTCGGGCGGGCGAAGCTGCCGGCTGAAGAACGCCAGCGGTTGCCAGGCACCACGCACCCATTGCTCGTGCACCGCGCCCACCGCGTAGTCCGAGGCGTCGGTGGTGAGGGCGATCGGTGCATCGGGCGCCGGGCGCGCCAGCATGGTGGCGTTAGCCAAGCCGAGCTTCGCGCCCGCGAACGCCGCGTCCATCTGCTCGGTCCAGGTAACGTCACCTTTGCCCGGCTTCCCTCGGAGGGCCTCGTGCAAGGGGCGCAGGAGCTGGGCGATGCGGGGCAGGAACCGATGGTAAAAGTTTACCATGCCCAGGAACTCCTGGAGCCCCTTGATCATGCGGGGGCGCGGAAACCCCTTCACCGCCTCCTCCTTGGCCGGTAGGGGGACGGCCCCGTGCCTGGTGACGCGGTGCCCCAAAAAGTCGATGTCGGCGACGCCGAACCGGCACTTGGCGGGGTTCACGATGAGGCCATGCTGGCCCAGACGTTCGAAGAGCGTGCGGAGGTGGTGTAGGTGCTCTTCACGGGACGCGCTGGCGACGAGGATGTCGTCCAGGTACACGTAGACGAAATCCAAGTCGCGCAAGACGCTGTCCATTAGTCGCTGGAACGCCTGAGCCGCATTTTTCAAACCGAAGGGCATCCGAAGAAATTCGAAAAGTCCGAATGGCGTGGTGACCGCCGTCTTCGGGATGTCCTCCGGACTGACGGGGACCTGATGGTAGCCGCGTATGAGGTCCACCTTCGAAAAGAAGGACATGCCCGCCAACCGGGTGGAGAAGTCCTGAATGTGGGGGACGGGGTAGCTGTCGGGGGTGGTGGCGTCGTTGAGGCGCCAGTAGTCCCCGCACGGTCGCCATCCCCTGCCGGGCTTGGGCACGATGTGGAGCGGCGACGCCCAAGCACTCTCGGAGCGCCGCACGATGCCGAGCCGCTCCAGCGTAGCGAACTCCGCTTTAGCTACCGCGAGCTTTGTCGGCTCGAGGCGGTGTGCCCGGGCGTAGACCGGTGGCCCGGCGGTGGGGATGTGGTGTTCCACCCCGTGCTTGACGGCCCCCGCCGAGAAGGTGGGCCGCGTAAGTGCCGGGAAGCTGGCGAGGAGGCGGGTGAATTCGTCCGCTGCCGGAAGCGTACAAACTAACCTCGCCGGGACCGAACCGCTCAGCAAGCCGCTTGGCAAGCCGCTCGGTGAGCCGCTCAACGAGCTGCTCAGCGCGCAAGCAAGCGAGCTGAACGTTTCAGCCTGGACAAGGCGTCTGTTCTTCACATCTACCAACAACCCGTGTGCACAGAGGAAGTCCGCACTGAGCAGTGCCATGGGGACACGAGCGGTTACGAACGTCCACGTGAAGCGTTGCCTTCCGAACCGCAGGGAGAGGCAGCGCTTCCCGAATGTGCGTATGGGTGTTCCGTTCGCGGCAAGCAACGCGGGGCCCCGGCCCGCGGTGTGCTTGTCGGACGTAGAGGCAGGGATAACGCTCACCTGTGCCCCCGTGTCGCATAGGAAACGGCACCCGGACAAGGTGTCCGTTATAAAAAGAAGGCTGCCGGAATGGCCGACGCTCAGGGCCGCTACCGAGCGCCGGCTTTGTAGTTTCCCAACTTGCCGAAGGAGCACGGCGGGCAACAATTCCTCGCCTTGTGGCCAAACCTGGCGTGGAAATGGCACCAAGTTTGCGGCGAAGGCGGAGGCCTCGGTTTTCGCGGTGGTGGTGGGCGTGGCGTGGCGGCGGCCACTCGGCGTGCATCAGCCTCGGGATCCACGAGGTGTGGTGCATCAGCATCAGGGTCAGCCTCGGGATGCGCGACGGCCGCGCCAAAACTCGCCTGCGCGTCCAAAGCCGCGAAGAACCTGTCGGCCTCGGCAGCGAGAGCTCGGGGTTCCGTCGTCACAGAACCGGCCAACGCGAGCCGGACCCGTGCCGGCAGCTGGCGTCGAAATAACGCCCGGAATAGAGCGTTCGTGGTTTCGTCGCCCATCAACGACAGCATATGGTCCATGCGGACCGAAGGTCGCGTGTCACCGAGTTCGGGGAGGTCCAGGAGGCGGTCGGCCCATGCGTCCACCGTGAGGCCGAACGTGGCGAGGAGGAGACGCTTGATCGCCTCGTACCTGCCGTCGGCCGGTGGGTTCCTCAGGACCGACACGACGCGGGCGGCCGTGCCGGGCCCGAGGGAGGCGACCACGTGGCAGTACCTGGTCTCGTCCACCGTGATGCCTCGAAGTCGGAACTGGGCTTCTGCCTGCAGGAACCAAACTTCGGCTTGCGTCTCCCAGAACTCGGGGAGTTTGATTTGGACCGCGTTGGTTGCCATTGCTGTGGCGGGTTTGGGTGGTCAGCGACGGCTGACCAGAACGTCGGAGGGTCACCAATGAAGCGCGGTGCTACGCGCGCTTACTTGTATAACAAGGAGGAAGCGGACAACGCGGTAAGTTCAAGAGTCTTTGTTATAAGAGCTCAACTGTAGCACTGGAGCACTCCGGGCTGCGCGCCCGGTGTATATCCCGCGGCCACGCCTACCCCTCGGGCGTGGCCGCCGCCCACTTGGTGCGCGGAATGATGCCCTCACGCCAGTGAGCTTTCGTGTCCGCCACAACACCTTTGTTTTTGATTCAGAACTTAATATATCCTTTTAAATCAGAAAATGAAAATAAATGGCATTGACAAAATTATTGACACCCCAGACTTAATACATGGTAGCCTTTGGACAAAATAACTGCAGTCAAGCACTTCCTAGAGTCATGAATGAGCTTGGTACACCTCTCTATTGGCAGTTTGGCCCACTCTTCTTGTGCAAACTGCTCCAGTGCTCCCAGATTTGAAGGATGCCTTCTCCCAACTGCTGTTTTCAGATCTCCCCACAGGTGTTCAATGGGATTTAGATCTGGACTCATTGCTGGCCACTTCAGAACAGTCCAGCGTTTCCTCTTGAACCATTCCTGGGTGTTTATTGAAGTGTGTTTGGAGTCATTGTCCTGCTGAAAGACCCATGACCTTCGACGGAGACCCAGCTTTCTGACACTGGGTTGAACATTGCGCTCCAAAATGCCTTGGTAATCTCCTGATTTCATGATGTCATGCACACATTCAAGGCACCCAGTGCCAGAGGCAGCACAGCAACCTAAAAACATCACTGAACTCCTCCATGTTTGACTGTAGGGAAGGTGTTCTTTTCTTTGAAGGCTTCATTTTGTTTTCTGTAAACAGACATAATGTGCTTTACCAAAAAGCTCTAATTTGGTCTCATCTGTCCACAAGACATTCTCCCAGAAGGATTTTGGCTTGTTCAGGTGTGTTTTGGCAAACTCCAGTCGGGCTTTCTTATGTCTCTCTTTCAGCAGTGGGGTCCTCCTGGGTCTCCAACCATAGAACCCTCTTTCATTGAGTTGGCGACGAATGGTGCCAGTTGAAACTGCCGTACCTTGTGTCTGAAGGTCAGCTTGAATCTGTTTGGCAGTTGATCGAGGCAGTTGATCGATTTTTCCACCATTCAAACAATCCTTCGCTGCAATCTTCGATCAAGTTTTCTCTTGCAGCCACGGCCAGGGAGGTTGGCTACAGTGCCATGGGCCTTCAATGTCCTGATAACATTGCGTATGGTGGACACAGGAACCTCAAGGTCTGTGCAGATGGACTTGTAGCCTTGAGACTGTCCATGCTTGGCTACAATCTTGTGTCTGACCTTCCTCAGACAATTCTCTGGTTTGCTTTCTTGTCTCCATGCTCATTGTGATGCACACAGTGACACAAAACAGCAGAATGACTCCTTTTCTCTATTGAAACTGGTTGAATGAGTGATTTTTATTTTGCAGGCACCTGCAACTCACCATAGGTGAGTTAAATTCCAAAGAAAAGGAGAATCACCTGCTTGAAATCTAATTATTTCAATCAACTTTTAAAAGGTGCCAATACCATTGTCTGGGCCCATTTTAGGATTTCTGTGTTGAATAAGCTAAAATTTAGTACATATTTTCAGCTTTTTTGTTTTGTTTCACTGCAAACCAAAGAAATACATTTGTGGATACCAAAATCTTTTTTTAAATTCAACAATTTTCTGGAAGAAATGGTGCAATTATTTTTTTAAAGCGCAAGGGTGCCAATATTTTCGGACACGACTGTAAGTGCCTCCATTATATGACGTTATAATTCGACAAGTAAAAAAACTTCATCTAATCAGTATGAAATTTCTTGAGCATAATCAAGTTATAAATTGCTGCAGAAATAAATAATAATGACGTCATGGGTCACGTGGTTCGACCACCATATTGTTTTAAGAGAAAAGCCTTCATAACCCATTTTTCCCAAAAATGAGAATCCAAACTTTCAAACTTTCAAGAGATCGAGGCCAACCTTTGCATGCATAATACAACTGAAAGCCCACCTGGAGTTTGCAAAAAAAGCACCAAAAGGACTCTCAGACTGTGAGAAACAAGATTCTGTGGGCTTTCGTGTGTCTTTCACTGAGGAGAAACTTCCATCTGGCCACTCTGCCATAAAGCCCAAATCGGTGGAGTGTTGCAGTGATGGTTGTCCTTCTGGAAGTTTCTCCCATCTCCACACAGGATCTCTGGAGCTCAGCCAGAGTGACCATCGGGTGCTTGGTCACCTCTTACCAAGGCCCTTCTCGCCCGATTGCTCAGTTTGGCCAGGCGGCCAGCTCTAGGAAGAGTCCTGGTTGTTCCAAACTTCTTCCATTTAAGAATTATGGAGGCCACTGTGCTCTTGGGAACCTTCAATACAGCAGAATTTTTTTTGTAGGCTTCCCCAGATCTGTGCCTCGATACAATCCTGTCTATGAGCTCTGCAGGCAGTTCCTTCGACCTCATGGCTTGGTTTTTGCTCTGATATGCATTGTCAGCTGTGAGACCTTATATAGACAGGTGTGTGCCTTTCCAAATCATGTCTAATCGAATTTACCACAGGTGGACTCCAATCAAGGTGTAGAAACATCTCAAAGATGATCAAGAGAAATGGGAGGCACCTGAGCTAAATTTCAAGTGTCATAGCAAAGGGTATGAATACTTATGTCAATGTGATATTTCAGTTTTTTGTTTTTAATAAATTTGCAAAACTTTCTAAAATCCTGTTTTCTCTTTGTCATTATGGGGTATTGAGTGTAGATTGATGAGAGAAAAAATGAATTAAACGATTTCAGCATAAGTTTGCAACATAACAAAATGTGAAAAAAGTGAAGGGGTCTGAATACTTTCTGAATGCACTGTATGTAGTAACAATGGGCTGAGGGGGGAAGGTAGAGGTAGAGGAAATACACAAGCATACCCAGTGAGCTGCAAGAGAAATAACAGCAACCTGTATTTGTCCATGTTTGTCTTTTCTACCTTCCATCCGAGTTTGACGTCCATCTGAGGGCCGGCTCAAGCATTGATGAATCATTCCGACTATGAAACACTGGGATGACCATGTATAGCTGGGTGGAAAATACAGCTCAGAGACAAGTGTGTGTCCCTCAAGGCTGTCCTTTCAGCCCTAATTCCTATTACCTGTTAAACTTACCTGTTAAAGTTTGCAAACTGTTAAAGTTGTTAAAGTTTGCAAAGTAAGCAAACTTACCTCTAAAAGTTTGCTTTTTCCTGAACTAATGCGTCGGTCAAGTGGCAACTCCATCTGCCAGTTTCTGCCAAAGGGTATCATTGCAGGGGATTTTGAGGACCTCTGACTGGCTTTGCTTGTGACCAGCCTGGACTTGTGACTGGTAACCTGGCACACACATCATTTGAAAACACCGCAGCTGTTTTTGTCCCCCGTCGCCCCGCGGAGCGAAAGGGGGACTATGGTTTTCCCCTCCGTCCGTGTGTGCGTGCGTGCGTACATGCATGCATGCATGCGTAAGCGAAGGACCGAATTCTAATTTGGTGTGTGGGTGCAACCCACGTCAAAATCCAAGATGGCCGCCGCCATGTATGTCTGACGCCATGTATGTCTGAACCTTGTGAGCGGAATATCTTGAAAAATAAGTGAAGTACCAACTTCTAATCTGGTGTGTGGGTGTATCTAGGCATAAGGAAGAACGCTATTGAAAATTGCGTCGCCACGTCAAAATCCAAGATGGCCGCCGCCATGTATGTCTGAACCTTGTGAGCGGAATATCTTGAAAAATAAGTGAAGTACCAACTTCTAATCTGGTGTTTGGGTGTATCTAGGCACAAGGAAGAACGCTATTGAAAATTGCGTCGCCACGTCAAAATCCAAGATGGCCGCCGCCATGTATGTCTGAACCTTGTGAGCGGAATGTCTTGAAAAATAATCGAGGTACCAACTTCTAATGTGGTGTGTGGGTGTATCTAGGCATAAGGAAGAACGCTATTGAAAATTGGGTCGCCACGTCAAAATCCAAGATGGCCACCACCATATATGTATATGTCTGAACCTTGTGAGCGAAATATCTTGAAAAATAAACGAACTACTAACTTCTAATCTGGTGTGTGGGTGTATCTACGCAAAAGGAAGTACGGTGTTGAAAATTGGGTCGCCATGTCAAAATCCAAGATGGCCACCGCCATGTATGTCTGAACCTTGTGAGCGGAATATCTTGAAAAATAAGCGAAGTACCAACTTCTAATCTGGTGTGTGGATGTATCTAGGCAAAAGAAAGAACGCTATTGAAAATTGGGTCGCCACGTCAAAATCCAAGATGGCCGCCGCCATGTATGTCTGAACCTGGTGAGCGGAATATCTTGAAAAATAAGCGAAGTACCAACTTCTAATCTGGTGTGTGGGTGTATCTAGGCATAAGGAAGAACGCTATTGAAAATTGGGTCGCCACGTCAAAATCCAAGATGGCCGCCACCATATATATGTCTGAACCTTGTGAGCGAAATATCTTGAAAAATAAACGAACTACTAACTTCTAATCTGGTGTGTGGGTGTATCTACGCATAAGGGAGAACGCTATTGAAAATTGGGTCGCCACGTCAAAATCCAAGATGGCCGCCTTGCGTCTTCCACTTTGTCAACTCGCATCACTTCACTGACGGGGGACCGAGGCGTAACGCTTGTTATTTTTCTATTTCAAAGGGTGTTTTGGCTATTTGAGCTGGTTGTCAAATTTCTACAGTATTTAATTGCACATGTCATTATGATGAAAGGTATGTGATGGGTACTTGCTAAAAATGACACCGGCCATCCAAGCCGATTGGCCTTCACTACTGCTGTAAAATTGAATATTTCTGTTTCTGATGAAAGTCCTGTGTAAGGATAATTATCTTTTTTTGCATGCTGTCTTATTCAACAGCACAATTAATTTCCTATGTCTGCTTCAGCCTGATTTCCCTTCTTGATGCAAGGAAGTCCTGGAATATGGAAGGGCATTGGGCTCACCGTGCCTATGCTATATTCTCTTTCCTGCAATGGAATACAATATATCTCACCAAGGTAACAAAATGGAACATTAAATACATGACGTACAGTGCCCTCAAAGTATTCACACCCAATAACGTTTTTCACATTTTGTTGTGTTGCAGCCTGAATTTGAAATTACTTAAATTGAGATTTTTTTGTCACTCAACTACCATATAAAACACAATGTGTTAGTTTCAGTTACCAAGCAGTCACTTGCCAAGTCATCCGTCCCCTATCAACAGTTTTGAATGGACTGTTTGCTCGAGTGCTTAAGCCACTTGAGTGCTTGAATCACCCCTCCTCCTGATCCCCTTCACCCTTCCCCTCTCCCCCTACTCTCCCTCACCGTCCTCCTGCTCTCCCCCAACCCCTACTCTCCTGCTCTTCCCCATACTTTCTCTCCCCTCCTCTCAATATTCCCGTCAGCTAAGCGACCCTGCATTGCCCGGCAACGCCAGCTACCTTTGCTAGTTTGACATAAAGTGGTTCCCAAAGGAGGCAGTAAATTTACGAGGGGTGATCAGGAAATGCGTGGTCTGACATCGAAAGTCAATTCAAAATGTTAATTCATGAAAAATGTTTTCTTGCTCGATGTTTTTGCAACAATTTTGCTAGCATTTATTTTCATATTCATTTTATATGGCTCTTTTTCATCTTTCATCCGATTTACCACTACATTATAATAGATACAATCGTAATAAGAATGATAATAATAATGATTTTTAAAACTTTAGCTTGTAGTTACAAAAGTCATTCATCAACCCTCATGTACAGAGACATGACAGAAGTAAATCGACACCTTAAATGTATTCATTTCATCTGTATAACGCAGTTTTACTCAGTGATTTCTACTAATATGCGACTATTTATTTACAGAAACGAGTTCCTGGGTCTTGTACGACAATTAACTATGACTCGAACCCAGGGAGCACACGAACTTTCAGATTTTCAAAGAATACGAATTGTTGGCCAATCGGAAGGTGGAGTCAGATAGCTCAGAACGTTGGCATCCCGCTTTCTACAGTCAATCGGGTGATTGTGCAATTCACCCGCGAAGGAAAGGAATCCACATCTTGCCGTTCTGGTCAACCTGGTCCCTCAGAAAGGTGTCTTCGAGCTGTCAAGCGGTCCATTGAGAAAACTCCCCATTGAAAGGCAGCAGATGCAGAGGAGGTCCCAGTTAGCTCAAGAACTGCTGTGCGGTACCTTCATCCACTGGGCTACTGTGGGAGAGCAGCTCGGAGAAAAGCTCTTCTTAGACCAGTCAACATTCAAAGGAGAAAGAAGTGGGCTGACGAGGTGGCCAACAGACCCTTGGAGTTTTGGCAAACTGTCTTTTTTTCAGATGAGTCCCAATTTGCTCAATTTTTTGACAGTGGACACGTATGGGTCTGGAGACTTCCCAGTCAAGAGTGTTCTTTGAACCGATTGCAGCCAACTGTCAAACACGGTGGTTTTTCAGTGATTGTGTGGGGAGCAATCTGGAGCGCAGGTCGGTCAGAATTTGTGGAGTGTGTTGGCAACATCAACTCTACGATACACATTTCTATCCTTGAGGATGGACTTCTCCCTGTCTTCTCCACTGTTCAGATGGTCACAAACAATACTGTTCATGGAAGATGGAGCTCCATGCCATGTGGCAAAAAAGACCAAAGAATGGCAGGACAGAAATGGGATCAAACGACCTCCATGGCCAAATCAGTCTCCTGACATGAATCCCATTGAACACCTCTGGGCCATATTGGATCGAGCTGTGCGAAATAAATCCAGGGAACCAACATCACGGGCAGAATTGCGAAACCCTTTGCGTGAGGCCTGGGCAGAAATCCCACAAGAGAAAATTTCGGAACTCGTTAGTTCTATTCCTGAAAGAGTAAAAGCGTTGAAATATGCAAAAGGCAAATCTACAAAAATCTAGTGTATGTATTAGGATGGATCAAATGTACTTCAAATGTTCAAGAAATAAATTTATTTTAAAATCATGGTGTCGATTTACTTCTGTCATGTCTGTGTATATGGTGATGCACAGATTAGAAGAACACATTGTACTTCTACTGCGGAGCAAGATTTATTCTCACAGAGGAGGTGTGGCCAAGGTGTCCATCTGATGCCAAACTCATGTTCAAGTCCAGAGTCCATGACTTTCCTCTATTGTGACTGTATTATCTGGTTGTGGTCTAGTTCATGTCTTGCCCATGTTACATTCCCCCCATTGTGACTGTATTATCTGGTTGTGGCCCAGTTCATGTCTTGCCCATGTTACCTTCCCCCCATTGTGACTGTATTATCTGGTTGTGGTCTAGTTCATGTCTTGCTCAAGTTACCTTCCCCCCATTGTGACTATATTATCTGGTTGTGGTCTAGTTCATGTCTTCCCATGTTACATTCCCCCCATTGTGACTGTATTATCTGGTTGTGATCTAGTTAATGTCTTGCTCAAGTTACATTCGCCCATTGTGACTGTATTATCTGGTTGTGATCTAGTTCATGTCTTGCCCAATTTACATTCCCCCATTGTGACTATTATCTGGTTGTGATCTATTTCATGTCTTGCTCAAGTTACATTCGCCCATTGTGACTGTATTATCTGGTTGTGATCTAGTTCATGTCTTGCC
This sequence comes from Myxine glutinosa, assembly GCF_964187855.1. Taxonomy (NCBI): domain Eukaryota; kingdom Metazoa; phylum Chordata; class Myxini; order Myxiniformes; family Myxinidae; genus Myxine; species Myxine glutinosa. The sequence goes on along the minus strand of NC_136267.1, from coordinate 139,499,531 downwards.
CAATTTACATTCCCCCATTGTGACTGTATTATCTGGTTGTGATCTAGTTCATGTCTTGCCCATGTTACATTCCCCCCATTGTGACTGTATTATCTGGTTGTGATCTAGTTCATGTCTTGCCCAAGTTACCTTCCCCCATTGTGACTGTATTATCTGGTTGTGGTCCAGTTCATGTCTTGCCCATGTTACCTTCCCCCATTGTGACTATATTTTCTGGTTGTGGTCTAGTTCATGTGTTGCCCAAGTTACCTTCCCCCTTTGTGACTATATTATCTGGTTGTGGCCTAGTTCATGTCTTGCCCATGTTACATTCGCCCATTGTGACTGTATTATTTGGTTGTGATCTAGTTCATGTCTTGCCCATGTTACATTCCCCCCATTGTGACTGTATTATCTGGTTGTGATCTAGTTCATGTCTTGCCCATGTTACATTCCCCCCATTGTGACTGTATTATCTGGTTGTGGTCTAGTTCATGTCTTGCTCAAGTTACCTTCCCCCCATTGTGACTGTATTATCTGGTTGTGATCTAGTTCATGTCTTGCCCATGTTACATTCCCCCCATTGTGACTGTATTATCTGGTTGTGAACTAGTTCATGTCTTGCTCAAGTTACATTCGCCCATTGTGACTGTATTATCTGGTTGTGATCTAGTTCATGTCTTGCCCAATTTACATTCCCCCATTGTGACTGTATTATCTGGTTGTGATCTAGTTCATGTCTTGCCCATGTTACATTTCCCCCATTGTGACTGTATTATCTGGTTGTGAACTAGTTCATGTCTTGCCCAAGTTACCTTCCCCCATTGTGACTGTATTATCTGGTTGTGATCTAGTTCACGTCTTGCCCATGTTACATTCCCCCCATTGTGACTATATTATCTGGTTGTGATCTACTTCATGTCTTGCCCAAGTTACCTTCCCCCATTGTGGCTGTATTATCTGGTTGTGGTCCAGTTCATGTCTTGCCCATGTTACCTTCCCCCATTGTGACTATATTATCTGGTTGTGGTCTAGTTCATGTGTTGCCCAAGTTACCTTCCCCCTTTGTGACTATATTATCTGGTTGTGGCCTAGTTCATGTCTTGCCCATGTTACCTTCCCCCATTGTGACTGTATTATCTGGTTGTGATCTAGTTATTGTCTTGCCCAAGTTACATTGCCCCCCATTGTGACTGTATTATCTGGTTGTGGTCTAGTTCATGTCTGGCCCACGTTACCTTCCCCCATTGTGACTATATTATCTGGTTGTGGCCGAGTTCATGTTTTGCCCATGTTATCTTCCCCCATTGTGACTATATTATCTGGTTGTGGCCTAGTTCATGTCTTGCTCAAGTTACATTCCCCCATCGTGACTGTATTATCTGGTTGTGGCCCAGTTCATGTTTTGCCCAAGTTACATTCCCCCATTGTGACTGTATTATCTGGTTGTGGCCTAGTTCATGTTTTGCCCAAGTTACATTCCCCCCATTGTGACTATTACTGTATCTGGTTATGATCTAGTTCATGTCTTGCCCAAGTTACATTCCCCCATTGTGACTGTATTATCTGGTTGTGGCCCAGTTCATGTTTTGCCCAAGTTACATTCCCCCATTGTGACTGTATTATCTGGTTGTGGTCTAGACATGTTTTGCCCAAGTTACATTCCCCCATTGTGACTATTACTGTACCTGGTTGTGGCCTAGTTCATGTTTTGCCCAAGTTACATTCCCCCCATTGTGACTATTACTGTATCTGGTTGTGATCTTGTTCATGCCCTGCCCAAGTTACATTCCCCCATTGTGACTGTATTATCTGGTTGTGCCCCAGTTCATGTTTTGCCCATGTTACATTCCCCCATTGTGACTGTATTATCTGGTTGTGGCCTAGTTCATGTTTTGCCCAAGTTACATTCGCCTATTGTGACTGTATTATCTGGTTGTGGCCCAATTCATGTCTTGCCCATGTTACCTTCCCCCATTGTGAACATATTACCTAGTTGTGGTCTAGTCCATGTCTTGCCCATGTTACATTCCCCCCATTGTGACTATTACTGTACCTGGTTGTGGCCTTGTTCATGTCTTGCCCATGTTACATTCCCCCATTGTGACTGTATTATCTGGTTGTGGCCCAGTTCATGTCTTGCCCATGTTACCTTCCCCCATTGTGAACATATTACCTAGTTGTGGTCTAGTTCATGTCTTGCCCATGTTACATTCCCCCCATTGTGACTATTACTGTACCTGGTTGTGGCCTTGTTCATGTCTTGCCCATGTTACCTTCCCCCATTGTGAACATATTACCTAGTTGTGGTCTAGTTCAAATATCGAGTCCATAACTTTTCCCCATTGTGTATTATCTAGCTCTCGTCTAGTTCAAGTCTCGACTTCATGACTTTCCCTCACTGTGACTGCATTTTCTGGCTGCTCCATTGTTCACGTCAAGTCAATGACTTTTACTATATTTTTACTGTAGTCAATGACTTTATTATCTGAGTGTGGCCGAGTTCAAGTCTCGAGTCTGTAACATCCTCCCCCGACTCTATTATCGATCCGTGGCCTCATTCTAGTATTGACCCCATTACTTTCCCCCATTGTAACTGTATTATCTGGTTGTGGCTTAGTTCATGTTTTGCCCAAGTTACATTCGCCTATTGTGACTGTATTATCTGGTTGTGGCCCAGTTCATGTTTTGCCCATGTTACTTTCCCCCATTGTAACTGTATTATCTGGTTGTGGCCTAGTTCATGTTTTGCCCAAGTTACATTCGCCTATTGTGACTGTATTATCTGGTTGTGGCCCAATTCATGTCTTGCCCATGTTACCTTCCCCCATTGTGAACATATTACCTAGTTGTGGTCTAGTCCATGTCTTGCCCATGTTACATTCCCCCCATTGTGACTATTACTGTACCTGGTTGTGGCCTTGTTCATGTCTTGCCCATGTTACATTCCCCCATTGTGACTGTATTATCTGGTTGTGGCCCAGTTCATGTCTTGCCCATGTTACCTTCCCCCATTGTGAACATATTACCTAGTTGTGGTCTAGTTCATGTCTTGCCCATGTTACATTCCCCCCATTGTGACTATTACTGTACCTGGTTGTGGCCTTGTTCATGTCTTGCCCATGTTACCTTCCCCCATTGTGAACATATTACCTAGTTGTGGTCTAGTTCAAATATCGAGTCCATAACTTTTCCCCATTGTGTATTATCTAGCTCTCGTCTAGTTCAAGTCTCGACTTCATGACTTTCCCTCACTGTGACTGCATTTTCTGGCTGCTCCATTGTTCACGTCAAGTCAATGACTTTTACTATATTTTTTACTGTAGTCAATGACTTTATTATCTGAGTGTGGCCGAGTTCAAGTCTCGAGTCTGTAACATCCTCCCCCGACTCTATTATCGATCCGTGGCCTCATTCTAGTATTGACCCCATTACTTTCCCCCATTGTAACTGTATTATCTGGTTGTGGTCTAGTTCATCTTTTGCCCAAGTTACATTCCCCCATTGTGACTGTATTATCTTGTTGTGGCCCAGTTCATGTCTAGCCCATGTTACATTCCCCCATTGTGAACATATTACCTATTTGTGGTCGAGTTCAAGTCTCGAGTCTGTAACATCCTCCTCCGACTCTATTATCTATCCTTGGCCTCATTCTCGTCTTGACCCCATTACTTTCCCCCATTGTAACTGCATTATCTGGTTGTGGTCCATTTCAAGTATCGACTCAGTGACTTTCCTCACTGTGACTGCATTGTTTGGCTGTGGTCCAGTTCAAGTATCGACCAGTGACTTTCCTCACTGTAACTGCATTATCTGGCTGTGGTCCAGTTCAAGTATCGACCAGTGACTTTCCTCACTGTAACTGCATTATCTGGCTGTGGTCCAGTTCAAGTATCGACTCAGTGACTTTCCTCACTGTAACTGCATTATCTGGCTGTGGTCCAGTTCAAGTATCGAGCAGTGACTTTCCTCACTGTGACTGCATTGTTTGGCTGTGGTCCAGTTCAAGTATCGACCAGTGACTTTCCTCACTGTAACTGCATTATCTGGCTGTGGTCCAGTTCAAGTATCGACCAGTGAATTTCCTCAGTGTAACTGCATTATCTGACTGTGGTCCAGTTCAAGTATCGACTCAGTGACTTTCCTCACTGTGACTGCATTGTTTGGCTGTGGTCCAGTTCAAGTATCGACCAGTGACTTTCCTCACTGTAACTGCATTATCTGGCTGTGGTCCAGTTCAAGTATCGACTCAGTGACTTTCCTCACTGTGACTGCATTGTTTGGCTGTGGTCCAGTTCAAGTATCGACCAGTGACTTTCCTCACTGTAACTGCATTATCTGGCTGTGGTCCAGTTCAAGTATCGACTCAGTGACTTTCCTCACTGTGACTGCATTGTTTGGCTGTGGTCCAGTTCAAGTATCGACCAGTGACTTTCCTCACTGTAACTGCATTATCTGGCTGTGGTCCAGTTCAAGTATCGACTCAGTGACTTTCCTCACTGTGACTGCATTGTTTGGCTGTGTTGGTGTTGTTCAAATCTCGAATCCATGACTTTCACTGTAACTCTGTCACCTCTGCCACCGAAGTTGGGCAGAGATTATGTTTTCATCCTGTCTGTGTGTCTGTTTTTTACTTGGCAAAAAAAATAAAAATGTTTGCAAGTATGTTGATCACTCCTGTTTGTGTGTTTGTTTGTTTGTGTGTGTTTGTCTGTCTGTCCGCTCACTTATCCTTGCCTACAGGTCACAATTTGAAACCGATCTTCACAAAACCTCACCAAATGGTAGAGTTCGTGGTCCGACAAAATCCTATATATTTTTGAGGCCAAAAGGTCAAAGGTCAATAGAGACCAAAGGTCAACCACTTTTTTCAAATTTCTAAAATCCTCAATTTTAATCCGATTGACTTGAAATTTGAAAAGGATTTAAATATCGGCAAACTGAATTCAACCACCAACTATTTTTGAGATCAGCATAGGCCAAAAGGTCAACATAGGCCAAAGGACAACCACTTTTTTCGAATTTCTAAAAGCCTAAATTTTAATCCGATTGACTTTAAATTTGAATAGGATTTACATATCAGCTAACTGAATTCAACCACCAACTATTTTTTGGATCAACATAAGTCATAATCTCAACATAGGCCAAAGGTCAACCAATTTTTTCAAATTTCTAAAATCCTCAATTTTCATCTGATTGACTTGAAATTTGAAAAGGATTTTCCTGTCAGGTTATTGAAACCAACCACGAACTATTTTTGAGGTCAACATTTGCCAAAAGGTCAACATAGACCAAATTTCTAAAATTGTCAATCTTCATCCGATTAACTTAAACTTTGAAGACGATTTGCACATCAGGTCACTGAATTCAATCACTAATTATTTTTCAGGTCAAAAGGATGCTCTGCCGAGTGCCATGCTACTTTGTTCTGTTTTGCCAAGTGTCACTCTATGAGTGATTTTTCATCTGTTTGTTTGTTTGACTGTGAGCAGGATATCTCAAAAAATTACTGACGGATTCTGACGAAACTTGGTGGACAGGTTGGGTGTGTGACAAGGACGAATTCATTCAATTTTGGTGAAGATCCGACTGTGGATCCGGATACTAAAATTTTTCATTTTTAAGTTCTTCACCATTGAGAAATAGGGCGAAATTGATATATGTCAGTCTCGGGGAGGTATGCGCTCTACCGAGTGCCGTTCTAGTTGTTTTATGCATCTAACCATTTTTTTTAATTCATGAAGATCTCTGCACTCACTAGGAACAACATTAATGCACTTGCGATGTTGTTTACATGTCTGCATGCCCAATAAAAAAAGGTGACCACAGACCTTTATTTTCATGCGCAAGTGGTTTTGCTGGTCTGGTGGTTATGCCTTGTCTAGGCAACCGCTGTGACTTTCTTCGTAAAGATTAGTCCCATACACTATTGGAGATACAAACACTGTGATAAGAGCTCACGACGGTTAAAGACCGAAAGTGTCTGGGGCGGTCACTGCTCTTCACCCGGTCTAAATGATGATCCATGCTTTAGAAGATGTATATTTTGTGGAGTTGATTATGCGATTCATATGCTCTGGCATTTCAATATATTACTGCATGCTGGTCTAGACTTTGTGCTGAAGGTTGGACTTGGTTTGCCATTCACAGGCGGTGTTTGGCACGACCTATGGGTGCTATTTTTAAACTATCTCAAACTCAAAATGCAGATCGAGCTCATCGCTTCTCGTTGGAGTATATTTCATCCAATGCGCAATTGAACACCGTGTTAGCGCAGAGCTCTGCAAGCTGAGCCCGTTTGCCACAAACAGAATTTTTTTTTGTTTTTTTTGATTGGTGCCCTGGTTATACAGTACCTGCTTTGTATCCTGCCACGATGGTAAAGACTGGACTGTGTAAGCTGATAATCTTCATTGTTCTTGCTTGAGAAGTGATAAACACTGCATTTGATCACTCTTTCTTTTGCAGGTTGAAGTAAATACCCTCTAACAATCTCTCTCCGAAAGCACCGTCTGGAAACCTCTCCCATCTACTTTCTTAGCAATCCCCTTGAGAAAGTTCAGTCACTCAAACTCCTTCGTCTCACTATCAGCTGTGATCTTTCTTGGGCAAACCACATTTCAAAGTTGGTCTCCAAAGCCAGCCGCCGACTGGGCATCGTCCGTCGTGCAAAGGCCTTCTTTGGCACACCTGAATTGCTATCCCGCTACAAGGCTTTCATCCGCGGCTTTATGAGGTACTTCTGTCTCCTCCCCCACCACCCCCCCCCCCCCTCCCCGGGCTGGCTCCCCTGCCTCACATCTTGCTCAGCTTGACAAAGTGGAAACCAAGGCGTTCAAGAGCATTGGAATGTCCCTCGATGAACCTCAGTGCATGGGTCTATCATTTCACAATCACAGACAGGTTAGTGCAGGTCTCTATCTTCGACCACCTCCTTTCTGGTCGTGCACCCTCTGCTCTTTCCATGCTTGTCTCTTCTCCCCTCCCCCATAACCCCTTCTGGTGAAATTCCTATAATCCAGACTCACTGCTCACCTCCATTCATTCATTCATTCCTCTTTTTTCCCAGCTGTGGAACCAACTTCCACATTCTCTTCAATCTCATTCTTTCCTTCAGGTCTTCAGGACAGCTGTTGACCACCATCTCGGATCACCACCAATCCTAAACCATGATCTTTTCTAACCTAGTTAACCCCACCCAAATCCCTCCTCCTTCCAAATTTACAGTTTTGCCTCCTGATAGTTGCCTCCACCACCAAAGGTGGATGGAGGTTATGTTTTCAATTTGTATCCATCTTGTCCACCCCATGCATCCTCTCCTGCCCATCATTCCTCCCCACCTCCATTATTTGTCCAAATCTGCCTTTATCTTGGCCTTCAACTCTGCTGTTGGGGTTTTCTCTCTCTCTCTCTCTCTCTCTCTCTCTCTCTCTCTCTCTCTCTCTCTGTCTCTGTCTCTCTGTCTCTCCCTCTTGTTACGTGGTCCTCCCCAAACCCCGGTCACGTTGTACCTCCGAGCCTCGAGAGGAGTCACGGCAGAAAGATATGTTATTCTGTGTGTCAAAGATCAATGGTGAAACCACACCAATTGTTACCAACAAACAAGTATTGTATTAAGGTCACACAAGAATAATAGTACATTAACAATATTAATCAATTGTACAACCAATATATCATTCCTATGATGGTACCATCAGTTTCGTACAATGTAACTCACTGTGCTCCAAGTGAGCGAAAATAACATTCCCAATGTCTCTGTCCCAGCTTCAAACCAAAGTCGATCCACGCTCTAGTGATCGTCAGAACGATGTTGTATCAAGACCAGAATCCCGCTCGGTTGACAGTCACACAGCCAAAGATAGGCAAAAGTGTCCTCAAGAGGCGGCTGGGAAATCACACCTTCGGGTATGGACGTTCAACGGCTCCCAATCGGCGAACCGCAAATTCACACTCAAAATCCACGTTACACACACACACCAGGTTAACGTCTGGATGCGGTGAAATGGTTGAAGCGAGGTGAAAAACCTGGAGTGATGCGAAAATCCAGCGCGAGGCAAAATGGCCAACGGTCCGTTCTCGAGACGTAACGGCACTCCAATGATTCTCTTCGGAATCAACCGCAAAACCTGTCACGCAGGTTTATCTGTCACAGTGATAACAACTGTCGCATGAATCCCTTTCCCAGGAAACCCAAAGTTCCCTTGTGACCCCCGTTCGCCAGCGTTTGCTCAAATCCTCATCGCAGCTCGGCTCCTTCTCCGACCTCACTCGCTCCACATCCTTTTCCTCTTCTTCGTCCGATTCCCGATCCGGTTTCCGGTTTCTTTTTAAAACACTAACTTTTTTTTACCTTTTGAAAACAGTTATCTCCAATTCACTTAAACAATAACAATAATAGTACATGCAACCAAAAATGTTTACAGTGGATGAGAACCACAACAACAGAAGTGACGAATCCGTAACACTCCCCCCCCCCCCCCCCCCCAAGAAAGGAAGTTGGAACATAGTGAAAACTTTCTTTGCATGCAAAAACTCTTTTAACAAATGAAGTAAAACTCACTCCCAAATTATCAATTCACGTGAGCAACAATAATTAATATTTCCCAAAATAAAGCAACAAAACTTCCAAACAACCTACAGGAATTTCCAAAGTTAGTTCACTCTGGATAAAGCATCCGCAACGACATTGTCCCTGCCCTTTACATGCTCAATTTCCAAGTTGAACTCCTGCAAAGCCAAACTCCATCTCATCAACCTCTGATTTTTATTTTACATTTTTTGAATGAAGGTTAAGGGGTTGTGATCAGTGAAGACTTTTATAGGAAAGGTAGTAGTTCCCAGATACACCTCATAATGCTGAAGCGTTAGCAGGAGAGCAAAGGTCTCTTTTTCCACGGTGGCATAATTTGCCTGGTGTTTGTTAACTTTTTGGAATAGTAGCACACCGGGCGATCCACTCCATCCTCATCTTCCTGCAATGGAACTGTCCCGGCCCCCACATCACTTGCATCAATGGCCAACTTGAATGGTTCTTGAAAATCCGGGGCTGCGAGGACAGGAGAGCTCATTAATATCGCTTTGACGTGGGCAAAGGCAGCTTGACATTTGTCATCCCAAACAAACTTGGTCTTTTTCCTCAGCAAATTTGTTAAAGGGGCTACCACATCAGAAAAATTCCTGCAGAACCGCCGGTACCAACCAGCCATACCCAAGAATCTCATAAACTCCTTCTTCCCTTTTGGAACTTGGAAGCGATCAATGGCTTCTATCTTGGCTGTCACCGGTTGCACCTGGCCCTGACCTACTACATGGCCTGGGAACACCACCAGTGCTTTTACAAACTCACTCTTAGATAAGTTGATGGTCAACCCTGCCTCGTTCAGTTTCTTGAAAAATGCATGAATTTGTTTAATATGATCTTCCATGGTCATGGTGTGTATGATGACATCATCCAGATAAGCCTCAACCCCCTCAAGGTCTGCAATGAGCTAATTAATCAGCCGTTGAAATGTAGCAGGCCCGTTTTTCAATCCAAAGGGAAGAACCTTGTACTGATACAACCCATTTGGTGTGACTAAAGCCGAGATTTCCTTGGCTCTATCAGTAAGAGGAATCTGCCAATACCCTTTCAGCAAGTCAAACTTAGTTACAAATTTAGCTGGGCCTATTCTATCAATACAGTCATCAATCCTCGGGATGGGATATGAGTCGGTCTTGGTCACTGCATTAACCCGTTTTAAATCCGTACAACAGCGAAAACTGCCATCGGGTTTTGGAACCAACACACATGGTGAGCTCCATTCACTGCTGCTTGGTTCGATGATGTCATTCTCCAACATATGCTGAACCTCCTTCCGAAGATACTCCATCTTCACAGGGTTCATCCGATAGGGGTGTTGCTTCACAGGAGTGGCTTCCCCCACCTCAATATCATGATATACCACGTCAGTACGACCAGGTACATCTGTGAACAAATGTGCAAACTCAAAAATTAGGCTGGATAGTTGTCCTTGTTGTTCCCTCGTCAAATGACCTAATTTCTCATTTAAATGACTCAACACTTCCGTGTTCGTCAATCTGGGACAAGCCTGGTCATCAAAGTTATCAAACTTCACACCGGCCTCAACCTCTGGATTCTCTTGCACCCCGACTACAGGTGAGACAGGTGAGAAAGGAACCATTTTCTCCACAGGCTTCCTCTCATAATATTTCTTCAGTCGGTTGACATGACGCAGCTGCTGCTTTTTCCATCGGTCGGGAGTTGTCACCACGTAATCTGTTTCATTAACCCTCCTTTCGATTGCATAGGGACCGAAATATCGAGCCTGTAGTGGCTGACCTGGAACAGGAAGCAACACTAACACTCGGTCCTCAGGACTGAAATTCCTTATCTGAGATTTCTTGTCATGTCTCACTTTCATTTTATCTTGTGTCACTTTCAAGTTCTTCTTGCAACTTCACAAGCCTTTGCCAATCTGTTCCTAACCGTTGACACATACTCCACCACTGTTGACTGCGACTCCTCCTGTAGCCACTGTTCTTTCATTTCAATGGTCCTCGAACTGTGTGTCCAAACACAAGTTCAAAAGGACTGAATCCCAATGACTCCTGAACGGATTCCCTCGTAGCAAACAAAAATAAGGGTATTCCTTCATCCCAATCCATGTCACATTCAAAACAATAAGTTCTGATCATATTCTTCAATGTCTGGTGAAACCTTTCCAAGGCCCATTGGCTCTCGGGATGGTAAGTACTTGATCTGACTTGCTCCACTCCCAACAGGTGTACCACTTGCTGAAAAAGTGTTGACATGAAATTGGAACCCTGATCAGACTGGATGATCTTAGGTAGGCCAACCAAAGTGAAAAATTTAATCAAGGCCTTCGCATTAACTGCCGCAGTAATTTTCCTAAGAGGCACCGCTTCTGGGAACCTCGTGGAAGCGCACATGATGGTCAGCAAATACTGATGTCCAGCCTTAGTTTTAGGTAAAGGGCCGACACGGTCAATAATGACACGGCTGAATGGCTCTTCAAAAGCTGGAATTGGTTTTAAAGGTGCGGATGGGACTTTCTGATTAGGTTTTCCCACCAGCTGGCAAGATTTACAGAACTCTGCCACATCACGTCGCAATCCTGGCCAGAAAAAATGTACCAATATTCTGTCACATGTCTTCACTCCAAGGTGTCCGGCCAAAGGTGTCTCATGCGCCAAACTCAATATCTCCTTCCGGTACGGCAGTGGCACCACAATTTGGTAATGAACTTTCCACTCATCATTTGCTGGCACCTCTGGTGGTCTCCATTTTCTCATGAGTATTTCCCCTTTCATGAAGTAACCAACAGGTATCTTCAAAGCCTCTTCCTCTGTAACGGCTTTATCAATCAAACTCCGGATCTCCGAATCTCCGTGTTGTTCTTCAACAAGTCTCTTTCGGACCAGCACCATTTGTTCAACCTCGTTCCCAGATGTCTCCGACGGACACTCCATTTCCTCTTTTGGTCCAGATGCCACCTTTTCCTTCGGTTCCTTGATGTCACTCCCTTTCCTATTATCTCTTCCAGACTTTTCCTCCAATATCTCTAAGGAACCCAAATCCACATCGCCTTCCTTCTCCTTCTCTTCAGAGCGCTTCCTACCCATAGCACGAGTCACTGCACAGGATGGAAAGATACCCGGAATCTCCTGCTCTAACTGTGCGGTGTTATTTTCCATACTGGGCTTTTCAACCAACATCGGATTACCAGAAACTCGACCACCGGCCAAATAATTCCCGATAATAAAAGATATTCCCTCTACAGGAAGAGTGGCTTGTAAACCTACGGTGACCGTCCTGACACCAAATCAGACTTCAAATGGATGACATGAAGAGCTTTAACATAGCCACCAACCCCCTGTAAAAGAACACTAACACCAGTTGCCGTCTTCTCTGACAATGGCAAAATGCCCTCAAGCATCAAAGATTGATGTGCTTCTGTGTCCCTCAATACCCTAACAGATCTCTGGTTCGTTAAGTCTCCATCCAGTCACACAAACCCCTCTGAAATAAAAGGTTTGTAACCCTCTTGAACAAGGTTGTTCTGTGATGCCGTAACTTTGGCATGGGAACCTTCACAAGGCACTGTCCTCCAAGGAAGATTTCTCGCATTGGCCAATGCATTCGGAGTTGCACTAGTTTGACTCCGCTCCTGATTTTTCCTTTTCAGGGCGTAACATTGGGACATCAAATGCCCAGGTTTCTTGCAAAAAGCGCAAGTAGGCCCGGAGGAAAAACTCGTGGTCTGCCTCGGGCCCCCCGGAAGATAAGTCTGTCTTGGAACTGTAGTCTTCTGACCCCTAAAAGTCACGGTATCAGATTTGTCCCCATAGTCCTCTCTAGGCCGCCTCCATGAAAATCTGTTCTCCGAACCTCATTTACCATAACTCCCCTGGCTAGCTCTAGGCGGGAAGTTAGGTTTGTGGAACCCCATCCTGTGTGTCAAGGCATAGTCATCTGCTATGGTTGCTGCCTCATACAACTCTGGTACTTTCTTTTCATCCAGATGTACTTTAATGTCCACGTGGACACACTGTTTGAATTCCTCCACCAAAATCAATTGTCGTAACAGGTTGAAGTCTTTCCCAATCTCCTTCGAGTCACACCACCTATCAAACATGGTTTCCTTCATTCTGGCAAACTCCACATGGGTCTCACTCTCCCTCTTCCTGGCATTCCTGAATTTTTGCCGGTAAGCTTCAGGGACCAATTCATAGGCTTTGAGAATGGCGTTCTTCACTATCTCATAATCTGCACATTGGTCAATCGGTAAAGCCGAATAGATATCTTGAGCTTTACCCACCAGAACACTTTGCACTAACATAGTCCAGGACCACACAGGCCATTTTAGCATTTGAGCCATTTTCTTAAAATGTAAAAAGAACTTGGCTACCTCCTCTTCATTGAAGGGTGGAACCAGCCTCACATGCCTACCAACATCCCAAGAGTTCTCACTAGTTGTCAAACTAGCCGGCATGGATATAGTGGGGTACCATAGTGAAAATGTCGTTACACGGTGGAGAAAAGCACAATTTTTTCACCAAAGCATCTCCATGGTATACCTTCTAGAAAAAAAGTAAGCTCCAAAAAAAATGATGAAGGGAAGTGTAATATCTGACGTCATTATGATGTCATCAGCTAATTATTATGTAATCATATATTTAAAAAAATCAATGACTTAGAACTAAGGTGTTAAGTGCATTTTAACATCAAAACATATGTTTCCGAGGTCAAGGATTTGAATGCACTTTTCATTTTTTATTTTAGACAATCTTTAAAAGATTTATGATGTCATAAGCGAATTATTTTGCATTCATAATTAAAAAATGAATTAGTTAGAACTAGGCTATTAACTGTATTTTGACATCGAAATTCGAAATATATGTTTCCGAGGTCAAGGAATTCACTGCAATTGTCATTTTTCTTCTTAGACAATGTTTAAAAGATTTATGACATCATTCTGACGTCATCCAGCAAAAAAAATAATATTAGATTCGTCTGCACACAAATTCGTTTGATTAGTTAACATCCACATATCGAGAGTTCCTAATAATCTTCCCGTTGAGTTACAGAATTTAAAACACCACTAGAGCAAACACTTTACTTCAGGGTCCTCTTCAGGTAGGTAGACACTTTCAAATTGTGTCAGCAGCCTGGCTTGCTCTGGACCAGCTATCATTCAGCGCCGGAAGGCATCTGGATTCTCGGTTAGGCCCACAGCTCCACCCTTGCCTTTTACTTTGGCATTCTCTTGTTCGTGGACTTGATCGATGGGAAGCGCGGAAAACCTCTTTTGTGTTTTGTTCACAACCCAGTGCTTCTGGAAGTCCTTTGTTAGAGCGGCTGGCAAGTATTGCATGTCTCGGAGGTGGACGGAAGCCCAACGGCAGTAGTTGTAGTGGTCCAGTGCAAAAAATAGAAACATGAGACTTTGAAGAGAATCAACATAGAGAAGAAAGGCTTTCTCTCTGTGCGCACGAATGAATATCATGATCAAGATCTCTGTTCGCAGCACTATGCCCCAGTACTGGAAAGTCGGAATCTTCTTTGCCATAGCCAGTCTCCAGCCTCAAATGTCTCACTGTCACTGGACACAGCAGCTTGCTCATATGCTTCTTGTTGTAACCGTGATAGAGCTAAGGCAGTCACTTGGTGGGCATGTCGTGTCCGTGTCACATGAGCGGCATTGATGAAAGAGTTAGCTGTACCAGATGTTGGTTGCTACACCTGAATCAGTTAGAGCTACAGTCCAGCCACTCTGATCTAGGAAATCTCCCAGTGCATTCCACAAGGCCTTCTCCAAATGGAACCCGCCAAACATGATCAGGAATTCATTTTCACCGTGAGTTGCAGGCCAGGTCCATTGAATATACTTGCAGTTCGCAAAAATTGGACAGTCACAAGTGAGTACTGGAATCTGGCCGGGGTTGAGGAACTCTGTGATGGACTTCAATATGTTCATGGCATGCTTGATCATGGCTGGTGAGTCTGCCTTCTCTTGAAATAGTGGTAGAAGAGCAATCAAGGCAGGGGGATCGAGTGGAGGTGATTGCTGAGATGCATGATAGGCAGCCCATGAGATAGTGTCTCCCTTCTCACTTGCATTTCCGTCGAGAAGCTTGGAAGCATGCTGAATCCATTTCTCCTCCTTTTCTTTTGCTTCTTCAAGCCTCCCATTTACAGGTGTCATGATGACCTGTGGTACACTGGTATTTGATGCTTTCAGATGTACTGATTGAATTATGCTAAACGAATCTAGAAGGTGAGGTTTCTCATTTGGATTTGCAGGAAGAAAGCAAGTTGCCACCCGAACACGTCCGAGATTATCTTGTGTAGGAAATTGGATGACACTTATACCACTTCAATGGAACGATCCTTTGGCTGTAGTGGAAGAGGGATTATGGTCGATGTTATCTAGTGCACCAACAGTGAAGAGACCTTTCCTGAGAATAGATGGGCACACAATTTGGTAAGCAGTGAATTGGTCACACATTGCAGGTGACAATTTATTCTCCAGTTGCAGAACCCAGCTGTATGAGATGCTCAACCCTAATTTAGCCAGTTGATCACTGAGTGTTCTGTTCCTTGTCAATGTGTGGATATTCAAGCCAATGTATACTGGAAGTGGAGGTTCTCTCTCAGGAGACTGTCGTTTGGGAGTAGCCAGTTTTGTGCACCTTTTCTTTGAATTGTGGAGGAACAACTGGGCGATTGTTTGAGAAGCCTGTGTGTCATTAACATCGCTCTTCAAGTTTGGTCCATAAAGGATCATTGATGACAGGAGTGTAAGACTGGGAAGCATTGTCTGGCACTTAGGGGGGAAACTGCCAGAAAACTTGAAATGTGTTTCTCCAAACATTTCATCTCTGCATATTTTTGCTACTTTTGCAAAAAGTAGCACTTCTGATTGATTAGTCATGTTCATGCAGAGCATCTTTCAGCATTTGTTGCATGCCTTCTGGAAATACAAGAACAATGTTCTTGCCATCTGTCTGTTCTTGCACACACACACCGGTGTCGGCAAAGTGCTCAAGAAGCCTGCTTTTCAACCGGCTCTTGTTAATTGACACATCATGCCCAAGATTTTGAAGACGGCGTTCATACATCTCATGAAGATCTGAAAACTTGAACAGGTATGTCCCATCCTCAACGGCAAACTCAACATAAGACACCAACTCCACAAACGCTCTGGCATCTGCTCGTTCTCTTTCCGTGTTGGAAGAAACACCTTCACGGCGATGAGCCCGATGTCTGTTTCTGTATCGTGTTAAACAGTTCAGGTGGTACTTGGCTTCTAGGGCGATTAAATCACCCCCTGTTATTTTGTACAAGAGTTGGTCATCCTGCATATCAGTTGCCATCTTTCTGAGGGACTGATCAGCACCAAATGTTTGGAAGTTGTGTAATTTTTGGTCGCCTGTTTTTTCACAGAAGATGCACACACACTTGGCATCAAATACCGACTGCCGCTTTGACCGTCGCATCTCAAGAGCTTCGGCTTCATGTTTTCTTTTCCTCATTACTTGTCTGTTGAGTTTGGAATTGTTGAATTTTTAATGGCAAGAACGATGCCATGAGGCATTATTTTTCACAAAAGTTTCTACTGTTCCTTCTGTTACATATTCTACATCAACTGGCAGTGCATTTATTTTTCTGAACTCCTCAACATTTCCCAGGAATGCAGTCTATACTTCTCTGGCATTACGTTTAAATCCTTTCTGTGGACAAGATAGTTTTTCCGGTGTAGTTTTCTTGCAGATTATGCAAGCACTCCAATCCATGATGACCTGAAATTGAAAGGAAATAGTCCACATAAGCATAAAAAGTACAATATCCAAACCAATATTATACGTTCCAATGCTGTAATTTGATAGAAAATTCATAAATACTTTTATTGGTTTCTTGCATTTCTAAATTTGAATAGCTAGACTAAGATCGCGTATATTCCAGGGAATGTATTGTTTGAACATGGTCTTAAATCACATTTGAGACCGGGCACCCTTGCATTTATCCCCTAATTCTTATGTTTTATTTTCATTTGTTTTGTTTTATTTATTTTATTTTTTTACACATTTGTGTAATGACATCACTGCAACATAGTGAGCTTAAAAAGGCTTATATATCAATTACCTGTTTCTTGAAATATTAAATTAATGACAAAATCTCGGCACAGTACTTCACAACCTTATGTTATACATTAATTTGCGCTAATATCTTTAGTCTATTGTGACGTCATTATGACGTCATTAAATACACTTCCTGTCAGATTTTTTGGAGCTTACCCTCTTTTTGATCCTTATACATGGGCAAAGCTTTGGTGAAAAAATTGTGCTTTTGTCCACAGTTTAATGGTCCTTGGCATTTTTGTTAATAAGGTACCTCACTAATACTACTTCTCTCCGTTCTCCCAGTAATTCCAGCTCCTTGAGTTTAAGTTCCTTCTGATACTCCATGTCACGTTCCTTTATCTCCCTTTCGGCTCTCCTTTCCTCTGCTCTTTCCTTGCTCTTCTTTCTTCTTCAGCTCTCCTTTCCTTTGCTCTTCTCTCCTCGAGTTCCTTTTCAGATCTCCTTTCCTCTGCTCTCCTTTCCTCTGCTCTTTCCTCTGCTCTTCTTTCTTCTTCAGCTCTCCTTTCCTCTGCTCTTCTCTCCTCGAGTTCCTTTTCAGTTCTCCTTTCCTCTGCTCTTTCCTCTGCTCTTCTTTCCTCGAGTTCTCGTTCCTGATCTGCTCTTTCCTTTGCTCTTCTTTCCTCGGCTTTCCATTCCAACTCTTTTAACCTTTCCTGGCTCTGCAGTTGCATCTCCATTTTCCGGAGCTCCACATTTCCTTTTTCCTCGGGTAACCAATCCAAGGCTACCTCTTCCCATGTTCCTTGTCCCACTAGAGACTCCACCACCAATGTCTGAATCTCTGCTTTCTTCATACTAACTCGGACCTCCAAGTTAAAATATTTGGCCAATATCATGAGTTCCGATCTTTTTAACGCCTGGAACTGTGCCTCATTAGGGGATGCTGCAAACTTTTCTGCGTCAAACACCATGGTGACTATCAGTTAGCACCTGTTAACCTTCACACAAAAAAAAATCCAATTTTTTGAAAAATTTGGGAATGTTAGAAAATTCCAAATTTGGGGAATGTTAGGGAATTCTATCCCGGATGGGGCCCCCAATTTCTGTTACGTGCTCCTCCCCAAACCCCGGTCACGTTGTACCTCCGAGCCCCGAGAGGAGTCACGGCAGAAAGATATGTTATTCTGTGTGTCAAAGATTAATGGTGAAACCACACCAATTGTTACCAACAAAAAAGTATTGTATTAAGGTCACACAAGAATAACAGTACAATAACAATATTAATCAATTGTACAACCAATATATCATTCCTATGATGGTACCATCAGTTTCGTACAATGTAACTCACTGTGCTCCAAGTGAGCGAAAATAACATTCCCAATGTCTCTGTCCCAGCTTCAAACCAAAGTCGATCCACGCTCTAGTGATCGTCAGAACGATGTTGTATCGAGACTAGAATCCCGCTCGGTTGACAGTCACACAGCCAAAGATAGGCAAAAGTGTCCTCAAGAGGCGGCTGGGAAATCACACCTTCGGGTATGGACGTTCAACGGCTCCCAATCGGCGAACCGCAAATTCACACTCAAAATCCACGTTACACACACACACCAGGTTAACGTCTGGATGCGGTGAAATGGTTGAAGCGAGGTGAAAAACCTGGAGCGATGCGAAAATCCAGCGCGAGGCAAAATGGCCAACGGTCCGTTCTCGTGACGTAACGGCACTCCAATGATTCTCTTCGGAATCAACCGCAAAACCTGTCATGCAGGTTTATCTGTCACAGCGATAACAACTCTGTCACAGGAATCCCTTTCCCAGGAAGCCCAAAGTTCACTTGTGACCCCCGTTTGCCAGCGTTTGCTCAAAACCTCAACGCAGCTCGGCTCCTTCTCCGACCCCACTTGCTCCACCTCCTTTTCCTCTTCTTCGTCCGGTTCCCGATCCGGTTTCCGGTTTCTTTTTAAAACACTAACTTTTTTTACCTATTGAAAACAGTTATCTCCAATTCACTTAAACGATAACAATAATAGTACATGCAACCAAAAATGTATACAGTGGATGAGAACCACAACAACGGAAGTGACGAATCTGTAACACTCTCCCTCTCCCTCTCCCTCTGTCCCCGGCGCGTTGGGTGCGGTGTCATGCCGTCTGCTCGTGTTTTGGCATTGTAGCTCCGTGCTCGTGGTTTGTATCTTTACCCTCCCCTCACCTCTTCTCACCTTTGTGCCATCTTTTGTGGATCACCCTTCCACGTTATCATCCCTTCCCCCTTCCCCCCTCTTGAGAGTGAGAAAGTGAGAGAGCACACGTGGTGAGACCGGTAAAGGTTCCCCCTTAGGGCGGTTCCCTCTTCGGTTTTTTTCGCTTCGTGTTACAAATCATAATACTTTTTTCCGTTTCTTTTTTCGTAAATATTTTTTATTTTTCGTTAGTTTACTAAGTTAGTTTTTAGTTACTTTAAGTTACTACGTTAGCTTTAAAAAGCTTTTTGGCTTCATTAACCCTTTATACATTTATCCTTTGTTTAAACGTGGAAACGATGGCGGATAGCTCTCGTTACACGTCTCTTGAAGCGCTAACCCGGAAGCACGGGTTAGTTTGTTCACCTCCATCGGTAATCGACGTCGAGGCCATTATCCTTGCCGTCGGAGAGATAATCGGTTTGGATAATGTAAAAGCGGCTTCTCGCATGAATAAACGTGTGGTAATCTTTGTTTCCACAGTGCCCATGGTTGCTCAAGTAGTCGAGCACGGGATTTTCTTTGCTCCCGACGTGTTTGTTCAGGTTTGTCCACTCGACACGCGGGCAGTTCGGGTTTCTCTCTCTAACGCTCCTCCGTTCCTTAAGAACAAAGACCTGGTTACTGAACAAAACAAACTTGGTTCTGTCATCTCTTCAGTTACTATGTTTCCTGTACGAGGGAAAAATAACCGTTTAAAACATGTCATGTCCTTTCGTCGTTTTGTTTATATGATTTTACCGCGTGGTGTAACCTCTTTAAATGCGGTATTGCCCTTCAAGGTCGAAGGTCACACTTATCGGGTCTTTGTCTCCACAGAGTCTCTAGTCTGTTTTGAGTGTGGTCAATATGGTCATTTAAAGGTCTCGTGCCCGAAAAAGTCCACAGATAGAGTCACTAGCCTGAATGGTGATGAACAGCAGGGCTCCACTGAGAGTGTTGTCGATGATGTAAACAATATCGATGGTGCTGATGCAAACCCCATTGTAGACAAACAGAGAACCAGGAAAAGAACCCTCCCACCTTCTAGCGACCTCAACGAGCCTGAAAATAAGGTCTTGGCCGGTCCTCCAACCTTCGCTCAAGTGGTTAGTGAAGGTAATGGTGGAGCGCGACCTCCTCCTCAGCAGTTGCCTCCAGTTGAGGTAGCCCCTCAGCCTCCTCTGCCTTCAGAATACTCTGAGGGTAATGTGATAAATGCTGAAAATTTATGTGTTGGCCAGACAGCACCTGAGTCTCTCCGGTGTTCTGAGGGTACACCTCCATGTGAGGTTGAGCCTCCATGTGTGTCCCCTGCTGAAGCTTGTGTTGATTGTGCCACCGTTCCCTCTGTGGGGAGTGGTGAGTGTGTAGGAACTAGTGATCCATCTGTGATCGAATCCCCCATTGAGGCAGCTGAGCCTTGTCAAGCTCATGGTCAGCAGGGTGATAGTGCTGAAGTCTTGGATTGTTGCGTTGATTAGCCCGTTGCTTCGGCAATGGACTCTCAATGCAATGATTGTGACTGATGGAGGTTCTTCGGTTGCCTCACTGAGTAATGGTGAGGCCGACTTCTCATCGGAGCATGTCTCTGGAGACTCTGTCCCTCCTGCTGAAATCATGGATTTCCTACAAAAAACTTACCGTAAAAGGCGCGTGAAAATTTGCGATTTCTTCGTTGACACTCACGCCTTCATTATTGGGGCTCAGGAAGTTGTACAACAATCTGCGGCCCTTCATATTTCTGATAAATCACTGAAAAGACTGAAGAGGTACCTTGTCACAGCAAGGAAAGAATTAAACCTGTAATGGCTGTTTTGCTGCCCATGTTTTTATGAACATAGCAAGTTTGAACATTAATGGTGGACGCAGTCAGCTGCGTAGGTCCCAGACTGTGCAATTAGCCAGGAGGGAAAAGATTGATGTACTTTTATTGCAAGAAACTCGTGCCACTGCAGACTGCATGGCTGATTGGCAGCAACAGCTGATTGGCACTTGGTTTTTGAGTAATACAGATTCTGTGAGTGCGGGTATTGCTTTTTTTCTCAGTACACGTTTGTCTGTCTCCCCCCCCCCCCCCCCCCCTATCTTTAAGGAAATCGTACCAGGCGATCTAGCCTCTGTAGAATTTGAATACAATCAGCAACGATTTATGTTTGTTAACATCTATGCTCCAAGTGACAGTACAGATTGAGGAACTTTTTTAAATCAGTCCTTTAATTTCCTGAGGCACCTCTTTTCTGATACGTTGTTGTGCTTAGGGAGTGACTTTAACTGTACTTTAAAGCCAACTTTAGATAGGAACAGTGCAGAGCCACATCCAGCTTCTAGTAGGCCTCTTTCCAATATATAATTTCGCGGCATGACCTCAACGATGTATGGCGGCAACAACACCCAAACCCGCAGCAATTTAGCTGGTGTCGGGTTTTACTAAATCATCTTTCACTTGCTCGTCTTGATAAATTTTATATTCCTAACTCTGCTATCAATCGTGCCAAACACCGCCTGCTATCAATTGTGACATATACGGCTATTGCCCCTTCTGGTTTCTCTGATCATTCTTTAGTAAAACTGTGTTTTTCTTTTCCTCGTTTCAAACGCCGCACCTTGTATTGGTCTTTTAACACCTCACTTCTGAGCGATCCTTTATTTAAATCATCCTTTGTGGTTTTTTGGGACAAGGTTGTGTATTTCCAACATCGTTTCCTAAATCTCTGTCAGTGGTGGGACTATGTTAAAGCGCAGATCCGTGTTTTCTGTCAGCAATACAAAACCAATTGCTCTCAAAGTAAACAATTATGTATTGATGCATTGAAACAAGAAATTCTACGATTGCAGGAAGGTGCTGAGGTCCTCAGTGATGAAAGACGGTGTCACCTCCTCTTTGAAAAACAAACTCTGCTTAAGGAATTAATTCAAGAAATTGGCATCGGTGCCTTAGTCAGCCTGAGAGTGAATGGTTTACTGTCTTCAGACACATGTTGTAAAGATTTCTTTAAGTTTGAGAAGACGACCAAGGCGAGCCAGCAAATGCTTAGTCTTCGGGCTAGTGATGGGCATATTATTAGTGATAATACGGAGATTGTTCATTTTGTTCAGTCTTATTTTGAGAGTGTGTTTTCCTTTAAGCCTAATGATGTGCCTGCAATGCAGAATATTACGACCAATTTACCGCAGATAGATGAGCATCAGCGGCATGTCTTGGATGAGAACATTACTCTCGGTGAATTTAAAACTGCGCTAAATGACCTTGCTGATCATAAGGCTCCTGGTTTTGATGGGTTACCAGCTGAATTTTATAAAACTTTTTGGGACATGCTTGGTCCTGCTTTGCATTCAGTGTTTTTATACAGCCTGTGTGAGGGATTGTTACCCCTTAGTTGTCGACGTGCAGTTGTTTGCCTTATCCCTAAGAAAAACGATCTGCAATTGATACAGAACTGGCACCCAATTTCTCTTCTCTGCACAGATTACAAGATTTTTGCCAAAGTGCTAGCTAACCGTGTAAAGACTGTTTTAAGCACAGTTATACATCAGGATCAATCGTACTATGTTATGCACAGATCTATGCACGATAACATTTTTTTGGTACGAGACCTGTGGGATGTGTGTGCATTTTAACAACAACATACCGGTCTCCTTTTTTATTGACCAAGAAAAGGCTTTTGACTCTGTTAATCATGAGTATTTGTTTCACATTTTAAAGCAATTTGGTTTTGGGGCATCTTTTATTTCTTATGTATCCTTATTGTATAATCACATTTTTAGCTTGATCAAAATCAATGATGGTCTCTGTTCACCTTTGCGGATTGGGAGGGGAATTCGGCAAGGTTGTCCCTTATCTGGAATCTTGTACTCTCTTTGCATTGAGCCCCTTTTGATTCGTTTACGATCTTCTCTTATGGGATTTTCAGTGACTCCATCAGAAAAGCCCGTTATCATTTCGGCCTATGCTGATGATGTATGTGTTGCTGTTCGCAGCAGTAATGACATTGCTCTGCTATTTGAGTGCCTACGGGTCTACTCTCAAGCATGTACAACGCAAATTAATTGGTCGAAATGCAAAGCAGTTTGGGTCGGCGGTACGCCAATTCTCCCTATGAATTTGACATGGGGAAAAGAAGGTGTGAAATACCTCGGTGTTTATCTTGGAACGCCTGGTTTTGTCAAAAGGAATTGGGATGGTTTGCTCCACAAAATTAGCAATAAATTGAACAGATGGAGAGGAATTTTGTCGACCTTGTCTTTTCGAGGTCGTGCCCTGGTCATTAACAACCTGGTGGCCCCTCTCTTATGGCATAAAATGATTGCCTTGCAGCCACCTGCAACGTTGGTGTCGTCAATCCAAAAATGCTTACTTGACTTATTTTGGGATGGCAAACACTGCCTAAAGCCAGAGACCATTTGCCTTCCACTGGCGGAAGGAGGTCATGGACTTATGGACATTCTTTGTCGGGTGATGGCCTTCCGAGTCTCTACAGCTCGTCGTTTTATATTTCTGGAGGCCTTGCCCTGGAAATCTACTGAAAACTGTATATTAAAACAAGCCGGCATGCTAGGCTCCAATTGTGAACTCTTTTTCATGGAGCTGCAACATGTCGATGCTTCGCTGTTCCCTGACTTTTACCAAGATGTCTTGCACGTCTGGCGGTCCATTTCAGTAACTCGGCAAATGGGGACGTACAACAGTGAAAGGTTCCTCCAGGAACCCCTTTTCTACAATGGCCTTTTTCCTGCTATTCCTCACTCACTTGCTTTTGTGCAACGTTTTTTGAGTGCTGGCGTGAAAACGACTCGGGACCTTCGTGACTGTAACAGGAACAGTTGGTTCTCCGCAGGACATCTTCAAGTAAAAACTGGTATCAGATCTTTGAGGAGCGTTGCCAAGGTCCTACAGGGAATCCTATGTGTTTTTAGGCACTTGGGCCTGAGCTTAACCGCCAACATTGGTGATCACCATACTAGCTCTAGCCTCCCGGCTGATAGCACCACAACATCTATCTTGTTGTCCTCATCACCACTTTCCAGCAAGGATAAAAAGAGACTGTATCGTTTGTGTATTTCAATCCGGTTTCCCTCGTTACAGCCGGTTTCTTTTGGGGCTCGATGGAAAGAGAAACTGCCTTCTGGGTCTCCCTCCCATCCGCAATGGTCTGCAATGTATGTTTCACCGATTGTTAAAAGGACTGGTGATATTGCTTGGAGACTCGCCCATATGGTGTTGCCCTCCAATGTTTTATTACATCGTTTTAATCAGGATAATTCAGTGGAATGCCCTTTTTGTATGATTTCTGAAGACCTTTTCCATGCTTACGTGTAGATTGTGCAAGACTCTCTCCCTTCTTTGGTTTTTTATCAACTTTTATTAATCGTATGAACTTTTCTTTTTCTGCACGGGTTTTTATTTTTGGAATACCACTTAGTAACAAAAAACGCTCTGAGACTGCTCTTGTAAATTTTTAAATTTCTATTGGAAAATTAGCAATCTACAAGGCAAGAAAAGCAAAGTTCCTGGCAAATGCTGATATTTTATGTGATGTGGTAATTGTGTTTAAGGCTCTGGTCATGGTAAGGTTACGCTTGGAATTTTCTTTTTGCCAAATTAAAGATGATTTACAAACCTTTGTGGAAAAATTGTGTGTAAAGGGGGGGGGGGGGGGGGGGTTGTAAACCTGATAATGGTTTGTTTAAAAAAAATTTTTAGTGTTTGGTGTTTTTATTGTTGTTGTTTGGCTGCACATGTTTGGAATTGGAATGACTTTATTATTTGCATGACTTGTGTGGTTTTCTTACTTTTATAATAAAAGAGCTTCTAAACTCAAAGTCTCTCTTCCTCTCTCTCTCCCTCCCTCTACTGTTCCTTTTGTCCTGTTGCGTCCTGATCTGTTCAGTGTACTAGTACTAGCTCTTCCATGAGCCTCGTCTATGTATACAAAAAAGAAAGAAAATGAGATTGGTACATTTTTATGCTGGCATACTATCCCAGATGAACCTAAAGCTTATCATTTCGACCACACCTCCCTGCATTAACCCTTTTTACCTCCCAACATGCATACATAATTATATGACCCCTAAATGATTACTGTACTCTTTTAATTTGATGTACCATACTTTACAGAGCGTTGGTGCTGCCACAGCAGTTTTTTGGCAAGGGTTACACTGGGTGGTTTGCCATTGCCTTCCCAACGTTGTTTGTCCATGCTCTATCCTTTTAAATGCTGAACCTCAAGCAAGGAAACAGAATGTACCATGTTCAAAGTGTGTGGTATGACTCGGCCGGGATTTGAATCACCGCCCTCCCAGACCCAGAGTGAACACTTCAACCATTACACCATCGAGTCTGGTAAAAACAAATGATAATTATGTATTGATATAATATTTGTATTATTCACAGTTTCTGATCTCATGCAGCTGAACCAAAGCTCGTGGTGCTTTGACCTAGTGACCTGATTATACGTTAATTATGACCTTTCAAGCATTCCAACCAAAACATTCACTCTATATCGCGGGTTAGAATATAATCTCGAATTATGGTATTAAGCTGTGCGGATTTAAGGGCTGCCAGACCACAATTTGGATTAACGATGGCAATCTTCACAAAAATGACCATCATAGAGGAAGGCAGGAATGCGTGGCTACAAAATGTCTACCTTGGACAAGCCGAGGCATGATGCTTCTTTAAGGTGTCTTTCATTGCCTTTCTACCCTCGCTCCGTCCAAGGTTTGGACGAAATGGAGAATAAAATAATGTAAATGTGCAGAAGGGTTTTTATTTTATGTTGTTTTTTAAAAATTAATTTTTGTGCATCGAGTTGAGGCTTGTGGAGGAGCTGAGCTATATTATTTCCTCTGCCACCGAAGGTGGGTGGAGGTTATGATTTCACCCCTGTCTGTCTGTTTGTTTGTTTGTGAACAAGACATCTAAAAAAGTTGTGGACGGATTCGGACGAAATTTGGCAGAGAGGTAGTGTATGTGACAAGGGCGAAATTAATTAGATTTTGGTGAACATCCGGATTTGGATCCGGTTAGTAGAATGAATGTTTTAAGTAATTCTTCACCATTGGGAGATAGGGCCAAAAACGATATATAGCAGGATATCTCAGAGTTGTGGACGGATTTGTATGAAACTTGGTGGACCGGTTGGGTGTGTGACAACGACTAATTGATTCGATTTTAGTGAAGATTTGAGTGTGGATTCGGATATGAGAATTATTTAATTTTCAAGTGATTCTTCACCATTGAGAGATCGGGCGAAAAGCGATACATAGCATGATATTTAAGAAGTTATGGACGAGTTATGACTAAACTCGGTGGATGAGTTGGTTCGGTGACAAGAACAAGCCGATTAGATTTTGGTTCAGGTCCGAATCCAGATGCAGCCTACCAGTGGCTATAAAACAAACCGCTCAACCTGGCGGGGGTTTGCGCTCTACCGAGTGCCCGTCTCGTTATATTTGATATAAACCCAAATGATGAAACTTTTTAACCACCTCTCCTCCCGAATCCCTTTTGACATCCTAAAGAAACATTCCCTTCCCCTTCCCTCCAACTCTACATCGTCCCTTTTCTGCCTTGTCCTCTTTCCCTTGATGCTGTTGGGTATTTTCTGAAGAGGATTTTGGAATAATTTCGCACAAATTGCCTATAATTCTATTGAATAGTACTAAAGGCATTCAGGCCCTTCATGGCTCTGCTGCAATCTCTTCAAGCCCTGTTGACTCTGCCGAAATGCATGGCTCCGGAAGGTGAAAGAGGACAGGGAAGAAAAGGGAATGAGTAGAGTTTGTCAGGAGTGAGAGGGAAATGCTGAGGATGGGATTAAGGGGGAGCCCCTGAAAAATATGTTTTGTTGAAATTCATTGGAAATTTTCTATAGAACCTGTCTATTGAAATTCTATAGTACTTTAGGACCAATGTCTAAAATGTGAACTGTTCCATATACATTTTCTGTAGAAATAGAATCGATAGTAAAAGTCGATAGTTTTCCACAGAATTTCTATATAATTTGTTCCAAAAGTACAGTAGAATTTCTATAGACGGGTTTATATAAACAGGAAGATTAAAGCTGCGAAATTTACACATATTAACTCTGAAGACTGCAGAAAGTTGCAGTAAATAAGGTTCAAAGTAAAACTGGCTCTTAAATAAACTGTAATTTGAGCACAGGGTAGTGTTGATGTTATCAATTATCATGCCAAATCTGCACACTCATGTCAAGAATTTTGCATTTGATGCCAGACTTGAGCCATGATTAATCAGTTAGATAAATCATACCACATATTGGAATAACCACAGTGATCAACAATACTTTTATTTCACTTTCATGAGGACACTTTACTAATTTGAACATAACAGCGGAAAATTTGTTCTACTTGCCACTTACAATTTGCAACCAAAAATTTACCATTCTCTTGTCAATAAAGTCTCGTGTAGGGCAACCTTACAGTTAGTAGTCGTTTTATTGAGGTGTAATATTTGTTTAAGAAATTTATGGTGGGAAATTTAAGTATGGATGTTATTGTAACAACCCCAAACCTCACAACCATATTATGAAAATGGCATCACCATTCGTTTGAAAAATTCACACCGAACATCAAGAGGAAGATTCAGTTTGGATTCTTTCTGTAAAAAGGAAAACTGTTCTCTTTTTGCTTGACATACAATCGTGGCCAAAAATATTGGCACCCTTGCACTTTTTTCAAATAACTCACAATTTTCTCGAAAAATAAGTTGAAATTCACGAAAGTATTTGGTCTCCACAATTATTTATTTCACTGTTAATATTACAGAATCTTTGTTTTTTATTCAGAATTTAATATATTCTTTTAAATCAGAAAATAAAAAGAAATGGCATTGGCAAACTTATTGACACTCCAGACTTAATATTTGGTAGCACAGCCTTTGGACAAAATAACTGCAGTCAAGAGCTTCCTGTATCCTGTAGCCATGAATGAGTTTCCCACACCTCTCTACTGGCAGTTTGGCCCACTCTTCTTGTGCAAACTGCTCCAGTTCCCCCAGATTTGAAGGGTGCCTTCTCCGAACTGCTATTTTCAGATCTCCACACATGTGTTCAATGGAATTTAGATCTGGACTCATTGCTGGCCACTTCAGAACATTCCGGCGTTTTGTGTTGAACCATTCCCAGATGCTTTTTGAAGTGTGTTTGGGGTCATTGTCCTGCTTCAAGACCCTTGACCTACGATGGATACCCAGCTTTCTGACACTGGGTTGAACATTGCGCTCCAAAATGCCTTGGTAATCTCCTGATTTCATGATGCCATGCACACATTCGAGGCACCCAGTGCCAGAGGCAGCACAGCAACCCCAAAACATCACTGAACCTCCTCCATGTTTGACTGTAGGGAAGGTGTTCTTTTCTTTGAAGGCTTCATTTTGTTTTCTGTAAACATAGAGATGATGTGCTTTACCAAAAAGCTCTAATTTGGTCTCATCTGTCTGTATGACATTTTCCCAGAATAATTTTGGCTTATTCAGGTGTGTTTTGGCAAACTCCAGTCTGGCTTTCTCAGCAATGGGGTCACCTGGGTCTCATACCATAGAACTCCCTTTCATTGAGTTAGCGACGGATGGTGCGAGTTGAAACTGTCGTGCCTTGTGTCTGAAGGTCAGCTTGAATCTGTTTGGCAGTTGGTAGAGGTGCTTTTTCCACCATTCAAACAATCCTTTGCTGCAATGTTCGATCGAGTTTTCTCTTGCGGCCACGTCCAGGGAGGTTGGCTACAGTGCCATGGGCCTTAAAGTTCCTGATAACAATGCGTACTGTGGACACAGGAACATCAAGGTCTGTGGAGATGGACTTGTAGCCTTGAGAGTGTCCATGCTTGGCTAGAATCTTGTGTCTGACCTCCTCAGACATTCTCTGGTTTTCTTTCTTTTCTCCATGCTCATTGCAGTACAAACAGTGACACAAAACAGCAGAATAACTCCTCTTCTCCATTCAAACTAGTTGATTGAGTGATTTTTATATTGCAGGCACCTGCTAATCACCATAGGTGAGTTCAATTCCAAAGTAAAGAAGAATACACCTGCTTGAAATCTAATTATTTCTAACAACTTCTAAAAGGTGCCAATAATATTGTCCGGGCCAATTTAGGATTTCTGTGTGGAATATGTTACAACTTAGTAATTTTTCAGCTTCTTTTGTTTTGTTCCACTGCAAACCAAACAAATACATATGTGGATACCAAAATATTTTTTTATTTCAACAATTTTCTGGAAGAAATGGTGCATTATTTGAAAAAAAGTGCAAGGGTGCCAATATTTTTAGCAGCGACTGTATTTGTATTGAAATGGCCTTGTTAAAAGAACCATTGTAGTTAAAAGTGCATCCTAGCTATACATAATCACTGACAACTTCAGTTTTGTCATTTCCAGACATAAAATAAGGAAAATTTCACACTTTACCTCTTGAAAGACTTTACAACTTTTGTTTTGGATATTTTAAGTCAAATGCCAAAGCTCACATTAATCCCTTACTGCATTTAGCGCACGCTGGAGTTCATCTCATCGGGAGATTCAGCCATCACAATTGTGTCATCAGCATAAAGTAACACATACAGCCTGATAAAAACTTCAATATCACTTTCGCTCAGGGTATTATTGATATCATGTGCAAGAAAATCGAAACCATTGTGAGGATGACTGACAAAGTATTCAAAGTCGTTTAAATAAACGGCAAATAGAAGAGGGGACATGTTTTCATTTTCACCCTGGCGTATACCAAGATTACACAAAAAAGTTGGATGGAGAATTACCTTTGTATGCCTCCGCCCCCGAAGGTGTCCGGAGGCATTATGTTTTCAGGTTGTCCGTCCATACGGGCTAAATCTCGTTTTTCTTAGCAACCACATGTCCGATTGAGACAAAACTTTCAAGGTATGGGTGACACCCATGCAGAATGTTTTTATCATAATTGTGACATCATAGGTCACGTGGTATGGCAGCCATCTTGGAAAAGACGCAGGTAATGAAAAAATTATTTCTCGGAAACCGCTGAATGGAAAAATTTGAAACTTGTTATCATATGACTTAGCATTCCAATATAGGTTATAGGCAACATTGATAACCTTGCCATTACACCCTGATGAAATCAGTTTCTGTCATCAAGAAGATCCATTGAGCAAGTGAAACGCTTTTTTTTATAGTCTACAAAGGCACAGTACAACCTGTTTTGGTGGGTTAAATACAAATCAACTATGGAATGTAGAGCAAATATATGGTCTCGGATGCTAAACTCTTCTCCAAACCCAGCCTGCTCATCGCCTAAGATACCACATCCCTCTATGTAGGTTGATAGTCTTACATTTGTTGCTGCAGTAAAACAGATTGCCGAAACAGCTCAAAAGAGTTATGCCACGGTAATTTTCTGGATCGTCAATAGATCCTTTATTTTTATACAATGGTATTACTATAGCAATGGACCAGTCACTGGGAACTATTCCTGAGTTCAATACTAAATTGAATAACCGAATTGTGAGTTGGATTACAGTAACTAGGCAATTTTTGAAAAATTCGTTAATAATGCTATAACACTTGTTATTTTTGAGTTTGGGTATTAAAGATAAAATCTCTTCAGTACAAAAAACACAATTAAACCATTAATTCACAGAATGATCAATTGTCCTTGGATCAAAATTTTCATCATAATAGCATATCCATGATCATTAGACTTCTGACTGAGTTTCTTAAAATGTTCATCAAAATGTTTCCAATAAAGCATGCCAATAATCACTTTGCGTGAGCATACTCTTATTAAATACCTCTACTTTCCAATAAGACTTCGGATTATTGGCCCCCGTTGGACTTAGTCTGAAACGGGGCTTATGGATTTGGTCTCGTCCGTCCGTCCATGCGTCCGCAGCCATATCTCGAATATGTGTGGACCGATTTTGTTCATACTTGGCACGAAGACAATACATGAGAGTATACACATGCACCTCACCTTATTTTGTGATCTGATCAAAGATGGCCGACTGGTAGACTGGTGACCATTTTAGTTGTAAAAAACCCGATATTGGCCACATCCTCAAACATTTATCAGAGATGCATTTAATAATCTTGTTCATATTTGGCACACAGATAATGAATGATGGGTTACATATGCACGTCACTTTTTTAGAGTTCAGATCCAAGATGGCCAACTGGCAGCCATTTTGTTACTTAAACGTGTCCTCATCCATTTCTCAGACATGCATGGACCGATTTTGTTCAAACTTGGCACAAAGCCAATACATGAGATTATACATATGCAGAATATTTTGTTTTGTCATCCGACTAAAAATGGCCGACTGACGGCCTTTAACTCCGTACAGCAAAACCACGATGAGTGCTATGACATTTTATGTCTGTTTCTTCTTGTTTTGCTTCATTTTTCTCAAATTTTTATTCGTCTTAACTTGACAATTTATAGTTGAGTCGGGAATCGAACCCAGGCTAGACAGCTACCTCAAAAGGTAGGTTGACCTATCAAGTAAGTCTTACAAAGGTAAGCTACTTATCAAAGTATAAGTGCTTCTTCTGCACCATCCTGTCAGACATAAAATCTTCCCTACATTATAGATCTGTTTTGTACCCCATTGTTATTGAAAACAAGCTCAACATTTAATGTTTTGAATCAATTTAATAAATAGAAATTTGCCTCAAATTTTCCTTCTAAAGGTGGAACATAGTTCAAACTTCAGTGTCAATAATAAAATCTCCCCTGTTCATCACACAGAATGCTCAATTAAACATGCACCATGGCAGTTCAATCGCCTCTGCCTCCTCCATCATTTCCTAATACAGTGATCCAAGACAGAGAAGGCTGTGTTCGAGTCAATTACCCCACCTTCACCCTGAATTTCACACCAGTCATTCTGACTGTCATATTAAATCTTTACCATTTTAATACAGGGTGTCCCGGAAATGTTTCAGTTTTAAAAGCTTATAACTTTTTACCTCTGTTACTGAAGGTGGACAGAGGTTATGTTTTCACATCTGTCTGTCTGTGAGCAGAATATCTCAAAAAGTTATGGATGGATTCGGACGATATTTGGTGGTCAGTCAGGTCAGGGACAAAAGGACAAATTGATTCGATTTCGGTAAAGACCCAGATCCAGAAAAGACAGTTAAAAAATTTTAAAGTGATTCTTCACCATTGAGAGATAGGGCCAAAAACGATATAGCAGAATATCTCAAAAAGGTTATGGACAGATTCGGGCGAAACTTGGTGGTCAGGTTGAGTGTGTGACAAGGCTGTATTCATTTCCTATATTTTTGTATACAAGATCGAGGCTCGTGTAAGAGTTAACATTAATCACAAAAAAACACAAGCAAACACATACAGTGCATTCAGAAAGTATTCAGACCCCTTCACTTTTTTCACATTTTGTTATGTTGCAGCCTCATGCTGAAATCGTTTTAATTCATTTTTTCCCTCATCAATCTACACTCAATACCCCATAATGACAAAGAGAAAACAGGATTTTAGAAAGTTTTGCAAAATTATTAAAAAGAAAAAACTGAAATATCACATTGACATAAGTATTCATACCCTTTGCTATGACACTTGAAATTTAGCTCAGGTGCCTCCCATTTCTCTTGATAATCTTTGAGATGTTTCTACACCTTGATTGGAGTCCACCTGCGGTAAATTCAATTGATTGGACATGACTTGGAAAGGCACACACCTGTCTATATAAGGTCTCACAGCTGACAATGCATAGCAGAGCAAAAACCAAGCCATGAGGTCGAAGGAACTGCCTGCAGAGCTCAGAGACAGGATTGTGTCGAGGCACAGATCTGGGGAAGCCTACAAAAAAATTTTCTGCTGCATTGAAGGTTCCCAAGAGCACAGTGGCCTCCATAATTCTTAAATTGAAGAAGTTTGGAACAACCAGGACTCTTCCTAGAGCTGGCCGCCCGGCCAAACTGAGCAATCAGGGGAGAAGGGCCTTGGTAAAAGAGGTGACCAAGAACCCGGTGGTCACTCTGGCTGAGCTCCAGAGATCCTTTGTGGAGATGGGAGAAACTTCCAGAAGGACAACCATCATTGCAACACCCCACCGATCTGGGCTTTATGGCAGAGTGGCCAGAAGGAGGCGTTTCCTCAGTGAAAGACACATGAAAGCCCGCTTGGAGCTTGCAAAAAAGCACCTAAATGACTCTCAGACTGTGAGAAACACAATTCTGTGGTTTGATGAAACCAAGATTGACCTGTTTGGGTTCATTTGTTTTCCATTACCCTCTTCCGTCTCTCTTTAGTCTTTGTACTTTTGGTTCCATTTGCTCTCCAATGCTACTTCTCTGTGTGGGCTCCACCTTGAGCTTAACCTGGCCAGCAACAGCATTCACATCACCGATAACACCTGTATTCTCGTTGCCGAGATGTCTATTGCACCACCCTGTAGTGATACCAGCACCAATACTCCTTCTACACTGGACCTGTCGTTCTTTTTGAGAGGAAAAACAACCTTAATTTTCAATTCAAAACTCAAACACGAGAAGTGGGACGAGCCCAAACTTTCTGAAAGCTCATTCTTTCGCCACACTCCTAATTCCCACATTAGCAATGCAGAAAAAGGGATTTTGGGGGAGGTTTTCTGCCTAAAAAGGCTATAAACTGTCATCCCGGTGTTTCACGGGTCGGGCGATTCGTCAATGTGTGTGCCATCCTTAAGATGGATTTTAAGCTGGTGTCTCGTCTGCCAGAATTCGTTTGTGGGTGTTAAAGATCCCACGGTGTCCTTCGTGAAGTGCATGCAGGTGAGTTATTGCCGGCTCCATGGCAAAGTTCCAAATCCTTGAGGGCAAAAGGTTAGAAGATATCTTACAAAAAAAGGTTAGATCAGAAATGGGGCGAGCAAGTTATTTCACATTGTTCATATATTTTTGACACAGTTCCTTCCCTGGATTTAGCAAATATATGATTTGAATGGGATGAGATTTTGGGTTCGTTTTATGAGCAGGAGCTACAGATACAGAAGACAAAATGAATTTGTTATAATGTTTTGGTCATCTCATCTCGATTTTCAAAGATTAACTTATAAAATTGGTCGTGATGTCCGGATGTCTGTCTGTCCGTCCGTCTGTCCGTAAACTTTTCTATTTTTTTCTACTCCCCTATCACCTGGCTAATTCTTCTGAAACTTGCCACATTAATACAAGACAGTATCCCACACAATTGATCTTCTTTGTTTTTCGATTTCGCATCATGGGGGCTTCCATGGATGGGGGGTGGGGGGTGGGGAGTAAACGCCCAAACTTCGGATCCCCACTCGCCCCTTATTTACCAACCGATTGCTCTGAAACCTGGTATAGCCCTTCTACTCGATGCTCTCCAGGGTAGCCCAGACTTGAATTTTTCGATTTCGGATCAGGGGGGGCTCCCAGAGGACATCAGAGGATCTCCCGGGGGATGGGGGTCTCCCCAAATCAGCAGGGGTCTGAATTACAACCTCAAGAGATGACCGTCAGCTCACTAAGGGCTATTTATTCAATCAATCCTCTCTAGATTTTGCCTTGAAGTACCTTCATCCGATACACATAAACCCCTTTTTATATAATTCCTTTGCATTAATCCCCCTACTCAGATTTAAGTAGTCGAAGGTGAAACACTGTAAGTCTAAACCACACGTTTTGATTTTCCATTCCTTTGTCCTTGACCTGATAGAGATGGAATTTTTCATAAATGTGTTTTCAAAAAGGACTTGGACTCCAAGAGGAATGCTTAAAAACATTTTGGATCATTTTTGAGATTTTACAGGGGTCAAAAGGGACTCAACATTAGGGTTTTGGGCTTGCTATGACTTGCTACAATCTGTGGAGCCTTTATATTTAAACCAATCCAGGCAAGACTTGACACAAAAATACCTTAGCACAGGTCCAACGGATTAAAGCAGGTAAACTTGGCCTGGTGTCTTTAACTTCTTCGTTTGGCAAAGGTTTGTGTACACATACAGGTGATTATGTGCCTTGTGGTGTCAGAAGCCATTTGGCAAACTAGGTCACACCTTGATTATGTGGCCACTCGCAATACCTTTGTCATTGTCACATGAGAATGAGCATTTAAGTTGTTTTTTGTTGTATTTCTTGAATGTAAATTCGTGGAACATTTTCATTCTCTTGCGAATATCTGCAATTTAAGTTATAATTTGTTTGTACTTGAGAGATCTTGCAAGTTGGTGTCAAACTTCTACAAATGGTGTATGGATGACGTTTGTATAGGATGATTGTGGTGTGTGAACTTCAGAAGTCCTAAGGAGTTGTGTCAAATTCGAATGATGGTCTTGCTTGACGTTGTTATATTTGAGGAGACCCTATAGATTGTATCTTACAACAATTTAATGAGTAGTATGGAAAACGGTGCTGTGTATGACATGAGTAATTGGTGAACTTCTGGTGAAATAATTGTCAGTGGGTTTTCAGGTCGCCCAGGTATTCTAGAAGTCTCATTTCTATACAACAAACTTTTTTTTTTTTTTTACAATGCTATATTTTCTATACAATGCTTGTATATCCCAGTCCAGAAAAACACGGATTGTCTGTCATAAGGCAATAGCTATTGTATATTGACCCGTGTGTTTATTTAACACGAGGGTTATTAAGAGGTGGATTTAATCACCAGAATTAAAAAAAACACACGACCTAATAATATCGAACACTGTCAATTAACCAGATGGTATTGAGAGAATACTTACCCTGCGCAGTCAACTTTGTGCGAGCCAACTCTTCTGTTTTTAAAGGGTTTTTTTTCTTTGATCCAATATGGCTGCCAGACCACGTGAGCGATTACATCATAAATTTATATTCTCTAATATAATTGTTGCGTAGATCACTCTCAATAAATATCAAACTGATCAGACTAAGCGTTGCGACTGTCGAATTATGACGTCATAATTACGGCACCAATGAGGTCATCATTAACAAAACCTATTCCCAATGCGGAGTTCTTTACAATGAGCCACGTTTCAATTTCTCCATAGAGCTGTTTGGTAGATTATAGAGATACAACGTTTTTCGTTTTTTCCAAGATGGCACCTGTACCACGTGACCCATGACGTCATGATTTTCATTAAAACATTCTACAGGAGGAGGTACCCCTATGGAACAAATTTTGTGTCCATCGGACTAACAGTTGCAGAGGAAAATCTTTTTTTCATACTGATCACATCAAGCATTGTACTTGTCGACTTATGATGTCACAATGAAGGCACTGATGTCATCATCATCATCATCAGCATATCTTATTCCCCATGGGGAGTACTTGACAATGAGCCTTGTTTCAACTTTTTCCATTGAGCGGTTTGGGAGATATAGAGGTGTAAAGTTTTTCCAACATGGCGTCCGTATCACGTGACCTATGATGTCATAATTGTGAATAAAAAAATTATACAGGCAGAGGCATTCCTATGGTAAAATTTCGTGTCAATCAGACCAACGGTTGCCAAGAAAATTAATTTTAAAAATGCAGGCACGCACGCCACACATACGCAACCGAATGCCTAACCTTGATTTTCGCTACGCGAGCGCAGGGTAATTATACTATATTCGCATAGGAGAGTGACACAACATATGCAACGAGAACACTACTCGGCAGAACGCATACCTCCCACAGGTTGAACAGTTTACGTTATATATTCCACTGATAGGCTGGATCTTGATTTGGATCTGAACCAAAATCTAATCAGCTTGTTTTTCTCACCGAACCAACTCATCCACCTAGTTTTTTCATAAGTCATCCAGAACTTTTTGAGATGTATTTATAATGCTGGGCTCCTGCCGCTGTTTGTATTACCATCGCAGAATGTGGAAAGAGGACAAACTTGAACCAGACCGCCACACGTTCTCGAAAGGGCCGCGTACGAGCAGGGCTCGCGCCACACAGATTTTTTCTGTCTTGTCCTTTCCTTTGTCCCATTGTATTCCCATCCCAGTGTAAAAGCGATAAGGCTATTTATTAAGTAGATGTGGTTTCGAGGGCGCATTGTGTTTATTTATTATTTATTTGATACTGTTTGTGATCACAGCTGTGTGATCGTGTAAATCTTCCTTCCCCTTTTCTTGCTTGTTGATAACCCCTCTAATTTTGTTGAAACCTTGTATGGTTGTCAAGAGTGGTCTCCATAGTGCTTAGCGGGATTGGCATACAAATTGTTAGATGGGTAATTTCATTTTGTGCATTAAGCACAGTCATTAGCAGATCCCTAATCAGCTTGCTCGGCCATTCTTGTTAGCGGACTTGCCATGGCCATGTGTTCTTGAATGCTGATTAGCACCAAATCAACCTGGCAGACATGAAGATCTTTTCATCCCATCTTACCAGCGGTGCGCCCTTTGCAGAAGATGTGCGACCATTACAATATTTGCAAAGAAGTCGATATTAAGTTAGCTAACCTGAGTTTAGTTGGATAACTTAATTTGGATGTAATGAGCACCTCTTAATTGAAATGGTGGGCATGAACCCCTGTTCCACATTTGCATTTGGTGCTAGGTTCATTACCAAAAGGAAGTGCCTGTCACACATCCATTCTATTTAGGTACCCATTAACAGTTAAAATTACCTCCAAAAAATTATGCTCCCTTATCTGACGGCCTGCTAGCTCTGCTCCTTGGAGAAATCCATTCTGCGCTGGTGATAGCCAGAAATGCGTCCATGGATTGATCCTTTACCCAGGAAATGGACTGGTGATTTGCCAATAAATTGCTTCTAAAACCGATGAAGGCTGACTGATGTTTCATTTCAGTGTAACAGCTGGCATTGCTTTTGACAATGGATGGGTCTGTGTTTTTTATCAACCACAACCTAGCCAGAATATATTTGTATGTATATGTACATATGTGGTAAAAACCTGCACTATACTTTATTTATGGCATGTTGGTGCTGCCATAGAAGTTTATTGGCATGGGTTATTCTGGGGGTGTCTCCTTTGCCTTCCAGCATTGTTTGTCCGTGCTCAATCCTTGTAAATTCTGAGCACCAAGCAAGGAAACAGCATGTAACTTTTCCTTTTTTAATTATTTTGTATAACATGGGTGGGGTTTCAACCACCAACCTCTCAGACTCAGAGCAGAAGCACTAACCATGATCCCACTGAGGCTGGTATGCATGCATTCATATTGTCAAGTCTGTGGCCGATGAACACCGGCCTCGGACAAATAGTTGTTACTCCGAGGCGTACGTAGTATACCCGAACTTGGCAGGATTATCTATTTCCGTGCGCGGGCAGGACCCGAAGCCTTACCTGAACGGATGGCCCCCCATGGGGTTTATTCCTCAAAGCCACAAACTAATAAACACACACGACAAGGAAAATTCACAATGCAAGAATGAAATGCAAAAATAAAGGATTTAATGAAAATAAATCACCGAAATAAAATGGATGGTGATGTAAAAACTATAATTCCTAATTTGAGGATCCTCCATCAGACACAACTACACAACAGGGGAATGATAAAAGAAAATCCCCCCTTTGATTTGGCACTCGGCTCTGGTCTCAACGAGTACTTTGGTGGGATCGGTCACTGAGAGGACCACGCTTCGAAGCACCCGAACAATGGCGCTGGTCAAGTGCGCCAGCACAACGGGATGTGCAGCAGGCAGCCAATGTTGCCCCACTCAATATCGGCCCAGCCAGCACAACCCAGTCCTTAGCTCCCTTGAAAAGCACCGAGTCAAAATGACACCTCTGGCTCCAACGCTGCAAGGCTTTCTGGGCTCTGAACAGTTCTCCTCAAACGCACACAAGAAAAACACCACCGCCCGCCACGAAGCCAGCACCAAAGAGCGACAAATTCTGTGACCGCCCGATCTGATCGCCAGAACCAGAGAAAGCAAGAGGGGGGGACACACCCTCCTTTTCCCTCGCTGACATCACTCTCGACCAATCCTGACGTCCCATTACATCATCCCATCTCCTCGACCAATCATCCCCTTCAGAGCGGTGCCTTCTGGCCTGCTTGATGCCCAATGACGAAGCTCGGGGCATAGCCTGCCAGTTCAGATCCTTGGAGGCGGGGTCTAGCCGTCTTTTGGGAATGTTCGGCTGGGTGGGGTTCACTTGCTGGTCGTTATATCTGGGTACTTTCGGCGATTATGGTTGTCGTAATTGTTGTTGTAATGGCGGCCCTTTTTAGTTGTCAAAAACAGAAGGGAAAATCACAGGAGGCAAATTACACACTGGGGGTTATTCATCATGAGCAAATGATGAGCATTTGAGCATTATGGTGACATGCAAACACTCTTACCCTAACAGGTTCCCGACTTATTACATGGAGATTCTTCTTCTTTGCGTGCACGGTCCATGCCAAAACCATTTCTTCCAGAAAATTGTTGATATTTTAAAAATATTTTGGAATCCACATGTGTATTTCTTTGGTTTGCAGTGGAACAAAACAAAAAAAAAAGGTGAAAAAATTACTAAACCTTAGCTTATTCCACACAGAAATCCTAAAATGGCCTGGACAATATTATTGGCACCTTTTAGAAGTTGTTAGAAATAATTAGATTTCAAGCAGGTGATTCTCCTTTACTTTGAAATTTAACTCACCTGTGGTGAGTTGCAGGTGCCTGCAGTAGATATAAAAAAAATAACTCATTCAACCCGTTTGAATGGAGAAAAGGAGTCATTCAGCTTGTTTGTGTCACTGTGTGTACCACAATGAGCATGGAGAAAAGAAAAAAAACCAGAGAATTGACTGAGGATGTCAGACACAAGATTGTCGCCAAGCATGCACAATCTCAAGACTACAAGTCCATCTCTAGAGATCTTGATGTTCCTGTATCCACCATAACAATGTTACCAGGAAGTTTAAAGCCAATGGCACTGCAGCCAACCTCCCTATGGGGGTTGTTGTTCGAATGGTGGAGAAAGCACCTCGATCATCTGCCAAACAGATTAAAGCTGACCTTCAGACACAAGGTACGACGGTTTCAACTCACACCATCCATCACCAACTTAATGAAAGGGTGTTTATGTGAGGAGATCCAGGAGGACTGCTGAGAGAGAGAGACATAATAAAGCCCAACTGGAGTTTTCCAAAACACACCTGAACAAGCCAAAATCCTTTTGGGAGAATGTCATGTGGACAGATAAAACCAAATCAGAGCTTTTTGGTAAAGAACATCATCTCTATGTTTACAGAAAACAGAATGAAGCCTTCAAAGAAAAGAACACCTTCCCTACCGTTAAACAAGGACGTTCAGTGATGTTTTGGGGTTGCTGCGCTGCCTCTGGCACTGGGTGCCTTGAATGTGTGCATGGCATCATGAAATCAGGAGATTACGAAGGCATTTTGGAGCGCAATGTTCAACCCAGTGTCAAAAAGCTGGGTCTTCATCGACGGTCATGGGTCTTGCAGCAGGACAATGACCTCAAACACACTTCAAAAAGCACCCAGGAATGGTTCAAGATAAAACAATGGACTGTTCTGAATTGGCCAGCAATGAGTCCAGATCGAAATCCCATTGAACACCTGTGAGGAGATCTCAGATCTAAATCTCATTGAACACCTGTGGGGAGATCTGAAAACAGCAGTTGGGAGAAGGCATCCTTCAAATCTGGGAGAACTGGAGCAGTTTGCACAAGAAGAGTGGGCCAAACTGCCAGTAGAGAGGTGTAGGAAG
Organism: Myxine glutinosa; assembly: GCF_964187855.1. Lineage (NCBI taxonomy): Eukaryota > Metazoa > Chordata > Myxini > Myxiniformes > Myxinidae > Myxine > Myxine glutinosa. The sequence goes on along the minus strand of NC_136267.1, from coordinate 139,459,099 downwards.
CTCATTCATGGCTATAGGAAGCGCTTGACTGCAGTTTTTTTTGTCCAAAGACCCGACTGGAGTCGTGTGCTACCAAATATTAAGTCAAGGGTGTCAATAATTTTGTCAATGCCATTTCTTTTTATTTTCTGATTTAAAAGGATATATTAAGTTCTGAATCAAAACAAAGGTTCTGTAATATTAACAGTGAAATAAACAATTATGAAGACCAAATACCTTTGTCAATTTCAACTTATTTTTAGAGAAAATTGTGAGTTATTTGAAAAATGTGCAAGGGCGCCAATATTTCTGGCCACCTCTGTATATAAAAAATACAAAGACACACACACACACACATACATATATATATATATATATATATATATATATATATATATATATATATATATATATATATATATATATATATATACATATATATCAGTCATTATGTGACTCCATACTATCATTAAACCGTTAAACTCCATTCAATTCGTTAAACATTCGGAGTGAACTCCATTCAATGTACAATGTGTGCTGAGTGGGTTCATCAAAAATGTAGTGGTCTGAGAGGGTCATTAACCAGTGTGGCAGCTACATTCAAATGTAAGGTGTGCACAGAGGGAGCTGCAGATGGAGGAAATGTTGAGTTGGATCTTGGAGACGGCGTGAAGCTGGAAGGTGTGAAAACATTTTGCTACCTCGGAGACATGCTGAATGGAGAAGGTGGATCAGACTCGGCAACGGTTGCTCGAGTGAGATGTGCATGGAAGAAGTTTCGGGAACTGAGTGGCATGCTTATGAGGAGGAGAGTGTCGCTGAAGCTGAAGGGAAAGGTGTATGCTGCATGTGTGAGAAGTGTTATGATTTATGGGAGCGAGACATGGGTAATGAACGTAGAGCAGCAACGAAGGCTGGAAAGGGTGGAAATGCGAATGGTTCGATGGATGTGCGGAGTATCGTTGAGAGAGAGGAAGACAAATGATGAATTGCGAAAGATGATGGGAATATTGCCTGTGATTGATGCTGTGAAGAGGAACAGGTTGAGATGGTTTGGTCATGTATTGAGGAAGGATGAAAGTGACTGGTTGAGAAGAGTGATGGAAGTTAATGTAGAAGGAAGTAGAGGACGGGGAAGACCGAGAAAGACTTGGCTAAAGATGGTGGAAGAAGAAATGCGGGCAAGGGGGTTAACAAGGAGAGATGCAGAAAATAGGGCAAAATGGAGAAGATTGTCATGGGGACCGCAAGGCTAACCCCCGCTCTAGCAGGGAACATGGCCTTAAAATGCATGTTGTTGTTGTGTTGTATACTATCAGTGGTGAACTGCCATTAAGGTGTCCCATTCAGCTATCGATGTACCTTAATGGGAGCGATAAGCACCGCCTGCCACACGGTACATTACCTCTGGTATCCACTTATGTATCTGGTATTTGGTACTTGGCGGTGACGTCACAGCGTGCGCTCATTAGGTTGGAGAACTGAAATTATATTCTGATATATATATATTTTTATTTTTTTATTTTTTTTCATTGTACTTTTTTGTGTATTTTGGACTATTGCGAGTATCTTGCTCATGTCACATTTTGAACCCCTCCCATATATTGCAAGCAGTTTTTTCTCTTATCTTTGCACCAGAAAATATTTGTCAGCATTTCTCTTTAAATTCCCCTTACAGTCTGTCGCTCTGGGATGTGTTTCACAAAAGCAAACCAAACAAAATGACAGCTACCGTACCTAATTTAATGAGCCAGAACACCATGAAAAAAGACTTTGTTTCGTTGTAAACATAGATATCTCATTGATTTCAGCACAAGTTCCCCTTCAGAATGATAAATGTAGAAAATCAAATGCCACGTGGGAAAGGTGGAGTTTGTGGTGTGAAATACTCCAATGTTAAAGGGCCTTTCATGAAAACTGTCCCGTGGACGACACAGAGAAACTCGAGGGTACTTCTTAAGAGTGTGAAAGGGCAGTGTTGATTCCCACAAAGTTATAAATGCATTTTATAACTTTGCCTTCAAGAAAAGGTGCGAAAAGCTGACAATTGATATTAAATAGGGTGTCCCATGAAAGCTTACTCAGTTGTAAATGTTTATTACTTGTTGTTGTTGTTTTTTTACCGTTATGCTTATGAGACTGGTATCATTAGAAAGGGCAACTCAGAAAGGTTGTGAATCTACTCTTTTCTTTTCGTCAAGGTTGATGGAAATATCTGAGATAAGTGGAGAACAGTGTTCAACGTGGCATAGTCATTTGAATTATTCCACTGTTATTGTTAAGATATTAAAACATTTTATTGCCAAACTTGCTGATTATATAAATTCATGGAGTTGCTCTCTCTAATGATGCCAGTCCCATGATATTGGGATGCAAATTAGAAAAGTTACAAACTTTCAAATCTGTATAACTTTCATGGGACAGCCTGTAGTAAAATGGCAAACAGTAATATGGCAGGCAGAATGGCTGGTGTGAAATTCAGGGTAAAGGTGGGGTAACTGAGTCAGAAACACAGCCTTCTCTGTTTTTGGATTATTTTTGAGGAATCATGGGAAAATAATTTTGGGAGACCCAATGCATTGAGGTCTTTATGAGAATTTAACGAGTAGTATAGAAATGCGTATTCTGAATTACTTGGTTCATTGTTGAACTCAGGGTGAGCTCATTCCCAGTGGGGAGTTCGGTGACTGCAAATGAGCTTATCTTGCGGGTGGGCTAGGGGATCCAAAATGGCCATTTCTATAAAATTGATGGAGAAATTTCTGTGAAATGGAAGAGTCGCATCTTTTGACATATTTTGTCATATGCAGCCTGTGGCTGCTGGTTGCATCATTGCTGTGAGCGCGACTGTGCCGACTAGAGTGAGGGTGGCGGAAGACCAAGCTGCCCGTTCGCTTTGGTTCACAAACTGTGCCAAGAATTTACAGCAATGTTGCAAAATCCAATTCTCCCCTTCCTCACTGAGCCCTCTCTGTCTAACTCCTGTCCTCCTCCCTCCTCGCCTCCCCTTCCCTTCTACCCTCTCACTCGCCCCCATCGCCTTTATTCCTCTTCAGTCTTTACGCCGGAGATAGACGATAAACGAGTGTTATCAATTCCAGCTGACAACAAAGAATTGAACACTGAATTTCTGTTGCTCAACGTTCCACAAGCGCACTGGGAAATTGAGAGCTGTTGGAGCAATGCCAAGATGGGGGCATGTTTGCAGCAGACCGAAACGTATTCCAGATGCAGCTGCTAAGGTCATCCGAATGTTCTAGAAAAGTGGTTAAACTTACATAAACTCCAGTTGCGCAGGAAAGGTGTCTGCACCCATCTCCGTTAGGTTACCCACTCCGCAAACAGAGCAAACTCCCCCTACTTCAAAAACTCACACTTGTGCTTTGTGAAAGAAATTCCATCCTCCACTATTTCTCTGGATATTTTCCTTCTCTCTGTGAAATAATTACTTTGGTGACTCTTTGGTTTTGTTTTGTTTTGTTTTTGTCGGTCTGTTTAGTCAACGCATCTCACCTGCCATACAAATGTTTTTTAATCATTAAAAAAAAATTAATAATAATTGTTAAATGGATTAATTTGCTTTTCTTTGTTGCCCTTTGCTGTTGCCTTAATTCTTAACTGAACTTGTTTGTTGCCAGAATTCGAACATGTAAAGTACTTTTATTCAATCTTTATGAGTATTAGAAGGCGTGATTCTGATTCTGATGTACCGTAGTCTGTTACAGTTTCTTGACAAGGCTATACTGGGGCGTTTGCCATTGCCTTTCCAGCAGTAGTTTATAAGGCAGGAATTTGTAATTTCTTTCAAGGTGCTGGAGATAGCTGACCTACTTTTTGTGAAGGACACCGTAGGGATCTTAACGTCCACCAACTAATGTTGGCAGATGGGGCGCTCGGTTTAGCATCCATCCGAGGGAGGGCACACACATTGATGAAAACCCCTGTCTGTGAAACACCATGATGACAGTTTAAAGCCGGGTCGGGATTCAAACCCAGGCTAAACAGCTTAAAGGTGAGTGTGCGGACCACTAGGGCATCTTGCCCCAGTCCAAAAAGTGGAATATCACGAGTAACACACATCCACACGCACACACACACACACACACACACACACACACACACACACACACACACACACCGGGACTTGGAAAGGCTCCTTTCCAAGTTCTGAAACCCACATTTGGAGATGACAACCAATGACACACACAAACTCACACACGTACCAGTGATAGTTGGAACAACGGGAATGATAAAGAAGAACCTTCCGGGTTTTGCTAGCTAGCGCTGCCGGTGTTGTGGGTGAATGGAGCATTCGTGGCACTGCTTTTTGATTAATATAAAAACGAAGGGCAAAATTACAAGAGGCCTTTACACACAGGAGAATTATTAACCATAAGCCCTAGCTAAATAACACAACTCCACTGTATGGAGACACGTAAATGCCCTTACCCGGACAGTCGGCCTAACTTAACTTACATCGAGGTGGGTACTTCTTCGTGACACTCAGAGCATGCTAATCAACACATTCTGAACTTCATTAAGGTATTTCATCCATACCCCAAAAACATAACTATATATATATATATATATATATATATATATATATATAATATATATATATCCAACCGAATGGCTTCACAAAATTCCCCCTCAATTTTGCATCTAGCCCTCAAATTACCTGTGCCAATTTTTTTTTTTTTTTTACAATTCTACCATGAACTAGGGAAGTATGGAGTTTCCACCAAAGAAGGGTGCTTCTCCATACATTTGCCAGCCGAGTATATATACAGTATATACATATATATATATATATATTATATTATATTATATTATAATAGCCTACGGTGATTCTGTCTGTCTGTCCAGGGGTGTGGCTTACTCCGTTTACAGAGTAGCTCCACCCATTCTGGGAGGGGCTTCGAAAACAAATCACCACCATTTTATTAACTCACATAGCTTTGAGGCCTGTTTAGTTAGGCCCGTGCTGTCTTGCTCTCCCTCAACAGTTTTATTTCAACTAATTCGATATATAATTTCATTTTTCACAGTCGCTAACATAGTTTTAGACTCGGTGGAAAAAAAACGGGAATAAAATCCCATGAAAGATACCGTTTATAGAACAAAATGCATTTTCAAAGGCCTGTAACATAAAGCCCATTCATTGAGTCTCCCTCACGGCTTTATCTCGACTAATTCACCATCACAGTCGCTGGGATGGTCCAAGTCTAAATTTCAGCTAAAGTTGGGAAAATCGGTGACATGTATTCCAACAGCCGTTTTGAATGCATTGACTGTTTATGTCGACACGGGGAAGGAGAGAGAGGAATGAGAGGCGAATGACAGAGGTGAATGAGAGTAGGGAAGGAGAGAGTGGAAGGAGAGGGGGGAAGGAGAGAGGGGAAGGAGAGAGGAGAGAATGTTCTCAGGACTTCATTATTTAAATTATCACTGAGTAAAAATACAGTGACTGAATACTGAAGTTCGGGATCGAACCAAAGTCTAATTATATTTTTCCATATCCCTGGGGTGTATATGCAGAGTTTGTTTTAAGCGAGTCAACTCTTTTCCAACCATGGAATGAAACAATACAGTACTTTAAAAATTAGTAAGGGAAACATATGAAAATCTGTTAACTAAATTGTTACCAAAAACTTTCTTCACCAATATGTTTGTAAAGGTGTGTAATAACATGTGTTAAAATGTTGAAGTTCAACTCCCGTGGGAAACCCAGAAAAAAAGCTGTTGAATTCGGGTACCGAAAAATTATTTTCGAGAACTTTTATTTTTTTAAATCGGCCCTTAAGTAACTTATGAGGGGTCAAATAAGGGTTTTTCATGATTCTGAGTTGATTGTTAACATTTATATTTCACCACAGACACTCCTTTGTGGAAAAATAATTTCTAAATATATCTCATTTTCTACTTTGCAGGACATGGAGTCTAGCAATATGGATGAAGACGTTACTCCACCTGTGCTCAATTGCTTCATCTGTGCACGCTCGGATACACCAGCTGAAAGGCTCATACAGGCAACTCCAAAGGGATACTCAACTTTATTGAAACAAGCAGAAACTGTCGAAAATGTTACTGTTGTGGAACGTATGAAGGAGGCTCAAAAGGAAGGAAAACTGAGGTACCACCAGAAGTGTAAAAATGATCTGTACAACAACTTTGTTGCAACCACCAAGAAGTCAGCTCAAGCATCAAGGGCAGAGAAAGAGTCATCAAAGTTGAAGAGAAGACGCACTACTTGTGAGTTCAGTTCATCAACTGGCTGCAGTTCTAGAAGATCACAGTCAGTTGACCTCCTGTATAAGGATGTATGCATTCTTTGCAACCAACCAGCCCAGCTCTACAAAAATAATCCAGCACAAGCTAGAAAGAAATACAGAGTGCCAGATAATTTGACTGCAGATACACTGAAGGCAAGCTTGCTGAAGACAGCACGGAGTCGCGGGGATGACTGGGGCACTGAAGTCACTGGACGCCTGGAAGGGATCAACGACTTGGTAGCAGAAGAAACACTGTACCATTTGCGATGCAAACTTATGTTTGCGAGAGGTGACAGTTTGTCCAAGACTGATGAGGAAGGAAAAAGGAAGAGAGGACAGAGGAGTATTGATGAGGAGCGAGAGGCAGTTTTTATTGAATTCTGCGAATGGTTAGACTCAGAATTAGAGCATGGGGTAATGAACATGGACCAAGTCCATGAAAAGCTGCAGGAGTTTGATCAGTCACCAGAGAAGAGCCTTTCTTATTCAAAGCATTGGCTAAAGATAAAACTTCTAGAGAAATACGAAGACACCTTGTATTTCACAACACAGGAAAGAAGGGCAGATGTACTCTGTCTCAAAGATGGCACCGACAATATTCTGCGAGAGCATCATGCTAATCTTGACCATGGAGATGAGAAGACTCAGATCATAAAGACGGCACTCAAGTTCATATCCAATGATATTGCCTTGATTGATTTAGGTCCAAAGTCATATCTGGCACCCAGATTGCAGCAACCGGCGATGCAGCTGCAAGAAGAATGGGGTCACGTGCATCTCGGCCTGTGGAGTCTGTAATGGCATTACATGCAGAAACTGCAGTCATGATGTTGTTGAGTCTGAAGAAGACATAGACAATGACTGTTGAAACTTCTGACATTGTGAATGAGAAATAACTCTTGAGTATTATATATGTATGTGAAATAAAAGCTACTTTGTGTGTAAATGTAAAAGTGAAAATATAAATGTTAACAATCAACTCAGAATCATGAAAAACCCTTATTTGACCCCTCATAAGTTACTTAAGGGCCGATTAAAAAAAATAAAAGTTCTCGAAAATAATTTTTCGGTACCCGAATTCAACAGCTTTTTTTCTGGGTTTCCCACGGGAGTTGAACTTCAACATTTTAACACATGTTATTACACACCTTTACAAACATATTGGTGAAGACATTTTTTTGGTAACAATTTAGTTCACAGATTTGTGAAATATCTCATAAAATGCCCTTACTAAATGTACATAATAATGTAAACTAACTATGGAATACAATATTTATTAATAACGTTTGGTTTTAATCTATTTTTACTTTGTAAAGCGAAAAGTTATCGATACATTCAAGTTTAAAAATGAAGAAGAGTCATGGGCTCTATAGGCCTACGATCGGCCTCTGTATGCTCTGTGTGTCTGCATGATCAGATGTGCATTTTAAGACTTTTTACTATTTTAAGACTATTTTAAGAAAATACAAGATGAAATACCAGCAGATATGTGGTGACAACAGGGAGAAAGACAAAAGAGCAGGGAAATATAAAAAATAGTTGAACAGATTGGGGATAGACAAAGAAAGATCACTGCAATGGATAAAAAGAGGTCAGCTCAACAGGGACGGGGAACAAATCATTATTAATGCCCAAGACCAAGAACACAACACCAATGGCTTTAAGAAGATGGTGGGACTGAGTCAATCAGACAGGTGTAGGCTCTGCAAGGTAGAAACAGAAAGGACAAGTCAACAGAAAGCACGAGCATTGCGACCGGACATTGTACTCAGGAACATAAAGGAAAAGACAGCATTGCTGATTGAGATACCTCGTGATTTTGGTCTAAATAATAAAGAAATCAAGAAAATGACCAAATACCAAAACCTCAAGAATGAAGTGAAAAGATCCTGGAAGCTGAAGAGTTCCAAAATTGTCCCAGTGACAATTGGGGCAACGGGAATGATAAAGAAGAACCTCACCGAGATTTTAAAAACGTCATCATTGTTCGCTCTTACACGAGCCTCGACTTAGTATACAAAAAAAACCCTGGGAGCATTACCACAAATGAATTGGAGTTGGATGCTGTACGGGATAGGGTGACTATCATCAACAGAGCCCTTGGAGCAAAACTCAGAACAACACAACTTCGTCCATGAATCACAATCCTTCACGAAAGCGGAGGTGGATACATCGTTCCGTTACACCTTCTAAAACCCAAATTATGGACATAACAACCAATGACTGACTGACACACACACACACACACACACACACACACACACACACACACACACACACACGAAAGGTGGATACATCGAGACCTGGGAGGACTCTGTTACACCTTCTCAAACTCGGATTTGGAGATAACAACCAACACCACACACCTGCTTATACCTACCTAGAAATCAAGACGTTGGACGTTGCCTTTTGCCACAAGTGGCAGACTGACCCAGAGTTCGCATGCATGACTTGTAATATATTTTATTCTGAAGCATCTTCAACACGTATGTATCATAAATGACATGTTAAAATAGCAACAACACGAATAGCATCATTGAAGGTTCGCTTTGTATGTTTCCACTCTCTTCTGGGTACGTACAGGTACCTAACCCCTTTTTGCATTTCGTTCTCCAACAATCTCTTTCCTGAGCCACATGTCTTCATCATTATTAAACTTAAACAGGTTTTGTCTTACTTTGTTGTCTCCGTTCTCAGTTTGGTTCCATGTGTTGGGCGGAGTCGAACACTCGACGTGTCTTCACGTCGCTCCTGATTGGCTGGCCCGCCGTGTTTACATGCGACAAATTCCCTGCAGCCAATCAGCGAGCCGAGCTCTCGCGCTATAGCTGGTCCGCTGCTGCGGTCGTGCGTTTGTGTGAGCGAGCCGTGCGGACCGACAAACGGACAGGTAGACATTGCACGGATACGGCGGCCAATCGGTACCAAACCGAGGAGGTACTGTGGATCGCGCGGTTCAATCCCCGACCGTCAGGATCGACGTCACGTTCACAGGTAAGCATCAGCTGCTGCAGGTATCACGCGCCGAGATTTGACGTGAGTGCCGTGGCGATCTGATGCATGCACAGGCGGCACGATATGGAGGGGGAGGAGGGGAACAGAGGGGGACACGGGTCGACCCCCTCTGTGTGGGTGTTTCCCCTGTGCGCATTACGCACTGAGCAGCGTCCGCAGTGGGGAACACACGACTACCCGCGTGCGTCGATCTGCAGCGACCGATCAATCGATCTTCGAGTCCAACACATCGATGTGTTCGATGAATTAATTCTTCGTTTCGCGGATCATCCTCGGGCGTGGCAGAACCGCGTGTCATGTTGAGATCCATGTCCGCCATGCGGGGGTTAAACCCGCTTCATTTGATCACCGAATGAATAATGAACCAGGCAGAACACGTGAGACACCACCGACCGATCGCAATACAAACGCGAATAGGTCTCGTTTAGCTCGATCTGGCATGACTGACTGCTCGAGGGAAAGTAACCAGAATATTAAAAAAAAAAAAAAAGGTGTGTGCGTTACCTGGCAAGTCGCAGAAATCGCTACACGTGCCAAGGTCTATTGGTCGACATTGTATATTCGCTACCAATGGTGGGTTTAAGGGGAGGTTCAAGCGAAGAGGGGGTCCATGCAGGTGTGGATTACTATTACCTCCGCCACCGAAGGTAGATGGACGTCATGTTTTCACCCTCTGTCTGTCGGTGAGCGGGATATCTCAAAAAGTTGTGGATGGATTCGCACTAAACTTGTTGGATAGGTTAAGTGGTTGACAAAAAAAAGAATTAATTCGATTTTGGTGAAGATTCGAATCCAAATCTAGATCTGAGAATTTTTTCAGAGATCCATCACCATTGTGAAATAGGGTCAAAAATGATAGATAGAACAATATCTCAAAAAGATGTGGACAGTTTTGGACGAAACTTAGTGCATAGGTTGGATGTGTGACAAGGAAGAATTGATTCGATTTTGGTGAAGATTCAAATCCGGATCCGGATCTGACAATTTTTAGAGATCCATCACCATTGTGAAATAGGATCAAAACTGATAGATAGAACAATATCTCAAAACGTTGCAGACAGTTTTGGACGAAACTTAGTGCATAAGTTGGGTGTGTGACAAGGAAGAATTGATTCGATTTTGGTGAAGATTCGAATCTGGATCTGAGAATTTTTAAAAGCCATTCTTCACCATTGAGAGATAGGGCTAAAAGCGATATATATAGCACGATATCTCAAAACGTTGTGGACAGTTTTGGACGAAACTTTGTACATAGGTTGGATGTGTGACACGGAAGAATTGATTCGATTTTGGTGAAGATTCAAATCCGGATCTGGATCTGAGAATTTTTGAAGAGATCCATCACCATTGTGAAATAGGGTCAAAAATGATAGAAAGAACAATATCTCAAAAAGTTGTGGACAGTTTTGGACGAAACTTAGTGCATAGGTTCGGGTGTGTGACCAGGAAGAATTGATTCGATTTTGGTGAAGATTCGAATCTGGATCTGAGAATTTTTAAAAGCCATTCTTCACCATTGCGAGATAGGGTCAAAATGATAGAACAATATCTCAAAACGTTGTGGACAGTTTTGGACGAAACATTGTGCATAGGTTGGGTGTGTGACAAGGAAGAATTGATTCGATTTTGGTGAAGATTCAAATCCGGATCCGGATCTGACAATTTTTAGAGATCCATCACCATTGTGAAATAGGGTCAAAAATGATAGATAGAACAATATCTCAAAAAGTTGTGGACAGTTTTGGACGAAACGTAGTGCATAGGTTGGGTGTGTGACAAGGAAGAATTGATTCGATTTTGGTGAAGATTCGAATCTGGATCTGAGAATTTTTTAAAGCCATTCTTCACCATTGAGAGATGGGGCTAAAACCGATATATATATATAGCACAATATCTCTAAACGTTGTGAACGGATTCGGTAGAAGCATGGTCGACAGGTTGTGTGTGTGATGAGATAGAATTTTTTTGATTTTGGTGAAGATTCGAATCCGGATCTAGATATGAGAATTTTTTAAGTGTTTCTTCACCATTGAGAGATGGGGACAAAATCTATATATTGCACGATATCTCAAAAAGTTGTGGACGGATTATAACAAAACGTGGTGGACGAGTTGGTTAGGCGAGAAGAACAAGCCGATTCGATTTTTGTTCAAGTCCGGATTCAGATCTGCCCTATCCGTGGAATACAAAATGCAAACTGTACATCTGGTTGAGGTTTGCGCTCTACCAAATGCCGTTCTTTTTCAAAAAAAGTTGTTGACATTGTCGATTTAGTTTCATAATATAACGATTTTTTTCATTGGTGTTCTTGTTTATTGTTTGTACAGTGTTTGTTTTGTTTTTTGTTCAAACACAATAAAATATTAAATGAGCATCGTCATAGTATCGATGAGAACACATCCTGAGATCTTGACCTGACCTGACTTTGATTCTTATATAGGGGAGTAGGAGGGCCCATGTGGGTTCCAAAATCTTAATCCGTCCCTGCTCACTTATATGGCCAAAGAGGGGGGCGAGGCTGCTTGTACCATCGTCGTTTCACGTCCCTTTCGGTTGATGCACCTGATGATAAAGATTTTTGTGAATGGTAGCTGTTCATATACTTAAATTTTCCCTTTATTCATTAGGATTGCAATTTATCTCCTGACATTTGTTAGTTCTGATTTTTTTTTAGCTTGATCACCTATTGGCTGACTCATCAGTGAGGTGGGCTGTAGATAGTCTGCTGCTTCATGGTTTACTGTATTCGATTTAAAGGGGAGGATTTTGTATGCAGTGTAAGATTAGGGGTGCACAGGTCAAAATTCGACCATGTGTGCGTACCTAATAAGTAGATTGTTCCTTTGGATGTACTTGAAATTCCACTTTCTTCCAAAATTCCAAATTTTTTTCATGCCTCCGCCTACGAAGGCGCCGGAGGCATTATGTTTTTGGGTTGTCCGTCCGTCCGGGCTAAGCCTAGTTTTTCTCAGCAACTATATATCCGATTGAGACGAAACTTCCAGTGTAGGAGTGACACCCATGCAGAATGTTTTTATGACCATTGTGACGTCATAGGTCACGTGGGCTAAAATTGCAAAATTGCAAATTAAAAGCAAGTAATTAAAAAATTATTTCTTGGAAATTGCTGAATGGAAAAATTTGAAACTTCTCACATTGTCAAGTACTCCCAATGGGGAACGAAAGAATGTTAATGATGACATCATAAGTGAAGTGGTATACCAGCCAAAAATATTTTAATCGAATTCCCTTATCATAAAAATCTGAAATTGCATGTACGTGATCTATGACCCATTTGTACTGATACAAGCAGCCTCGCCCCCCATAGGTCACATGATTTGGCAGCCATATTGGATTTAACCTGTAAGCTTTTTAAAAAGCATCTTCTCCAAAACCACCAAATTGATTTACTTGAAACTTTACATGTCATTGACAAGGCATGGCGATTAAAAGATGATCACAAAAACATCATTGGTCACATGGTGTGGCAGCCATATTGGATTGAAAGAAAATATGACATAATTATATCTCTGAAACCGCTCACCCTATCGATGCGAAATTTTACAAATATCATTTAACACCATTGTTGCATATAGTTTGAAAATGATGTCATAGGTCACGTGGTTTGGCAGCCATCTTGGATAGAAAAATGAACCTTAACCGATCAACATGAAACTTCACAAATGTGATCCCCTACCCATGCATCTGCAGAGTGTACATTTTAAAAGTTCATATGTCATGTGGTATAGCAGCCATATTAACTTGAAAGCCAAATTTTTAAAAATTCCTTCTCTGAAACTGCTTCACCGATCGATGTGAAACCTGTCATGGCTGGTGAAAATGTGATACTTGAAAACAGCCGAAGGGATTTAAATTCAAACTTGTTTATTTTTAGGACAGTGAACGATAACATCTACCTGTTGTGGGACTATGCGGAGGCATATTGGCGACAGTCGCATTGCTCTAATTTAATTATCAATATTTATTTAATGACTTATTGGTTGACCTCTAACTGACCTGATGGAACACGGTGTTGAGCTGTCCTTTGTTAGGTTCGTTTCATTTGAAGAACAAATGGGTCACGTGACTTCGACTGGCCATTTATGTCATTGTAAGCTTTTAAAAACCAATTTCATGATGGCCCTTTGTACACGTCTCTCTCATCTTTCTGGTCGTTTTTGGAGCACGATTGAATGGGCCTTTTCGTAAATACAGTAAAAATCCACTGTCACTTACTCACGTGCTGCTTCTTTGAGATGCAGTTTCCTCCAACGGAGACTCTTGATCGATAAATTGCTTGTTGCAGTTTTTTCCCCTCTGTACAATATGGCATAATAAGTGTACGATAATAGGTTATTCCATTGCTCAAACGGCATGCAGTTTACATGTTGCATGGTTATGTAAGCATAAGGTAGAGCAAGATGTCCCTGTCGTGGAAGGAAGGCCAGGATCATGGAATTTTGTTTTCGTCATGGTTAGCTTTCAACAGTCTACGACAAAGCCTCTTAAACGACATATTGATGAAAGCGACTTGCGTTTGTACTGCAGAACGGAATGTTTTATACATAATGAACATATTGTTTCTGCTGTGTAGGTTAACCGAGTTGGCCTGCTTTGGTTTTACCTGTATTGATGCCTCATGATGTGACGCTGGAAATCCAGGTGCAAATGCCCTATGTTAGATGTGTTCGTCCATCGTCTACCAATATCAGTGCAATTTATATTATACTACTACTACTACTACTACTACTACTACTACTACGAATATGACCCTACTGCAAAGCCGCAATGAGCCGGCGGAGCCAAAGCCCCTATTGATCTTTTTCGCAATTTATTGTTTATGCATACTTTCGCATCGGCAAGATGGCGGCCTCCATGGAGCGATTTGGTGAATCAAAGCTTCGAAATTCTCAAAGGATCCAGCAAAATCTGGCTTTTCAACATAATACACGTTCATTCACAACTACTACTACCCCTACCACTACTACTACTCCTCCTCCTCTAGAATGGTGCTAGTTAATCCCAACCTCTTGTGGAGATGCTCCATAATGTTCCCTGCAACCGTGGGCCCATCCTACAGCCTACTACTATGATGCTAATTAATCCCAACCTCTTCTGGGATTAGCCACAGGACTATTCGTTTAAGCCACTCGCGAACTGGCTGGCCAGGATTGATGTTCAAATGGAGTTGGTGCAGGAATTTGTAATTTGTTCAGGGTGTCAGCAATTATTTGCCTATGCTTTGCAAAAGACACTGTGGTATCTTTGTCCACCAATAATGTGATCAGATGAGACACTCGGCATAGCGTACACCGGAGTGCTGGTGGGGGACTTTGTGATGCAACACCTTGCCTGTGAAACACCAATCCAACTTGTAGTCGGGACGGGAATTGGACCCAGACTAGACTCTAAAGTAATTGCACGAACTCCGCTCCATCCTCTTGGGCACATTGGGATGCTGTGCTGTCATCTAATATCTTTGTCCTGCTTATGATTTCTTTCCAAACTACCTATGAGACTTAGATGGATGTAAATACAAAAATGTTTATGGCTTTGAATCGGTGCATGTGCCATATGTTTGCCTCTCGGACTTTATTTTTTTCAGGGAAATAGTGGTGGTTGTTCAGGAGTGATGAAAATGAAAGATTGCTTTTCACTGATAAATTGCAGGAAACATTGAAAATGCAACACAGATGCAAATCACGTTACATTAATGGAATTTATGCCTTGAGTTTGATAAAGGTCTTCCTCACTTGCTTATGATCGTTGCACCATCTGGCGACCCCCACCCTCATTTTCTAACGTAATCCCACATTGACAACACGAACAGTCAAATCCACCAGGCTATCGAGTCGACGCCATCTCCTCCACACTCTGGGACGCTCACAGACCACAGTCATGTGACCATTCATGCTAAAAGCACTATCCACAGTGCAGCAGAACGCATGAAGACTGGCACGGAGTGCTGGAAGTGTGCAAAGATAGGTTGTCTCTCAGAATGTACGCGCGCATGCACTCCTGGTGTGAAGCTAAATCTGCTTTCAGCATATGCAGTGTGGCTGCACAGTTTGCTGCATCCCTGCAACTATGGCAAGGGCCGGTAGAGCTTTTTTGTTGGAGACATATGGTGATTACACAACCTCCCAGATATAGTTGCACACAGTGTGCGTGCTGTCCCCTTTGCATGTTATAGACTATTAAACAAGCTGGTTCGGTGAGGATGAAGCAAAACTTTTAACATTTCTGGTTGTGTGTGTGTATATATATATATATATATATATATATATATATATATATATATATATATATATATATATATATATATATATCTACAGTATATATATGTTTTATATTTATATATATATATAATTTTTTTTAATTTTAAATATACAGTATATATATATCTTTTTTAATTTATGTATACAGCACATTTTTTTTTTTTTTTTTTTTAATATTTGTATATATATATATATAATGTTTTGTGGGGTAGTGATATGTAGAGCCAGGTAGATTTGTATAGGTAGGTGCTCCGATGATCGGGATGAGAACCATCACTGTAATTTTTGTTTAGCCGAATGTCGGGTAAGTGTATATTTGTCCCCGTCACGGGGGGGTGGGGCATGTTATTTAGCTCAGGGATTAGGTTAAGTAATTCCCTGTTCGTCGTTACCCTTTGTGATTTATCCTTTATCTCTTTTGGCACAACACCATAGACATTAGCACAGGAAATGCCCGTTAATTAAACCACACGAAATAATAAAACTAACCAGAACCCAGATGACGCACTTGGGCTGACAACCATGATTTGGCAGGCACACATAGTTCGGGCAGGCCGAGAGCCATGCTCGGAAGGACAGTGATTGGGTGGGAGTTGACCAACGGGAAGCCGTGATTGGCCAGGATTGGCAGAGAAGGGCGGAGCAAGAAGGCACAGACTGATTGGCAGAGAGAAGGGCGAGCAAGAAGCGGCGCGCTGATTGGTGGAGAGCTGGACACCGATGACGTCACGTGCTTCCCTCTCTGATGGTGGTGGTGACGTGCAGAGGTGAATAGGATTTTTGAATTGATTTTTGATTTTTTAATAGCACAAGAGGTGCCGATGACGTCACGACCCAACGTTAAAAGAACTCTCGGACAGAAAAAAGGAAAAAGACTCTCTCTCCTGGTTTTTTCCCTCGACGACCTCTGGCTCCCTTGTTCTTCTCCCTCGTGCTCTTGTGCCTGTTCTCGTTCCGGACCTCGCGAGCGATCGTGTTTGGACGATGGGCTCCAGGTAGAGATCGGACCGACCGTGGCGGAGATGCCACCGGGAGACGTGCAGAGTTTTGCCGGCGGAAACGACGTGCGGCTTGCTGCTGCAGCGTGATGAGGCCTAGTGAACAAGGGCCCATCGAGGCCTACTGGGCGTGTTCCCGCACATGGACCTCCGGGGCCTTGGCGATTCCTGGCGAGTCTCCCCCCCCCCCCCCTTCGCACCTCTGAGCTGATCAGATCTAAGTGCACGATAAACCACACGTTTTTATTTTCCAATGTTCTTTTATCCCTTTTTCTGTGTTTAAGTCTGGTGTGGAGGATCCCGTTTCGGAACTTGGTTTTACCGTCGCATTTTCTTGTTATCGGCATCCGTTTTAATAAATCCTTTCGTTATTTTCTGCACATTTGTAAATCCGTTTTCGTGTGAGTTTATTTTCCGCAGGTTCGGGAATTGCCGGTGGGACCACAGGTAAGCTCTTCAGCTTCCTCTTCTTCTCTTTATTCCTCCGGCGCATATAGTAAAATCCGCATTTGATCATCGCCTCCGAGTAATGCTCAATTTGCCTTCCGTGACTCTCCCGGTGTTAACTGAGAGCAGTCACACGACAATATGTAGACATATATACAGTCACGTGAAAAAGTAAGTACACCCCATGTAAAGTTTTGACTTTTTCAACATATTTCAACATACAGCTATTTGATCTTCAATTCAACAATATTGATGGATAAAGGTGATATAATATAACAAATATCATGAAACATTTACATTTTGTAGTCCATTGTATAATTTAAATAAATATAAATGCAAATTTTGCATGTGGAAAAAGTAAGTACACCCTTGGCTCTAATAGGTGGTATTGCCCCCTTTCGCAGAAACAACCTCAAGTAGGCGTTTCTTATAACTGTCTACCAGTTTGACATCGACTGGGAGAAATTTTTTCCACTCCTCCATGCAGAATTCTTTCAGCTGTGTGATGTTTGAGGGGTTTCTTGCATGCACAGCTCGTTTCAAATCCCCCCACAACATCTCGATGGGATTTAGATCCGGGCTTTGACTTGGCCATTCCAGAACCCTCCATTTCTTTCTTTTCAGCCATCCCTTGGTGGATTTACTGGTGTGTTTAGGGTCATTGTCATGTTGCAAGGTCTATCTTCGGTTGAGCTTCAACACTCCGACAGATGGCCTCACATTATCTTCAAGCACCCTCTGGTACAATGAAGAATTCATAGTGGATTCTATGATGGTGAGCTGCTCAGGCCCTGATGCAGCAAAGCTGCCCCAAACCATAATATTTCCACCACCATGCTTTACAGTTGGTATCAGGTTTTGGGTTCAAATGCTGTTTTTGGTTTTCGCCAAACATGTCTTCTGGTACTGTGGCCAAATAGCTCTACCTTTGACTCGTCTGTCCAGAGCACATTGTTCCAGAAGTGCTGGTCTTTGCCTAGGTGTTCATTGGCAAACTTTAGTCTTGCCCTGATGTCCTTTCTGGACAGCAAAGGTTTCCTCCTGGCACACCTCCCATGTAGATCAAATTTGTGCAGCCTCTTTCTAATGGTAGACTCATGCACTTTGACATCAACAGTGGCAAGAGCTACCTGTAAGTCCCGTGATGACATTCTGGGGTGCTTAGAGACTTCTTTCAGCATCTTGCGGTCTGCTCTCGGGCTGAACTTGCTTGGGCGGCCTGGCCTGAACAAGTTGGCAGTTGTTTGGAATCTTCTCCACTTGTAGATGATCTTCCGGACAGTCGAATGATTGATTTCAAATTGTTTGGAGATCTTTTAAAATCCCTTCCCAGACTCGGAGGCATGTTTAACCTTCTTTCTGAAGGCCTCAGAGAGCTCTTTTGATCTAGGCATGGTGATGCCGCACACTTCAACAACAAAGAGCAAACCAAACTAAATGTCTGAGGTTTAAATAAGACAGGTTCTTCCAAGATCCTCTCTAACGATGTTCTAATCATTTGCACCTGAGCTGGTGCACCTGATTCTAATTTTAGGTATTTGAAGTAGTAATAAATGTAGGGGTGTACTTACTTTTTCCACATGCGAAATTTGCATTTATGTTTATTTAAATTATACAATGGACTACAAAATGTAAATGTTTCATATTTGTTATATTATATCACCTTTATCTATCAATATTGTTGAAATGAAGATCAAATAGCTGTATGTTGAAA